>NC_045623.1:45822291-46149541 GCF_009829155.1 Mustela erminea | reverse complement strand
TTGGGGCGGCAGTCACCTTTATAGTTTCACTTAACCAAATATTTTTTCTGGAAAACAACCTCCAACAAACCAGAAACCTTTGGAATTAAACTCAAAAGAATCTGGACCAAAATAGATCTTTTTTTCCCCCCTTTGAATGATTGGTATGCATAAATAATATGAGCCTGCTGACATTTACACATTTACATTAATACATCTTAAGACTGACATACCCTAGAGGTGATGGAGGGCTGACAGTGGCACGTGGCGCCACACTCAACATCTGAGAAATGTGATTAGGTGCCTGGCCATGTACCAACGCAAAAGGAATGTGAACAGTGCTCCTAGAGAAGCAACGGGGACCCAGCGTGAGACATTCTTCTCACCGGTAGGCAGGTGGGCAGTGGCAGCTTGCCTCTCACTTTAGAAATACACTGGTGAATGCAAGCACATTATTTAATTAAGTAATAATTGAGAAAGCTACAGTCCCCATTAAAAACGCAAAGCTAATTTAGGGCTGATAAAGGGCCCTGAGCTGCCCTAAATAGGTCTTAATTAGCTGGCACCAATGTGACTCCGCCTTCAGGGATGGGTGAAATTAATGAAAGTTAGCAGCAAATAGATCAATGTTTCAAGATGTTACTGCCTCAGGTGCAGAGGACGAGAAGGGAGGGAGTTTCTTTTAAGGATCGTTTAGGAAATAGGGTGCACAAAAGTCACTTTTGGAAAACACTGTCAACATGCAGACTGATTCATAAATATCAAGATGGCTGTTTAATATTTGCCGGCACGCTCCATCCATTCCTCCTCCATCTTAAGGAGAGAAAAAGAAATCAGTGAGGCGTCATTTCTCACTGCCTTCTGTTGGAGACAGGTTTGTCATCTGGCATGTTTTTAAGTACAGCCTGGGTTTTGCTATTTCAGCTTGGCCATTTTCAAAGTTTCTTATGCTGCCATGTGATCGACTTTAAGGATTAAGTTGACTCATATCCCTTCAGTCTGCAAACCCTTCGTGGTTTCTAGAGTGGGAAGAAGTTTCAAGCCTCCTCGCCCTGAGAATTTGGGGACTCTCTGAGAGTCCCCTGGGTTGGGTTACAAGGCAGGTAAGCTGCCTCAACAAAAGGAGGGCAGCAAGGGGCAAGGGTGAAAACAAAACCAAAATAGAACAAAACACTGCACGAGCCTGAGAGTCAGCCACAAGGCACTGAAATGTGCCTAATTCACCTAAATTAGCACTATTATTTTACCTGGACTCTGAAAACAAACACTAGTTATTTAGAACTCAGAATAAATAGGCGTAACTCCAGGAAATCCTAGACCAACAGGAAATAGGCAAAGTGGAAAAATTCTTGGATGGAAAGGCAGGACACATTATTAAAAACGGTATTTTTCTTCTTTTTCTTTTTTTCTTTTTTTTTTTTTTTTTTTTTGAAGGTGGTCGTTGCAAATACGGCTTCTCAGCATTTTTTCAAGAGCAATGTTGACACACCTCTGTGAAAATGAATTAATGTTCCCATCCCAGCTGATATATTTGGCAGGAACAATAAGTTCACATAGCAGTCATGGGCAGACCCATAGGGCTCCTGAGTCAAAAAGTATAATAAGGCACCCAGCGCTCTGTTTTCATACTAACAAGCATTGGGAAACAAGGGACTTCATTTTTCCCATTATTCACAGTGGCATCCAATGACCTACATTAGGCCTTCTCTATAGTATGCATGGGCTGGAAATTAAAAATGCAATAAAAAAGAGGGAAGAATCTCTTTTAATAATGGGAGAAGGGAAGAGAGGTTTGTGATTTATCAAGCTATCAGTACCAACCTGCCTTGTGCTTTAAAACGCATACACTGGGTACCCATACACACACTGAGTGAAAACTGTGATGTACTTGACAAGACAGCTTGGTTGAGGATTAATAGAAGAGAAGCAGCTAAGATTCAGTGACCATATTTTTCAAAGGAAGGCTGTACTGACTATTGGTAGTTGTAGAAATCAAGACTTGCAACCAATCTATTTGGGGAAATAAGTTCTTCTGGGCCTTAGGATATGACTTGACAGAACAGCATAGCCAGATTATATAGTAGAGAAAGAAAGTCACGACAGACACTTAACGCTGAACATTCCCTCAATATGAAGGCTTTCGAACACTATAAAGGGTGTGAAACTCAAAGACAAATAGGCCTGAAATGAGAAGCCTCTTAGAATATATCTACACTTCTAAACTTTATAAAGGCTTTAAAGATTTTTTAACTTCTTCCCTTGTTGGTTTGTGTGTTTATTTAAAGTCAGGGATGTGTCTCTTAAACTGGTTTACTTCCCTCCTATAGTTTGGATTTCTGCTCTCCTTTGATTTTTAATCTCAACCATCTCTGTCTCTCTTCAAGCTGAGGGTAAAATCAAGAGAATTATGAATGGTTTTACACTCGTCCATAAAAAATTTATGAACCAGGAGAGTCTCCTTCCTTTTTCCTCAATTTTTGCCTGCCTTGACTCTTAAGACAAAGTTGGTTGTTTTGAGACTTTTCATACTATATGGTATCCATCTGGATTACTAGATTTTTAATTGCTTAGACAGTAATTTCAAAGTAAAAATCCTGTCTGAGATATTGTAGGGGCTTTACAAGTGTCTGCTGAATTGAGTTTTTTGCTCCTCTCTAAAAACAAAAATACGAGAGTTCTTATCAGGTGTGGTATTATTGACCTTCTAAATGGACTTCCCTCCTTGGCTCTTTTTCTCACTAAAGAATGGGTTCTCTAGATCAATACAATACTTTTCTCTTTTTAACACAGTACTTTTTGAACTTTCATGTGCATATAGTCACCTGCTGATGCAGGTGATTTAGAGTGGAGCCTGAGAATTTTCATTTTGAACAAGTTTCCAGGCCACATCAGTGCTTTTAATCTGCAAATGATACTTCTAATTGTGCTATTTTAGATGGCTTTGATTGAAGGGACAAGACAACATCTCATTTTTCCTTGAGCCAGAGGAATGCATAAGTGAAGAATAGCTGTTTTCAAATAGCTTGGTTATCTGCTTGTGGTTGAATCCCAGTTTTGTGACTGCTTTGTTTCTGACCGATTAAGCATGGGGCCCATCTTCAGTTGCATCTTAAATCTTAAGAACTCAAGAAGAATTGGGATGCTTGGGTGACTGAGTTGGTGGAGTGTTTGCCTTCAGCTCAGGTCATGATCCCAGGTTCCTGGGGTACAGTCCCAGGAATTATAGTCCCAAGAATTATTTATCTGACCTCCCTGTGTTTATTTGTCCTTCTCTCATTGACAACGCACTTCTTAAGGACATGGATGATGCCCATCTCCATTTTATTTTCCAACTTACCATAGTGGTGGTTTGCCACCAGAATACCAAATGTGTTGTTTTCACTCCACTTCTTTCAGCTAAATGGCCCACGGATATTTCAGGTTTCCTTGAAATGACGTCAGCAATAAGTCATTTTCTTTTGTCATCACCACTACCCCTGGTCCAGGTTAGGCCTCTCACATGGTGACTACTAACACAGCCTTGACTCTCTGGCTTTGCAGAGACTGTTCCTCTGCCTAAATCGTACTTTCTTCCCATCACCATGCACACAAGTACATCCTTTATGAGCAAATCAGATGTCACCTCTTCCATGAAGCCTTTTATAATATCTCTAATTAGAACTCCTATTTCCTCCTCTGAGAATCGGTGGTGTTTGGACTTTTTTAAAATGGAAATCCTCACTCTCTACCATTGATGTCTGATCTCTTCAGGTAATCCATAAACTCTTTGAAGGAATATCAGTTCTTATGTATTTGTTTCCCTAGTAGACATTTGATGGATGAATAAATAAAGAGAAGAGCAAATGAGCAAAAAAAGTAGTACATGATAGTTTTTTTATTATAAGTTTACAAGTCCCTTTGCCACTTGTTGAAATACTTGTGAATTTCCAAACACTTTTCCTCAATATATAGAGGTCACTGTGATACCAACAAGGCAAGTTCTGGGATTGTGTTTTGATAGAAAAGTTTCCACAGTTCTATTCAGACAGACCACCCCTTGCTCTACTTTATCCAGAGGTTGGCAAATCTATTACCTTCTCTAGGGACCTTGTGACTGGGCGCTGGGTTTTTAATAAGTCACTGACAGAGCCATTCCTCAAATACAGGTTTCCATTTTAGTTTCACGTCCACAGCAAAGCAGGTTCTGAAACTTCACTCTCAATTCTGTTAGCTGTCAGTTGCCTAGTGAAAAAACAGTTGCTAGCACCCAAACCCCAGGTTATACTCTCAGGCTCTTGGAAGCAAATACAACAACCATCCCAGAAAGCAGAGAACAAAAGACCCAAGTAAAGGAGAACTGATCGGTACCCAATTTTATCTTCCAATAATCTCCCGCAGAACATTTTCTTCTTTGATAACAAAGAAAGTGAATTGTCTTAGTGAAAATTCTTTCTAAAAATTTCATGATGAACATAAAAGAATAGAAAAGATGTAGCAGTATCTTCCAACCCACTGCATAAATGGTTAGTGAATTTGTACGTGGATTTAGAGGAGAATTAGTGAAAGTGTTTTGACATAATTCAGAGCTTGTCACTGTCCCACTCGAAACCCGGTGTAGCCTCCTGTTTTTACACAAGTTTTTACAGTGATTTACAATTACTTTCAGGATGGTCTGGCCCCTTGTTGCCTCACTGACCTTCATTGATTAAACTTCCTTCATGCTCACTTCTCTGGTCCCGCAGACTTCCTAGCTGCACCTCAGACATCGTGGCATCCTCCCTCCTTCAGCCTCTACTTTAACCTTCTGCTGGACCGCCCTTTCTCCCCACTTATTGCATGATTCACTTCATCATCTCCTTCAAGCCTTGGCTCACTTGTCACCTACTCAGGAAGTCTAACATAATGTCACTTAGGATTGAAATCCCACTTCCCATAAACAGCATTCTCACTTATCCTTACCTTATTCTGCCTTTCTTTTTTCCCCCGTAGCAGTATTTTACCTCTAACGTTCTATATAATATGGTTTTTTTTTTTTAATTGTTTATGGTTTGTCTGACTCCCCCACTAGGATAAAAGTTTCTTAAGCCAGAGATCATGATCTATTTCTGTCACTCATAAATCCCAACCACCTAGAATTGTGTGTGGCTTAGAATATTTGCTGAATGAATGACCAAGAGAATGGAAAAACAATTAAATAAATAAAGGATTGAGGCAAACCTGGAAAACTTGTCTCAGGGGTCAACCAAAGTAGCTTAAAAAAAAAAAAAAAGAAAATACATATGTTCAAAAACTATGCAATGAAGGTAGGAGTAAGGCAGTTTGCAGTCCTGCAAAAGGTTAGTAGGATGATGACTCTATTTTAGGAGATCATCATGTCACAGGAATGGTCTGATTTTTTTATTCTTCAGCTTATGGACTGGTTGTTTAAACTGAATTGACCAAATTAGCTAGTTTCTTACTACATAGCAGAAAGAGCAACAATCTTGACTTTTACTTGGTTTGGTAGAAAGGTGGGTCCTAAACGTAGGCTGCCATCCCAGTCACCAGGAGGGCTGGTTAAAACAGATTGCCAGGCCCATCCTGAGAGTTTCTGAGTTGTTGGATCGGGGGCAAGGCCGTAGAGTGTGTGTTCTAACAAATTCCCAGGTCGTGCTGTTGCTGTTCTCCTAGGACTACCCTTTGAGAACTACTATGGTAGAGAAAGATTCTAAGATACCAGGAATTATATTCAGTTATTTGGAAAATATTTAGTCCTATAATCTTTATACTGTTGGTGTAGTGTTATGCGAACACCTAAAGTTATTTTTATTATGATATTTTTAACGGTGAGAATTTTTTAACCTCCTGCAAAAATCCAACTACAGCTCTGTCGTTGTATTTTTCACTTTCTTAAGATCTTGCTCGTCTGTAATCATGCCAGATGGTGCTGCTCATTAGCTTATGAGGAAGGGATGCTTTATCATTCTAGACAGAGAGACAAATCATTCTGTTCTCTGACTTAGAGTCAAGAATCAACATTTGGGTGTATGCTCGGCCTACTATTTGCTTTACAATTTTGCTCATTAGGTATTTATTACCCTGACAATATATGAGCTAGTCATTATCCCTCTGTCAAGGATTTCTTTCAAATTATATTAAAGTTCATATCGGCACTATTTGACAACTGCCTTTATCACGGCTTTATCTCCACTAATATGTCATTTCTCTTGTGCCTAAATTATCTGGGTAAGGTGGTTATCTAGGAAGTATAGCCATAAAATTAAGATGCTGGGGCGCCTGGGTGGCTCAGTGGGTTAAGCCGCTGCCTTCGGCTCAGGTCATGATCTCAGGGTCCTGGGATCGAGTCCCGCATCGGGCTCTCTGCTCAGCAGGGAGCCTGCTTCCTCCTCTCTCTCTCTCTCTGCCTGCCTCTCT
Source organism: Mustela erminea (assembly GCF_009829155.1). Classification (NCBI taxonomy): domain Eukaryota; kingdom Metazoa; phylum Chordata; class Mammalia; order Carnivora; family Mustelidae; genus Mustela; species Mustela erminea. The sequence continues at coordinate 46,143,169 of NC_045623.1, read as the reverse complement.
GCCTACTTGTGATGTCTCTCTGTCGAATAAATAAATAAAATCTTTAAAAAAAAATAAAAAAAATAAAAATAAATAAATAAAAAAAAAATTAAGATGCTGGATAATATTCCATTCTATGACTTAACTGTGTTCCAAGTAGGTAAGGGGGGCAATTGCTATTGCTAATTTGTGAAAAACAATAAAAATTGAGGAGAAAAAAAAAAAGGTAACATGACCCAAATTGTTGCATTCTTTTCATTCATTGTATGTTTTTCTTATCAGAGTGAGGAAGGCATATGATTTAAAGAAAAACACTAAAAAACAAAACAAAACTTCAGATACTTGGTGAGATACTGGCAAGGTAAACAGGGACCCTCTTACCCTGGGAGGTGGAGAACTAGTTAGAATTCAAGATCAAAAAAAATAATAATAATATACCTGAGACATTAAATTATTAGAGGAGAAAATATTTATAATTTTCACTAAAAGGATGATTAAAATTATTATTAGAGAATTCTTGTGAAGACACTGTGACAGGCATATAAGTAACAATCTCCTGATATGAACAGTTTACTATCCCCAAGAATGCTTCCCTCTACCATGGTAATACTGAACATGTCAAATTTTCCTGAACCGTTGAGTGGAGAGTGGGAAAAAGAGAAGAAGATATAGTCAAAGATATTTGGGAGGGGTTGCCAGTCTGTCTTCATTCTTCCAGTTGACTGTAGATATTTGACTTTTATGTCTTTTTTAACTAAGATGGTAATATCCTTGTGATGAAATGAACATCCACAGCCTATGTGTATCATTGTGGAGGGGCAAGAGCTCTGAATGTAAATGCAAAACGGAAAAGGGTTGCTGCTTTAAGGGGACTTGTTCACGACCTATTCTGTATTTTTAATGTGTTATGCAGTCCTCAACAAATACCGTCGTGTTTACTTAGGAATGCGTTATATTTTTTCCCAAAAATGGAGCAAATTTCCTTTATGTTTTTATACAGTTATAATTAATTGGCCTTTTCTCTCCTCTTTTACCTTGACTTCATTCATAACTCATCTGATAGTTTACCATCCCCCACTTTGATCGGAAGAGAAGAGGTTTCCAAAGACTGAACCATTGGCAACTTTGTCACCTGGAAAAAAATTACATAAAATATGTTAAAACCAGAAATGACTGCGTAACTGGTTCATCATATTTTCCTTAGCAGGTGGATTCTTGGTGGGCAGAGAATGTGTTTCTGGTGTTCTTGCTGCCAAACACATTGAGGGTTCTCAGTAAATATTAAATAATAAGAAGAATTTCCTAATTAAGAAGAACATTTTTCTATATTAAGCAGATGGTGCTCAATAGGAGTAGCCCATTATTTACAAGTATGACACAAGGTGCTGGCAATTGTCTAGGAAGCATGGCTCTCGCATCAGATGCTGATTATATGTTAAAGCAAACTTTTGTGACAAACAGCTTGATCAATATTAGTTAATGTTTGTGAAAAAAACTGTGAATAGGGGTGGACTTTGTGTGAATATGTGTGTAATTCTGCTGTTTTGATTATGAATATTGACTTCAACTATAAGAGTATTTCTTGCTATTTGCTGTAAGGCATGTTTTGGTAAATCAGTGGATATCTTATTTTCTCCCGTAGGCTCACCATTTGACTTGAATCCTTGTTACCGCCTGATTTCTAAAGAAATTTTTCTTTCAAGTCCTTTGAATATCTCTTTATGGTTTCTAAAACTAGATGTGAACACCTCCATGGTATCTGCAGTGTGCTTATATTAGTAGCTGAAACCTCAGTGGAACTAAGGAGAGTTAATTAGGCATTCCCAAAATACACATCATTTTATGATTTTGCAGATCACCCCGATGGAAATAACAGTCTAATTTCGTCAAGTCATGTAAATTACAGTGAGAGGGATGATGAGAGCAGGCAATTCTCAGTTCTTTGGAGAAGTTAATTTTGTTGTCAGCACACACACATCTCCAAAAATCACAAACCACGGGCAGAACTTTCTAGCTCAAGTGAGATTTGGTGATCATATACTATTTCCATTTCTAACGTCTGCCTTCTATAAAGGGTCTATGCAAATAGGGGCTTTCAAGGATGTAAAACTGGCAGCTTCCTCTACTAGGAGCTTAGGGAGCAGCTGCCATGCTTTCTCATACAGGATTGAAAACATCCTGTTTACTAACATACACCCACACGCCCTCACCCACTATGCTCGCAACAAGCTATTCTATCCAGGCAGAGCTTTTATTTTGGTTTGAGATAGGCAGCCCAGACATGCTCAAGTCTTTTACAAACATTTCATTCATTCTTTGAGCACATATTCCCTGGGTGCTAACTAAGTGTCAGACGTTGCCCTAGACATGAGGAGTACACTGATATTTGAAACATATTCTCTAGTTTTATTGGGAACTCATCAGAGGTTCTGGCATGTGTTGGCAGGTTCTTTGCATCCGGTCTCACCTCCTTATTTTTAATATTTATAAATCATGCTCATCAGGCTGTCAGTAGGTAGGAAATGAAAGTCGCCAAGAAACCCTGCCAAGACAGAAAAAATCCCAGAGTGAACTAAAAATACGTTGACCACAAGGATGTGCGGCAAACCAAGATGTGCTCTTGAAGCGGCAAAAATCACGGTGGTGCCAAAGTCCAAGCTTTACCTCATTGTCAGATCATCAGTGGGCTAGAGATTTCACCTGTGCCCTCCCCAAGCCCTGGTAAGAAGAAATAATGACCATGTGCTTTCTACAAGCCTGGAGTCTGCCCAGAAAATGAGCTCATAAATATGTGAGCTAAAGCAAGGCTTATGATAATATAGAAGATGAATCATCTTCCTCTTTTGAAAAGCATGTATTCAGTAACTCAGTACATCTTGGAGTCCTCCCAGAGACCTCTGCGATTTTTATCCCTCATTGTCTTTAGGTCTTGTTTCAAATGTTGCCTTATCAGAGACAGCACCTTCAGTGTGCCCCCCTCCCCACAACCTGCTTGCCTAACTTTATTGTCCTTTCTGTCACTTATCATGTCCTGACACATAATGGGTTTGTTCTTGTCCATTTTCCCCCGCCATCTGACTGTAGGCCCAGGGAGAGCAGGATGGCATATGACCCAGTGCTATCTCTGCCCTGTCATGTAGCACTTGGCCCATAGGTGGCGCTCACTCCCCCAGTTGCTGGATGGATGGCATGAGTCTGTTTGGAATTGTTAGTTTCTTAATGTAAGAAGCGACATTGGTCAAGAACTTTTAGGGTTGGACTGGGACTTAGAAATCTCTATCCTGCTCGGTCCCAACATTTTCATACCAATACTCCTTTGTGCAGTTTTACCGCTGCAGGCTTTATGCTTTGAAAAATGGGATCCACGAAAGAACTACATTTTTTCCATCTACATAAATCTGAAATAAATGTAACTGCCATCAGGAATTCTGGTAACCAGAGGTAATAGAGTTCCAGCCAGAAACCAGAAAAGTGGATGTGTCAAAAAGACTTTGAATTGGATATCTAAATGATTCCTGTTTGACATTTCAGAATTTTTATACATGGCCCAAAAATCTCTGTTGCCAACTTCACAGTCCCCTTGTACAGAGATCACAGTAAGAAAATTCCACAATGAGCCCAACATGAATCTCATGGGTGGGAAACATAAGACCGCCTAGATCTAAGGAGTTTGTCCAGGTCACTCCTGTTGTTGTAGTGGAGCTGCAACCAGAAGGGTCTTCTGAATCCTATACTACTGACATGTTTACTAGTCCATGTGTCTTCCCCACCATTGCACTGAGCACCAGCTACAGCAGTGTTTCTTGATTGTATTCCATGGACCACCTGTTTTAGAATCTTCTGGGATGTCTTGATAAAAACAGCTCCTCAGCCCTATAGCTTAATAATCTCTGGGTTCTGCCTTTTAGTCGGTTCCTCAAGTGTGTCTTACATATTATCAGTGTTTGAGGATAAGTCACCTATCATGTGCCAGGATTGTTGAGTCTCCTCCATTGAATGGGAAGACAAAATATTCAGATCTTATCACTGAATGATCTGAATACATATTTGTTGAACACTTTGACCAACAGTTTTTCTCAGGGAGGTATACTGGGCCATGTTCAAATCTGTTGTGTTTTACCATCATGTTATATAATAAGCTGTGAACTGCTCTGAAGTTTTGGGTTTCAGTCTAACTAGTTCATTAATTTCTTCCATGAACCCTGTAGATTGCAAGATGCCCAGGATTCAGTCATAAGGGGGCAACCCTAAAGCAGTGAGGGGGAGACACAGAGAGCTACAGGGAAGCCCTGAGGGGCTTGTGATGAGGCCTCAAGACCAACGATCACATCCAGCTAAGGCCAGGTGTTTTCTATGCTACATTTGTAAATCTCTTTTCATACTCCTGGATACCTTTCCGTCCACCAAATAATGTCAGACTTCACCAAAAGAGTATCAAGGGGCTCTGCGATCTCTCTGAAATTAGTGGTTGAAAATGAAAACTTTGTTAGATGTTACTATCATTGTTGCTGCTATTTTTAGTTTGCAGGACTCATAATCACTGTTGTCATAACCATTGCCCATTTGCATCACCCTTTGTTCTAAGAAATATCTCCCACTCTTCCTCATCTTTGAGGATGAATCATACAGTTCATCAGCATTTTACTTCTTGACACACAACCTTGAGACTGAGCAATTCAAAAAATTTCCCAGAAATGGCTTTGTGGGCTGTTAATTTAATTCTCTGAATGGTGGAAACTGCATAAGACATTTTTCAAAGGTTAGGCTATTGAATATTTCATACCCTGGAAACTGACTTAAGAAAGATCAGATACTTAAGGCCACAAAAAATGAGGGGGAAATAGACTTAAGAAAACCTTATAAACTAGAGCTTCTCATAAGAATATTAATATATTATTTTTCTTCATCTCGAAATATCCTCAGGCATGTGTTGAATGAGCTGACTTCATGCTTGTAGTTTTGTTGTTCTTTCCATGTTGCTTTGCAGTTCTCCCTGTGGCCATCATATTGATTTGAACACTGTGGTCATCATTCTAGGAAAATGAAGGCATTAATAACTGAGTCTCTATGGACAGATTGTAATAGAAAACCTTATAAATAATTGCCCACTAATGGGAAAATTGAAAATATGTGCTGTATTATAATGGTCATAATGTAATCATTAAAATTATAATTATGTGACAATGAAAGAACTCATTATGCATTAGTTTATCTTTACATAATGTTAATAGCTAATGAAAGTGTGACAATTACATCTAATTAAGTTTAACAACATTTCTGCACTTCTTGTAAATGGACTGTATTTTGCTTGAAACTGTGTATGTGGAGACATTAGTGAAGCCGAGGTCCATCACTATCGTGAGTTTTGAAATGTAACCATCAGTCCTACTAGAAACCAGAGCTTGGTGCCTTTTTGTTAAATCAACTGGACATGGGAGTTCTTACCAAGGGTAACTTTATAAAAAGGTTTCTTGGGTTGTGTCATTCATGTGGTTAAAATACCCATGAGCCTTTCTCCTCCCACAAATTTGTGTGTGTCTATGCTTGATTAATTTATGTTTTGTCTATAACAAATGAGTTATACTAAAATTTCAAGTCAGAGGACATTCACCCATATTGGGGTGAAAATGCTGGATGGGCTCTGATGTGTCAATGCCTTGCTGTAGATTATCCTGTGTTCTGTTTGTGTGTTCCACGGCAACTCTATGTGCTTCACTTTCTTGTGTGTAAAGTTAAGGTGAAATTGGGGTGCCTGGGTGACTCATTCAGTTAAGCATCTACCTTCAGCTAAGGTCGTGATCCTGGGGTCCTGGGTTCGAGCCCCGCATTGGATTCCTTGCGCAGTGGGGAGTCTCCTTCTCCCTCTGCCTCTGCTCCCGGCCCCCACTGCCCGTGCTTGCTATCGCTCTCTCAAATAAATAAAACCTTTTTTTAAAAAAAAAAGGTGAAAGTAATAATATCTGCCTTCTGCACTTTTGTCGGAATTAACATTTATTTACACATTTAATTTATAACATTTAACATTTAGCCAGGGCCTGGCACATGGTAAGCATTAGTAAATAACAGTGATTATGCTTTATTTTACAGCCATAGTACAATATCAAGAGAACAATTCCAAGCTCAGTATCAATTTTCCTTCACTGACATTTTATTATGTATTTGGATAATCATTGAGACTTTTATTTTTCCCTTTTTTAAAAAAAAGTTCTTATACATGAAAGCAGCATGGGACCCTGAGTAAGTGATCAGTATGTTCTCCTGAATGGATTTTTGAGATAGGAGGCGTTGGCTGAGTCCCCAGAGCTTCCCACTGTTGCAATTTTACTTTCAGAATGCTGGGCTGTGGGTTCCTTCCAGACCCTTGGCCACTGTCATCAGTCTTGGATCATTAGGAGGCCTAGACTATGGAAGGAAGTTCAGGTAGAAGTTGGCAGACCAGTCTGTTGCTATGGTAGTCCCAAGAAGCTACAAAGCTGGTCTTTCTTTTTTCTTTCTCTGTTCCCTTTGTATGTTAAGCACTGAGTAAGTGTTCATTCCAGAGGACTCATTCAGTTGCCTAGTGTCAACCATCATTGTTACATGTTATCTCAATCTCTGATATCACTTCTAACCATTGTTCTATCAAGCTACATTAGCTATTAGGTATTTTCTTCTTGAAACGTAGTCCAGGTCTTAAAACTTGGCTCATTTTTCCAAACCAAATTCCGATTGTGATAATAAATCCTTGGCTTCTTGCATAAGTATTGATTATATGATTGTATGCTTTATTTTTATTTTAAGACTCTCATCATCTCCTGTCTAGACTATTAAAATTTTCTCCATCTATTCTATTTCCCATCTTTTGCTTTTTAATCCACATATTGTACTTCCAGCAGAGTAATTATACTGAATCATGTTGGTATTTCCTTCGCCTACCCACGAATCTCTGATGGCTCCTCATTGCCTATAGCGTCTTTCATCTGGCATGTTTGTCCTGAGGACTTTGTCCTACTCTCTCTCCAACTTTGTCACCAGCTTGTTTTTATAGATACTCCCTAGCTCAACCAAATGATCGCCATTATCCCGCAGTCCACTCTGATCTTTGCATCTTTGCTGGCCATCTCTCCCCAGCTGATATGCCCCTGCTTTTGTATTCTTGTCATATACATCTGTTTAGGCATAGCTCAAGAGTCAGCTCTTTCGTGCACCTGTCTCTAACAGCCCTAGTTGTCTCTCTTCCCTATGAATTCCTCAGGCATTTATTTTGCCATTCCTGGATCATGCACTCTGGACAGGCTGCTTTGGTTTATGTATGGTTCTGGCTACCCAATGGGATCGGCAAGTTTGGAAGCCTCTCAAGGCTATCTTACATTTCTCTGTGCAGAGTACTAGGTGTATATAAGGTCCTCAACAAATATTTGTTAATGAGAATGTCAATTTTGTAAGCACATGGAGATGATACTGCAAGCATTCTTGCAGGTACGGGAATCAGCCTGGAGCTAACTTCATACTTAGAACTAATGTTTTCTGAGCCTCCTTCTTATAGGAGTCTTGTCAGATCTCTTGGTAGAATTAAGCACAATCCCCTCGGCCCTGAATTCAAAGGCCTTCTCCTTGGAGAAGTATCCTTCCAGCTGAGAGTTTACGAGAGAAGACAGACGGGCAGGGATTAGCATCCTAGCCCTGACAGCTCTCTCAATCTCCCATTTTATTAGAAGAGTCCCTAACTTACCTTGTGCCAGATCCTCTGTAGCAAATGACACTTAGCAAACCCCAGATGTAAAAGCAGTGAACAAGGAGTATGCTGGCCTCAACTTTGTTACTGGCAAACTAGGTAACCTTGGTCAGGTCACTTTTACAATCTCCAGGCTTTGTTTGCCGCACCCTAAAATGGATGAACATTAAGATTATATGATTTTTGTAGTTTTAATCAGCTAGATCGATCCAAAGGAAATGAACATTATTATTTTGGTGAAAAAACAAAATTCAAGACAAATCTACCTGATCTCTTTGTCACTCTCCAACTCAAGAGTGGCCAATACATCACAGATTCTCCCCTTTTCCTCTGTCCGTGTCCATGTCCGTGTCTGTGTCTGTGATTCTCTGTGTCTCTCTGTCCCTCTGTGTCTCTCTCCTTCTCTCTCTCTCTCTCACACACACACACACACACACACGCGCGCGCGCGCGCAGACACACACACACAGACCCACACACTTCTCTATCAGAACAGTGTTTTCCCAGAAAGCTCTTGCATGCTGGGCTCTCCTCTCCACAGAAAGAGCCGCCAATAAAACAAGACATGGGACCAGGATAAGAAGCTGATTTCCTTTTAGAGTGGCTCATTTTATAAGCTGAAAAAATTCTGGCTGAAATACGTAGCTAAGTTACCTTCATTAATTTTTTTTTAATCTTTTATAATGCTGAGTGATTCCCCCCCCCCTTTTTGAGTTAGGGATTTAACTATAACCAGGAGTCTTTACTTTCATCTGTACCACCTTAAACTATTTTGATTGCTTGACAAAAATAAAACGAAGAAATAGAGCAGTCCACAGATTTACAGAGGTGGTCTTCCAGGGTAAAGTAAGGGGTAGGGGGCATCTTCGTTCTTATGTTGCTTTTCCTCCTGTGGCCATTCCTGCTGCCTTCTCCCTCTTTGCTCGTTCTTTTCTCTCTCCTCCTGGTACCTGCTCACTCTTTTCTCTCTGCACCTCTTTGTTCTGCCAGAGAGCTCTTGCTTCTGCCACTGATGCTTTTCAGTGCCATGGTTTTTTGAGACAGGCTGGTTTGATCACTATCTTTTCTTCCTCCTTTTGAAAGCTTTCTCTGTCCTGCATATCTTCTGGATGGCTGCTAACGCTTGTTAGGTTTTGTTCTTGTTTTGATTTGATTTTTCCTGAAATTCTTTTTTCTTTCACTGTATGAGAGAGAGATTTTATCCTCACTCTAATTCCAGGTTTTCCTTTCTGTCATGTTTTGTAATGTGGATGTGAAATGTGTTTTAAAGACCAAAAGGATAGAGAGCAGAGTGGGTGGTGGGGTTGCGTGTGATTTCTGTTTTCTTCATTATAGCATTCTATATTTTCTGAAATTGTTTCATGGCACATATGTGCAAATATTTATAGTAAGAAAGAAAAAGCAATAAAACCATTTCCATTTGGCAAAGAAAAATATCTTAATGAGTGCTCGGCTTCGGGTCTTGCTTCTAGCTCTCCATCAAACCTCCTTTTCCTTGTCTGTCTTCACCACCAAGCGTGACAAAATGGCTGACTGAGCTGGAGATGGACAGTAGTCCATGGGGATTGTAGAAAGGAGCCGATGGTTAGCAGCCGCCTCTAAGACCGTAGTCATGGGTCACTTCTATTGAATCCCCAAGGCCAGGCTCTTGCTGCCAGTTGTTCCTAAGTGTAAGAAATGCAGGGAAATAGCACTGACTGCCTTATGAAATCCAGGAACCTTTGTCCAATATGGCAATTATTTTTTAAAAGCTACTGATGATATCTGATAACAGTGAGATGTGATGAGTCTTGTTCATTCAACAATGTCATGCAGTGATTCAGAAGTTTTAAAAAAAAATTTATATCTATTTATTCATTCACCTACTTAGTTTAACATTCTTTTTGACTGCTCTTATTGATGACTGGATGCTCATTTAAGTTGATGACAAGATTTGCTATTTTCTCACTCCTCAGAGATAACGATCTCAAAGAGCAAACCATGGCAGGTCACCCAGACAAGGTGGTAGGAGTCCGAGATGGAGGTCATAAACTTTGGCCAAAGAGCAGAGCCCTTCGTACATGCCAGTAAAACTGTTGTCACTCATTGTATACATGTGAACGTAGGCATGGGATTCCAGGACTATGAAGTGTCCTATTCTAAATACTTTGCTCTATTTGGCTGTCCACCAAATGCAGAGCTCTCTCCTAAGGAATCAACTCACATAGTATGACAAATCAGCATTTCATTTATTTTTGCACCAAGTGTTTATTGAACATCTACTATACCCACTGTGTACTAAAAGCTCTGCAACAATGAGCAACAGAAATTCTCTGAAAGTACTTCTTCTGTTGAGAGATGTGGCCATGTTCACAAATAAGTGCAAAGCAAGATTATAAAAAAGAATTTTAGATGAGGTAGCTATTTACAGGATACAGTACAAAGAGACATTAAAGTTCTATTAAACCATTTTTTATTGTCAAATGAACAGAATTGTCTTTGTATTGAATTGACTACAATGAACTGATATATGGGTATAGTTGCATATTATGAGCTGTCACTGGAAGATAACTTTTCATTGCTATTTGATATTTCAGTAATTCATATTCAGTACTCTTAGCCACTTAGTTTTTCAATATCTCATTCTCCTTATCCCTAAAGTTGAGTTAATAATTCATGTATTCAATATTCAAAATGTATATAGGTTAAGGATATTAAAAATAGGTGCCGGGGTGCCTGGGTGGCTCAATGGGTTAAGTCTCTTCCTTCTCATGATCTCAGGGTCCTGGGATCGAGCCCCACATTGGGCTCTCTGCTCAGTGGTGAGCCTTTCTTCCCCCCACTTACTCTGCCTGCTTCTCTGCCTATTTGTGATCTCTCTCTGTCAAATGAATAAATAAAATCTTTTTTTAAAAAATGTGCCAAAAAGTTGATTGAAAATATCAAGAAGACGAATCTAAAGGGAATTTGAGAATATATCTAAAATTAAAGATATTATAAATGTTATCTTTATTAACTTATATGTGGGGAAAACAAGTGATTAAATATATACATATTATAGAGGACAAATTTTTAAAATATATGCATATAGCAAATGGAGAGAAAAATCTAGTATCTCCTCTTTCAGAAATAAGGACCATTCTTATTCAGTTGCTAGAGCAAAGGTTAAAGAAAGTTAGAGATTTGACATTCCCATGTTTGAATGATAGATCATAGATAGGATTGTCCTCAATGCTGAGTAAATAATTTAATAAATCTAGAAATGTGAACTGCATTACGCTCTATGATACTCTCCTTGGAATCTATTGTCTGGTCGAATCTAAAAAGACAACTATAATTCTCCTAAAATTAATGTTCTTTTTTCCTTCCTGCAAAAGTAGTTTCCATAGGATTCAGGTCAGTATTCCAGTGTAATTTCAAGATTATATTAATTTTGATGGATTCATGGTTTGTATTGGTAAATTATTTTTGGCTGATGATGAAATATCTACAAATCATAGAGAAAATCAATAGAAAATAGACCTATTGCCTTCTGCTCATCCTCTTCTAAAGCTCCCCACGTGGAGTGAAAACCAAAACCACTATGTTCATTTTAAAAACCCTTTTGAATGAAATGTATAAGCCAGTGCTTTGCATTAGAGTGTTCGGCTGCAAGATGCATGCATCTTCTGTGTCAATATGCAATTTTCTAAACTCACTTAAGCTCCGACTACTAATAATCAAATGAGACTGATTTCTAGGCTAGATTAAAGGATAACTGATTGAGTAAGGCAGTAATTCCTGAAGGATCGGGAAGTCCATCAGAATATCACATTTGGGAAACAGTTGGTCATTAAGGCTATGGGTTGTGAATTTAAGTCTAGAGGGATGTTGTTTTGTTTTAGAACGAATTAGCCAGTCTTAGTATTGAAGTATCCTGCTACAGTGTTTTCATTTACTGATGACTGTGTAACTCCTAAGAAATCAGGGTCAACATTTCTTTGACCCGATTGTAGTATATCAGCCATTATTTAATACATTAAATATTGGAAATAAACTCTTAACCAAAAATATAGTGGGTATATAAATGTGAGGACTTCTTTTTCTTCTTTTTAAAAAAAATAATTTAACAAATCCTTGGTTTTTACCTCACCCCATGCCAATTCTTTTCTTCTTTCTTTTTAATTTAAATTCAATTAGCCAACATATAGTACATCAGTAGTAGCGATTATTTTCCTTACATGATTTCATTTAATCCTTGCAATAATTTCATGAAGAAAAATATTACTCCCCCTACACACACACACACACACACACACACACACACACACACGTACATACACAGAGAGAAGGGGATTAAGACAGAGATGTTACATGCAGTCAAAATTTATTTCTGTTTAAGATGATATATAACATATGGAGGATTTCTTTTTTAATTTTAAAAACTGTCCCCATTTTAAAAATGGAAACAACTATTGATTATGGTATCATCATTTTTAGGAACTGAACCATTACATATTCTAGAGATTTTTATCTCCAATCCTCAATCCAGATGGCATGAGGGAAGTGGATCTTCATTCTGACCAGAAAAGTTGCTGTGCATCTGGTCGACCTAATCTTACTCTTGTCACACAGGATTCTTACAGCTCCTTTTTACCCATAATCCCCTGTGACTTCATGCACTCATACCAATAGAAGGTGCAATACCACAAAATGAGCAGAAGCTTTTTCTTGATCCCCTTTTTTTCTTAAGTCTTCACATCCTCAAAGGAAACATATTTTATAAAATCAGTGTGAATTAGAAAGCAAAAGCCCCACCTACGGGGAGAGAGAACCTGCCCTTGGAGGTTGATTTTTTTTTTTTTTTTTTTGGGTCCAGCTTCCTTGCTCACAACCCTTTCTCTGAAGTACAGGACTCCCCTTTGAGTAGCTCTGTTAGGTTTGACATCATTGCCTTCCAACAACCCATTTCAGTAATATTTTCTTTTGTCTGATTGTTCTCACAATCAGATGTGCTTTTCTGCTTTCTAAGGTGAATTTGTTCTCTAGTCAATATTTCCTTGGTTTATTCTTAGTGTCCAATTAAGCTTCTTTTTAAACTCACTTATTTCAGAAAAATACATAAAATTTCACAGGAATAATAAGATTGATTATTTAGTTTCATTTGGAAATTTTTTTCATTTTTGTGTTTTCTTAATCTCTTAAAATCAGTTCTAAGAATTTATCTAATAAATAATAGGTTCTCAATAAGCATTTATTTTGAAAACAACAACAACAAAACCTAGTGTTAAAATAAAATGAACCTGAATATTTGAGGTGTGACAAACTTATTTTAACCAAAGTATTTTATCTTCTAAATTTCTGAACCAAGGGCGCCTGGGTGGCTCAGTGGGTTAAGCCGCTGCCTTCGGCTCAGGTCATGATCTCAGGGTCCTGGGATCGAGTCCCGCATCGGGCTCTCTGCTCAGCAGGGAGCCTGCTTCCCTCTCTCTCTCTCTCTGCCTCTCCATCTACTTGTGATTTCTCTCTGTCAAATAAATAAATAAAATCTTTAAAAAAAAAAAAAAAATTTCTGAACCAAACCTTGATCTTAATTTTTCAAATACTGATGACTTGTGGTCTAGCTAGGAAGGCCATATGATTTTCCTTAAGTAGTCCAGACTTCATTAAATGCAGTGTTTTCAAAACAACATATTCTAACTTCCTAATAAGTCATTTACTTGCATTTAATTCCTATAGATTTCTGATTTTCTCCTTTTTTTTTTTTTTTTTTTTTTTTTTTTTGCATGAGATTCATTCTGCCTTCCCTCCATGCAGGACAGAATCTTTTTATTCTCACTTCCTCTTTCTTTCCTCCTTTTATTTCATTAAACACCCCATGCTCTAACAATACAATATTTTAAGCTTCTCTTGTTGCCTTTATGCTTATTATTGTATTTTATTCTACCTATAATTTCAGTTTCCACCTTACCTCCTCCATACCTGTCTACCAGGCTAAATCTGGTGCTTCCTTGAGGCACAAAATTGGGACCTCCCCCATCAATCTTCCCTGCTATGCCCATGTCTAAACAGGGTGGTTCCTTCTTTCCTCTGGGCTCTCAAACTTATGGCCAGATTATAGAATGGAGTAGTTATTTCAGTAAATGTCTTCCTGACCACCTAGAATGTGAGCTTTCTTGAGAGCAATGAGCAATTTTATTATCTTTTTGTCTGTAATACCATGCTCAATGACTTTTAACTTGGAAATGAGAAAATTAGTGGTATAAGGAGCTGAATATCCACAGTTCACTTTTTCTTCTTTGAAATAAGGACCCTGCTGTTCCTTGTTATATACCTTTCTTGAAGGCTGAAGTGGATACCAAGATCTTGGCTTTGGAAACATCTGAAGGTTTTGCATAGTAACGTAGTAACTCTGCTGTAGGAATCCTCCCCTGGTAACTCTTCACCTAAACTATTAGTCCAGGTAAGTGATGTCCAAGGGAGAGCATGAGATGTCATCTATCATTGGTTTTCCTGTAACAGTTAAGGGGAAAAGTGAGTCCTGGAGAAATGGTGTAATAAAGAGTCCTTGCGGAAGAGTTACTGTCAGAACCAAACTATGCTGTTTCAAGAGACTCTTAACTCTCCCTAATATGTATAGCTGAAAATAAAACCTAATGTTTAGAAATGAAAAAAGGAAGTTTGTTTAAAAAGGTTTGGGGCTTTGAAAAGCTATGCTTTATGTTTTCAATTTCTCCTTCTATGCTTCAGTAACTCTTCAGAATTTAGGAGTGTGTAAGGCATTTGGTTATTGCTGTAGGTTGAAGCGTGTACTTTTACAAAAAGTATACCATCTCTGCAACTCTTTATGTTCTCTTATCTGCCCACTTTTATTTTCTATTCAGTTGACACTAAACCTATTTTTGCAACCAAATAAAGACACGGTAGCATACGTGATGTTAGGAAAATCTATACAGAATGTAGCTGTATTTTCCTTCCCAGGATTCATGCAGTTAGTAACCTTCTGTTAAGTGCTAATTAAATGTAAAGTATAGTGACTGAGTTTTCAAAGGTAAATAAGAAAAGGAGCTTATAACACACCAAACTCCAGCAAGCACCGAAGTGGTCATATAAACAAAATCCTGCAGTAGAAAAGGGGACAGAATTAATTCTGATTGATCAGAAGTAGCATCTGCTTACCAGCTATATGCTCTGGAAACAATACTTAACCTCTGTGTGCCTCACTTTTCTCTTATGTAGTGATGATAATAATACCCCCTCATAGGACTTAGTGGATGCTGAACTAGTCTATAGTGCTTGTAATTACTTACAACTATCCTTGGCACCATGTGTGTACTCAGTAGAATCTACATAAGATTTGTTTTACAGAGGTTATTCTGGATTTTTAGGAACAAAGATGAAAAGATTTCCCTGGCAGAGGTCACAGCCCGAATAAAAAACACAAAGGCATTGAAAGTAAGAGGTGTGCTAGAGGAATTCGGTGTTGGTAGAACTTTCTTTTAATGGAAAATGTTGGGAAGTCCTGGAAATGTGGCTAGGCACCAGATTAGAGATAGCATAGTATATCGGATCAAGAAATTTGGACCTTGATATTTATATTTTCAAAAAGTGAGCTTTGTTCTTTCCATAGTTTGGCTATTGTGGACATTGCTGAGATGTCCATCAACAGATGAATGGATCAAGAAGATGTGGTATATATCCACAATGGAATACTATGCAGCCATCAAAAGAAATGAAATCTTGCCATTTGCAACAACATGGATGGAACTAGAGCGTATCATGCTTAGCGAAATAAGTCAAGCAGAGAAAGACAACTATCATATGATCTCCCTGATATGAGGAAGTGGTGATGCAACATGGGGTCTTAAGTGGGTAGGAGAAGAATAAATGAAACAAGATGGGATTGGGAGGGAGACAAACCATAAGTGACTCTTAATCTCACAAAACAAACTGAGGGTTGCTGGGGGGAGGGGGTTTGGGAGAAGGGGGTGGGATTATGGACATTGGGGAGGGTATGTGCTTTGGTGAGTGCTGTGAAGTGTGTAAACCTGGCGATTCACAGACCTGTACCCCTGGGGATAAAAATATATGTTTATAAAAAATAAAAAATAAAAAAAAAAAGTGAGCTTTGTGACCAAAAAATGATGTCTTGTAAAAAAGGTGTAGCCAAAGAGCCCAGTTAAGAGTTATTAACTGGTTATTGCTACAGACCAAGTTAGAGGGCTGGGCTGGGGACATGCCATCCTTCGGAAGGCTGTGAGAATCAGAATTTGAAAGCAGAGACCCAACCAAGGGCAGAATACCCACTACAGGTATATCCTTTCTCTTCTCTAGAAAATAGAATTGTACTTGATAAAATCTTATTGTTCTTCATCAAATTCTGTTTGAGATTTTTACCTTCACCTAGGAACATGATAGCCTCATATAGTATAATTAATTAATTTCATGACTCACTATTTAAAGTAAATGGAAATTTTAAACTTGTTTTTTATCATGAGAATGTCTTGTCTGGCAGTAACTAGGCAGAAAAAATAAGATAAAAGATGTACTTTTTTTTCAGGAGCCATTGAGTAGAAAAAGAAAGAAAAAATAACATGGATACCAAACCCTAAGGAAATATGAGAGAATGTGGATTTGTTCAACTTAAAAGATTGAACAAATGTATATGTCCCTATAATTATTATTTTAATACTAATAAATATCATTTCTTAAACCTTTATTTTATGCCATCCCTGGCCCATGTATTATCTGTATTTTCTCATGTGATCTTCTCAGTAACCCTATGAGGCAGTTACAATTATTATCTTTGTCTTACACGTAAGAAAAGTGAACCTCGTAAAGATTATGTTAATTTTAGCCTAAGCTAGAGAGCAAGCAGCTATAAGCAATGTGGGGGGAAAAGGGCTCAAAGCATAATCCAAACCCAGAATTTATTCTAGAGCCCATATACTTGGCTGTTCTATACTGAGAGCATCCAAAAGATATTGGCAGGGAACACTGTGTAGAAAGCTAAAAAATGGGGCGCCTGGGCAGCTTAGTCATTAAGCGTCTCCCTTTGGCTTAGGTCAGGATCCCAGGCTCCCACTCAGAGACCTCCTTCTGCTTCTCCCACTCCCCCTGATTATGTTCCCTCTCTTTCTCTCTCTCTCTCTCTGTCAAATAAATAAATAAATAATCTTTTAAAAAATATATATATTTTCTTTATTTATTTGACAGAGAGAGAGATCACAAGTAGGCAGAGAGGCAAGCAGAGAGGAGGAAGCCCGCTCCCCATTGAGCAGAGAGCTCGATGCGGGGCTCAATCCCAGGACCCTGAGCCGAAGGTGGAGGCTTAACCCACTGAGCCACACAGGTGCCCCATAAATAATCTTAAAAAAAAAAAAAAAAGAAAAGAAAAACTAAAAATATTCATATTGAGACATTGTTCTTCTTCAAGTATGGTTCTTTCTCTAGCCAAGGACATACCTTAGAAAAGTAGGCTTCTCTTGATGTCAATCATAATCAAAGCATAATTTCTCTAAATAACCCTTTGATGTTCTCTCACCAATTTGTTAGCATCTTTTGTCACCCCGTTTGTGTCCTTCCAGTCCACTCAAGATAAGTACTAATATCTGGGTAGGTAGAACAAATAGTGTGACCAAGCGGGAGGAACCTTTGAGTCAAGAGCCAAGGGACTGGGGCCTCTACCTCTGTGTCCTGGGTTATGTGAAGTAATATCAATTGTAGTTTTCCCTTCCAGAAAATGAATTGATGTCCCCTGCCCTTTATGATCTAATGATTAATTAGCTCTAAATTCGCCACCTGAAATCTGCCTGCAAAAATTCTGCATTCCAAGCTGATTTATTTCTCCTACCCCACTTGTTGTCTCCTCTACCAGATGTGTGTACTAGAGACACCATACTATTTTTCTCAGCTTCATAAGCAAAACACAAATACAAAGGTAAACCTGATACTTCACAAATAGTATGGTATATTCTATAACCAAAAATAAGTGATTTGGTGATTTTTCTTTGTTTTGGAATATCTGCATTACTGATTGTTTTCATTAGCATGCATGGTTCAGAGTTGACTAGATTGGTTTTACTCCATACACTACTTAGAAGGAGTCTACATG
Organism: Mustela erminea; assembly: GCF_009829155.1. Classification (NCBI taxonomy): domain Eukaryota; kingdom Metazoa; phylum Chordata; class Mammalia; order Carnivora; family Mustelidae; genus Mustela; species Mustela erminea. Next base: position 46,125,405 of record NC_045623.1, on the reverse strand, counting down.
TGTTGTGATAGATTTAATTCATCTCAGGCTTTAGTGAGCCATGGTGTGGAGTGGGGGAAGAGATATCTGCTTTTTGCCCAATCAACCAAGAACACACTTCTTATTTTTCCACCTGTTCTCACAACAGATCTGTTATCTGATGAGAACGCCGGACTTGTGCCCTGCTTGGCATTCTCATGCCACCCAGCAGGGATCCTGACTCAATGGACATCTTGATCCACTGCTTCTTTTAGGACCCCTCTTTTGACTTCCACCAACAGAATGTGACTGCCAATGCAAAAATGTATTTTTTTAATGAAAGTAAGACTCAAGAATTTGAGTGGAAACAACTGGGCAATTCATCTTTCTTCAGACTCCTAGGGAAATTCAGCCCTCATTTTTTCCCCACATAGGACTGATAAGGAAGAACAAAATGGGCTCCTGCTGTGTTTAAGCTCTTTTCTTTTTCCTCCTTAACTTCCTTCTGTGATCTCTAACATCTCTAGTATCACAATTAGTCAAGATCTCTCCTCCTTAAAGTCTCCATTTCTGAAGTCTTAAGAGCACCACTTTGGTTTTATTCCAACACATTTACTGGTATATACCTTTTAATTATAAGACCCAAGAGTCTTGGCCAAACCAAAGCCAAAGGCAGACCTGTCACTGTTAATTCAAACACTTCCTTGGACATGTTAAGGTATTGTGCTCCAACTTGGCCTTGAAGAGTGATGACTCTGTCTGTTCATTCAGCCTCGAATTGGAAGGGCTCTGCCTCCAGTCTGCGAGATTCTGTTGCAGAGTACAAGGCAGGACTTCTTAGCCTTGCTAACCAGGCCAGAGAACTAACTCTTGGCCCTTTGTAGTTCTAAACACCTTTCTCCTATCCCGCCCCACACCCGCCAAGAATTCCTATACCAAAAAGAATCTTCTTTTTCTATTTTGAGTATTTTTGGCCAAAGTGTGAGGGAGATTGTGGTTTAACTTTTTTGGGTCTTGCCAAGTTTTTAAAGCACAGTCTGATGCTCTGTAAAAATTGCTCTATGAATTCTAAACTAAAATGATTTGAAAATGAAGATAATCTGATAGAAAATAGCCTTCTGATCTTGCCTTATGCATTACGAAGAGGTCAGGCTTCCACCCCAGAGAGATGGCAAGAGAACATATTTCACATAAATGCTGTTTACTCTCCCTCTCTAGGAAACTCCATAATAGGTATAATTTGGCATATTAAAAATTATGCAAGTATAGAAAATAGTGTTTCCAATTATTTCTAAGCAAAATTTTTATTAAAGTAGTTTTTTTAGAGTACTTGAGCCCAGTGCTTCCGGTAAATGGAATTGACTTTTTTTTTTTTTTTTTTTTACAGAATCTGAAGCAAAGAAGTTGGCACCCTACTAGAGGGGGAAGGTTAGCTTTTAATTTATGATAGGCTTGGCCAACTACAGACTTCATTGTATCCACACTTAAGAGTTTTCCTCTACCAGTAAGTCAACTGACAGCTAGTAGCATGGCAACCATCTTTGGTATTCGTTTCCATAAAAACAGATCCGATTATAGAGTGTTGGAGTTAGATAAAGGGGTATTTAGATTATTTCTCTATTTTTCTGGGGTTGAGGAAGGAAAACCTCCTGCATGCTTGAAACTTGTTCCCCAATTCTCCCAGACAGCTTATACAACATTTTTTTACCCTTTATTTAACAATTTCTGTTCAGTGCCAATTCTGGGACACTTACTGTGTTAAAAGACAGTTAGAGACTGTCCAGTTAGAGACAGGCAAGTTCATGAAACATTGAAATGGAACTGGAGAAGCTTTCATGAACAGCCTTTGATGCCATTCTAATCTTTAAAATCCCTGGCAGATAACAGTGGCAATAATGTTACCATACATTTGTACAGACCCTGTATTTTCCAAAGTATTTTTTTTTTTGGTTTTGATGTCATTGGGTTTCTACGTCCACCCTGTGATGTAAAGAGAGACAGCCTTTCTGTCTGTTGATGATGGATAAAGAAAAGGCGTGGTCAGGGCCACCCAGCTATTGAGTGACAGAACAGCCATGAGAAGCCAGGCTAAGGATTTGCAAGTCAAAAACATGTCATCGTTCAGCTTCTGCTTATACACTTTGAGTGCAGGTGGTGATATTCCCACTAATCACCTACTTGCTCATGGGCAGGTGCTTACACTCTGGAAGATGACAGGCTCGTCTGTCTGTCCTAGGTAGTGCTCCACACAATGCCTTCAATTGAGCAGTGCTCAGTAGATGACTTTCTATATGATGTTATCTTATACTGTTTGGATTTTACATTGCAAGTCTCCTTTATTTTTGTCCCTTGGGTGGGAAGGGGAACAAATGTGAAAAAAATCAATGAGGAAAAACTAGCTGACCAACGTGAAAGCAGGTTAGTTTTTTCTGATGAGTCCTTACCATCCTTTGCAGGGCCTTATCAAGGGCATGGGATAGTGCCTGGGCTCTGGTAGGGAGTCACTAATGCTAGTCCTCCTCCATTTTCCACTGTTCCCTCTTCTCTGGAGAAACGAACAGAGAAATAGCATCAATAGTGAGCAGAATCCCAGCAGGAAGTAATTGTCTCTGACTGAACCAGCCAAGGCAAGCCTTATGTCCTCTACTTATTAGACTAAATCAGAACCCCTTTCCTTTCATTATCAAGGACCCCAAACTTATGTCAGCCTCTCCCAGTCATACTTAGCTCAGAAAATCTTGGTCACCAAACTACTATTCTTAAGCAGTCATTTTTTTCATTTCTTCATGCTGTCAATCAAAGGCATATGAAAATGCCAAGCAGAGATGCTGAGTTATCTGAAATCACAAATACTGACTAGAGAATTCTAAATCAAAGCAAGGAAATGTGTTGTTTCTACTTAGTGTATATAATCTTATCATTGGTAAATCCAGAATTTCCATTAAGCTCTTATTAGCATTTGAAAATGGCTTTCCACCTTCGTCAGAACTTCAGAGACTACTGAGAACCATTTAGGATGTAACGGGGACGTCTCCTGCAGAATGGCTTCTCCCGATGCCCGTGCTGGGCCAAGTGTGTCAGAGAACTCTGCTTACAACAATCTTAAAACAATCTCCAGTGTAGTCTCAGACACGCTGCATCAACATGTCCCAGGAATATGTTAGAAATATAAATTCTTGCCTCCCCTCCAGACCTGCTAATCAGGTCTGGCACTGGCCCTACAACATTCGTTGAAACAGGCTATCTCTCCATGCGATTCTGATGCATGCTCAAGTTTGAGGACCCCTGCCTCTTACTGACAGACACATAATATAAAATGATTAGCTTATATGTGTGCCTCTATACTGGACCGGAAGTTGTTTGCAGGTAAAGACCATTTATTTTGTATCGTGTGTTTGTGTTATAAAAATAGGATCATACACTAAATACTGCTGTGACCTGCTCTTATCCACCCTACCCTCCAACAATATAGCATGAACATTCTTTCTTTTGGGTACAGATATTTTGTGATATGGTATTTGATGACTGTGTAGCATTTGATTATATCAAAATTTCTTTAATTCTCTAATATTGGACAGAATAGAGTTCTTTTTTAAATTAATTTTTATGAAAATAATCCATGAATATACTTTAAAATCTGCTAAAAAAAATAGCAGCCCATCTACCCTTCCCCACTCCTCATTCTTACCTGTAGAAGCAAACTCTTCATATGCCTTTAGATAGTGCTCTTTATATCCATATTTCTAAATTACATACATAAACTTCTCTGATGTCTCAAGTTTAGATATTTGCTATGAAATTCCTGGGCTAACAGTTGAGAATTTATCTCCCTCATGTCGCTGAATATGTTCTTTACCCGTTCTTCCAAAACAGCTTTATCTTAATTTTTAGTTAATATAAAAATTCAATATTTAAAACTGTATGACTGTTATTCATTGCAAAGCCAAGAAATAGGCCATGGTTATATTTCTTTTCTTGAAAAACGTTTTTTTTTTAAATGACTTTTGTTCCCCAGCATTTTTACTTACACAGTTTTCTAAATAATCTGTCAACATTTCCACATGTACATGAGTTCCCCCCTCCTTCAAGCCTAGTGCCACATCTGTCCAGGCTTTGCGGTTGTCCCCACATTACATTTGTTGCTGGACTTCTGATTCCTGGATCCCTTTCTTCCTTTCTCGGTTAATGCCCTCATTTTGTTAGATTACGTCTTCCAGAAACTTCCTAAGAAAGTGTGGATTAAAAGGATAAGTTTATTTTGCATTTTTGTCTGGAACAGTCCTCATTCTACCCTTACACTGGATTGGTAGTTTAATCACATACAGAATTTAGATGGGAAGGTCTTTCCTTAAGAATTTTGAAGAAACTGGGGTGCCTGGGTGGCTCAGTGGGTTAAGGCCTCTGCCTTCGGCTCAGGTCATGATCTCAGGGTCCTGGGCTTGAGGCCCGCATCAGGCTCTCTGCTCAATGGGGAACCTGCTAACCCCCTCTCTCTCTACCTGCCTCTCTGCCTACTTGTGATCTCTCTCTGTCAAATAAATAAATAAAATCTTAAAAAAAAAAAAAAAAGAATTTTGAAGAAATTGTTCCATCATTTTCTAGTTGGGAGATATGATACTATTTTGATTTTTTACTTCTTTGTGCCTGACCTATTTTTTTTTCCCTCATTAGAAACTGTTAAAATTTGTATTCATCTCTAGAGTTATGACATGTTAATGTGATATGCTTACATTTGGGTCTTTTTAATTAAATTGTACTAGACTTCAAGCAGTTTGAACATGGAGACTCCAGTTTGTTGTTCTGCTCGGGGAAATTATCTTGAATTATTTTTTTTTTTTATCATTTCATACTAACCATTTTTTTAAAAAGTTCTCTTTCTGGAACTTCTATTAAGCTTGTACTAGATATGGATTTGTTCTCTAGATTTCTTTTTAGCTTTCATCTCCGTTCTTTTATTCTGTTTTCTGGAAAATTTACTTAAATGTACATTTGAATGAAGTTTTAAATATTCAGCTACTAAAGTTTTCATTTTCATCAGTTCTTTTGCATTCTCAATTGTTTCTGTTTCATAACAACCTGTTCTTATTTAATGGATGCAATTTTTTAAAATTTACATTGTGTCATTACATTTTTTTCTGTTTCTGCACACATATGTGTGCATATTATTTTTTATTATTTCCTTTTTTCTTTTCATTTTTATTTTTGGATTTTATTTTATAAGCTTTCCTTAATTTATGGCAACCTCTGCTACTGATTTAGATTTAAGAATAGTGCAAAGAATAAGGCTAATTGAAAATTGTATGCTACATAGAGGGTTTTGTGTTCACTGTAGCTTGGTCTTGCTGAGCCAGGTTTTTGGGAAAACTCCTAATTTTGTATATGCATGTTTTACTTTAGGGAGATACTTAATGTCTCCAGGAAACACCCCAATCTCCTGGGGATATAATGCAGTTGCCAGGATACTGACGTCCCCACTCAGGGCAGATTCAGGGTTTTCAGCTGCAAGGTTTCATCCCCATTTTGCATTGTGGCCACTGTTCTCTTTATTTCAATTACACTAGAGAACTCTTCGCCTCCTCTCTGGGGGAGGAGCACAGTTGCATGAGGGTTCTCTGAATACAGACTTGAAATCGATATCAAATCTCTCAGCACTGCATCTCTCTCTTAGCTTGGCATTTTCCTTTGCCTTTTAGAGTATCTTGGATTCTTGGTCTGACTGTGACTAATACTATAAATTGCTTAAGTTTTCAGAGCCACCTTACCTTTCTCTAGAAAATATAACCTCACAGGGTCACCAAAAGGACTGATCGGTTATATATGTAAAAGCACTGGGTGAACTCACTATAAAGTACAACACAATTCTGCAACAGGACTGTGACTCCTCAGTGTGGTTTTAGGGGGAAGCCTCCTACTTTTCCTCTGGCATGCCCAGTGCTCCATTGTTGCCGATTGGTGTGGTCTGCCACAGTTAAAAAAGTGCTTTTACATATTCCTAAAGGGGAGGCAGGGGAATGAACTTGCCCCTTTAGAGGCTGGAAGTTAGTGAGCAATTTCTTTTAAGTCTTGTATAATCTTAAAAAATACATGTGGATCTTGCATCTTGCTCCATAATATATTTGTTTTAATATAAAAGTAATGTTCTTAGATCCCTTATCATGGAGTGAAACTGACAATCCAGGAAGATGTGCTGTATTATTTCTGGGATTTATATACCTCCAAACATGTTGGTAAATATCCCTGGGAGTGCACATACCAAGGCTTAAGTTATGCAGAAACAACCTGTAAGCCATCAGCTCTGAGGAATTTGGTTCCTTCCATTCGCTAGTTTTGAAACTTTAATTCAAGATGGGCTGACAAATTAAAATAATGTCCTTAGACAATAAGGCATCACTGTCTAATAGAGAAATATGGGGATAGAATGGAATTGATTGTGGGCTTCTGAGGGGAGTAGCTTATTACATTTATATAAACATGCTTGCTCCCTGTTGCTACTCAAAACAATAAAAAATACCAGGGGATTGGAGAAGAAAATTAGCAGTGTTTCTGTATTGCAGGAGAGAAGAGTGGTGACACGGGGAGCAAAAATGATATGCTGTGTTCATTTAAATAAATATAGATAACAAAATGTGAACTTTGCTGAGTTCTTTTTTGTGTGTGCACTACGAAGAATAGTATCACGTACTGATTACTTTAAAATGGAAAAACTGGGTACTTCTGTAAGATTTTTAAAATGCGTTCTGGTAGGGGGTGATTCCCATAAGTTTTCCCCCTTTCTTGATCTCGATCAACCTCTCACTCTTAGCCATCCTAAGTAAATACCCAATGTAAAGGAAATCCATATTCATGCTTAGCAAACACAGTTTTGATGCAAAGCTCCTAGAGCCCTTTCAAACATGTTGCTGTCCCTAAGCACGTCCCTCAATTCTATATAAAACTTCTGGAATTGCCAGGAGGTGTGTGTGTGTGTTTGTGTGCACGTGCATACACACGTTTGTGTGGTAAAATACACGTTGCATAAAATTTACCAATGTAGCCATTTTAAAGTGTACAATCCCCTGCTACTGAGTATATTTACAATGTCGTGCAGCCATCACTACTCTCTAGTTTGAGACCATTGCAGTACCCCCAAGGAAAAGCCATTCCCATTAATGGTTACTCCCTATTCTCCCTCCCCCAGCCCCTGGCAATCACTTACTCTCTGTTTTCTATCTCTGTAAATTTGCTTATTCTGAATATTTGACATAAATAGAATCATGTGATGTGTGGCGTTTTGTATCTGTTTTTTTTTTTTTTCGTTTAGCATGCTGTGTTCAAGGTTCATCCATGTTTTAGCATGTGTCCATGCTTTATTCCTTTTTATGGCTGAAGAATATACCGTATTTTGTGCACCCCTTCATCAGTTGATGGACATTTGAATTGTTTTCAGCTTTTGGCTGCTATGAATAGTGCTTCTATGAACACTTTTTTTTTTTTTTTTTTTTTTTTAAGATTTCTTTACTTGAACACCAGCTTTCAATCCTTTGGAGTATATACCTAGAAGTAGAATTGCTAGGTCATACAATGATTCTGTGTTAACTTACTGAAGAACTGCCAGATTGTTTTCTACAGTGACTGCAGTATTCTCCATTCCTACTAGCAACATATGAGGGTTCCAACTTCTCTATATGCTTGCCAACACTTGTTATTTTCTTTTCTTTGTTTTTGTTTTTTGAATAGCCATCCTAATCTATGTGAGGTGGCATTGCCCCATAGTTTGGGTCTGCATGTCCATAATGACTAATGAGATTGAACATCTTTTCATGTGCTCATTGGCTATTTGTGTATCTTCTTTGGAGACATGTCACGTCTTTTGCCCATTTTTTAATTGGGTTGTTTGTCTTCGTGCCATGATGTTCTAAGCATAAAACTCGAGATAAATGGAAGCTGCTGATCAGTCATTTTACTTGAAAAATTCTCAATGAAACATTTTGCTACGTTTTTTGTCCACAATTCACTAAGAAGTCCCTTTCTCATTAATTTCCCTTTGATCATTGGTCCTCTGGCTCCATCTGTCAAGAAAAAGCCAGTCTTTGATTTCAACGAATAAATGAGACACTGCAGAACCAAGTCTCACTATTGCATCTGAAGTTTGGTCACTGAGGGTTTCTAGGAGTCGGCATTGCTGTCAAAGACAATTGCTAAATGGGCTTGACTTCATTATTTTTCATTTGCATTAGCAATTGCTCTAAGCACTAACAAGATTATAACCCTAACCAGCATCCTGTTATCTTTTATTTATTTGATTTAATATAGAAATGGAGTCTTTTAAAGATCATTTACTTCTTCTTTCTTTCACTGAAAATGAAATTATTCTCAATGAAAACAGCCTGATAATGTGGATGAATTTTTTTTTTTTTTTTTTTAGATCCAGTCAGTCAGTGGGAGACTCAGGGTTTCTGATTTTGTTTAAGCTCCCTGGGTCAATGGTTAGGAGAAGGAATGGTAGCAGATTTTACAGTGGCTGGGTTAGGCTTCTGTGGGCTTTGAGTAGGATGAGTAGAAGTTATATTTGTGATCATTTTATCTGAATGTCTTATCTGTTGAAGTAAGATCATAGCACAAAAAGATCTAACTTTGGAAAACTGGAAGGGGAAATTGAATCTTGACAGTCAAGATGGGTCATTGTCTTATTTAATCTGGTTCCGCTTTTTTCTTCTCACCTATAAAACTGTTCTTTATGGGGCTCTGTATCTGCTGGTAGTTCATACCCATTGTAGACTTTTCTAACTATGCAAAACACATAGTGATGAGTGATCAGTTATCATTTGAATCTTAGTACAACTTTAATAAGCTATGTTTTATATTTAAGTAGTTTCTCCCCTGGTGGTTGCCCATGACAGACTTTGGAGTTTGATAGCTCTGTACTCTGTATTTTCTCTTTCACCTCTAAGTAATTATATCTTGTGCCCTTAAGCATCAAAAAATCAAAATATTTTAAATTACACAATTAAACACTTCAGACAACAGTACTAAAACTCAGAAAAAGAACTCCAGAGCAAAAGTGCACCATACTGAAACCTTTATTCCACTTCCTTCTTCTCTAAGGACTTCAGGCTATGGTCGCCATCCCAGCCTGAGCTTCTGCCATGCTTGTTAGAGGTTCAGGGGACTCAGCCTCAAAGTCTAATTATTCAAGATACCATTTTGCAAGGAAGTTCTTATTACCACTTTTGAGAAGAAGAAAAAATGATGATCTTGATGTTGACAATGATACTGATAATAGCCATAAGTGTGTGTTGGACTCTTGGTGCTGTGGTAGGCACCTTATCGGACATTATCCTGTTTAATCCTTACTATAACCCTCCTAGGTATGTGTTAGTACCTTTTCATTTTGCAGGTGGAAAGACTGGAGCTCAGAAGGTTGTTCAAAGTCACCAAGATAATAAAAGGCAGAATAAAGACTCAGAGCTGGGTTACCCTCTCAGCAGCCCTGAAAATGCAAGCTGGGCAGATTCTTGAAGGTACCTAACATGTCTTCAGCATGGCCTCCTCTGGGCAGTGTACCCCTGACTTTCCTGGTTGTGCTGATCCTATGACCTCCTGTTTCCTGGGCACCCTGTAAGTCTAGAGCAACTATTGTCAACTGTAAAGTAATTATCTCCATACATGTCTCCATCTTCCCACATCGTGAACTCCTGAAAAGTATAGGCACTTGTGTCTTTTATCACTATACAACATAGAGCAGGAACTCAAAGTTTATGGAATGAATGATTGAATTAATGGAGAAAAAATTAATGTATGTAACTGAATTATAGATTGTTTACTGCTCTCTCTCACAACTGTTAATATAAAATGAGCTCAACCATCTCCATAGGCTGTGAATGAATTACTGCTTGTTTTTCTCCTTAGTTTTTCAGTCCCCATCATTTCCTTTTTAAGGCAGGCTTGTGTTTTCTTATTTTCCACGGCACTTACGTATGAGCTAAACCAAATCAGGCCTTTTAAAACTGTAGGCCTCTACCCATTAGTGGGTCTTGAAATTAATTTACTAGGTGGCAGTCAGCACTTTTTTAAAAAAGCAAAAATCAGACTGCAAAAGAATACAACTTATCAGTATGCATGACACGTAGACACAGTATTTGTTCTAGATGGATGGGTAAATAGAGAATACATATATATCAAAGTACTGATCAACTATCATGTATTAAGGCATGTTTTAAGCAGGGCAAATGTCATATTTAAGATGGTGCATTTCAAAATGTTTTCCTATTCTCTACACTAAGAAAAATATTTTACATTGTGACCCAGGTTATATCTGAATGTGTACAAGAGTACTATGTGAGGGACGCCTGGGTGGCTCAGTTGGTTAAGCAGCTGCCTTCGGCTCAGGTCATGATCCCAGCGTCCTGGGATCGAGTCCCACATCGGGCTCCTTGCTCCGCAGGGAGCCTGCTTCTCCCTCTGACTCTGCCTTCCACTCTGTCTGCCTGTGCTCGCTCCCGCTCGCTCTCTCTCTCTCTGACAAATAAATAAATAAAATCTTTAAAAAAAAAAAAAAAAAAAAGAGTACTATGTGAAATATATCCCAATGTTTGACTTGTGGTCAAACATAACTTGTCTTACTTAAACAGTTCCTGAAGGGGCGCTTGGCTGGCTCAATTGGTAGAGCATGTGATGCCTCATCTCAGGGTTATAAGTCTGAGCCCCACGTTGGGTGAAGACATTATTTAAAAATGAAATCTTAAAAAAGAGTTTCTGAAATTTTCTCTTTAGTCTGTTTTTGTAAAAATATGGCCAGTGTTACAACAAAAACACAAAAATAGATACATATATATGTATATATATATTAATGCGTTCAATTAATTAATATTATTAATATTAATTAATTAATGTGTCATGGAAGCCTTGAATCATTATATTGTATACCTAAGTGTTAATTAGCTAGAATTTGAATAAAAACTTTAAGAAATACTTTAAAAACTTAAAAAAATAACCAACATGGCCAAGGTTTAGGAAGTTTAATATTAATATAGATCAATAGAACAGAACAGAAAACTCAGAAATGGACCCACAACGACATGGTCAGCTAATTTTCAACAAAGCAAGAAAGAATGTGAAATGGAAAAATGGATGTCTTTTTAACAAATGGTGTTGGGAAAACTGGACAGCAACACTTGAAGGAATAAAACTGGACTACTTCTTACACCATACACAAAAAATAAATTCAAAATGGATTAAAGACCCAAATGTGAGACCTGAGATCACAAAAATCCTAGAAGAGAACACAGGCCGTAACTTCTTTGACATAGGCTAAAGCAACTTCTTTCTGGATCTTTGTCCTGAGGCAAGGGAAGCAAAATCAAAAAATAAACTATTGGGACTACATCAAAATAAAAAGCTTCTGCACAGCAAAAGGAAACAATCAACAAAACTGAAAGGCAAACTATAGAATGGGAGAAGATATTTCCAAAAGACATATCTGATAAACGGTTAGTGTCCAACATACCTAAGGAACTTATAAAACTCAACACGCCCAATAAACAAATATTCCAATTAAAAATAGGCAGAAGACATGAACAGACATATTTCCAAAGAAGACATATAGATGGCCAACAGACACATGAAAAGATGCTCAGTATCACTCATCATCAGGGAAATGCAAATCAAAACTACAATGAGATATCACCTCACAGCCTGTCAGAATGACTAAAATAAAAAACACAAGAAACAACAGATGTTGGTGAGGGTGCAGAGAAAGGGGAACCCTCTTGCATTATTGATGAGAATGCAAACTGGTTCAGCTACTTCTGGAAGACAATATGGAGGTTCCTCAAAAGTTAAAAATAGAACTACCCTATGATCCAGAAATCGCACTACTAAGTATTTACCTAAAGAAGAAAAAACTGCTAATTCAGAGGATGGATGCACCCCTGTGTTTATAGCAGCATTATCTACAATAGGCCAATTATGGCAACCTCCTAAGTGTCTGTAAATTGATTAATGGGTAAAGAAGGTATGGTAGATATAGATATAGAAGGAATATCACTCAGCCATCAAAAAGAATTAAATCTTGCCAATTGCAATGAAGTAGATAGATTTAGGGAGTATTATGCTAAGCAAATAAGTCAGTCATAGAAAGACAAATACCATCCAATTTCACTCATATGTGGTATTTAATAAACAAAATGAGCAAAGGGAGAGAAAAGAGATAGAGAGGCAAACCAAGAAACAGACTCCTAGCTATAGAGATCAAACTGGTGGTTACCAGAGGTGAGGTAGATGGGGAAGATGGGCTAAATAGGGAATGGGGATTAAAGAGGGCACTTGTGATGAGCACTGTGTGTTGTATGGAGCCTTGAATCACTATATTTTACACCTGAAATGTTAATTAGCTAGAATTTAAATAAAATCTTTAAAAAAATACTTAAAAAACTTTAAAAAATAACCAACATGGCCAAGGTTTAGGAAGTTTAATCACAATACAACTATTTTAACATCATCTGATCAAAAGTAAAAATACTACAGATAATTTTAATAGGAAAATGCATAGAAGGTTTTTAAATTTTTTTATAGTGGAAGCTTACCTTTAAATTTGCAGGCTTATTCCATTTTGTACTCTTCTTTAAGTTTGCTTCTCCAAATGTTTACCTGAAAGCTCTGCTGCTTTAGGTAAATTGTGGGGGCTCCATTTATATCAGTCAAGAGTATTAATATAGGATTTAAACTTGAACTTGCTGTGAAGGAGCCAAACTTTGCCGTGGAATGCATTCATGTGCGGAGCTGCCTTGCACAGCTCATTGGAGATAAGACAGTTTTGACTTCACATGCCAAACTTTTGTCACTTCGTCTATTTTCACATTTCTCTACGACTCTGCAGAGACAAGCTTTTGATCATTTTAGTAGCAAATTGAAAATGTTCTTCTTAAAAAATCTAATATTGAAGCAAATACCCAAGCAATACTGCTCTTCCTAAAACAAATATTTGTGGAGTGCTTATTCTGAGCTAGGCAATTATCAGACAGTAGGGTTACAAAAGTGAGCAAGACACAATCCCTGTTCTAAAGGACTGTCTGGTCTAGGTGTCTTTCTACTTTAGGACTTGGTTTCATGTCACCTAGGTCTATGGGTAGGCTAAAGATCCTCCATTTGCCCTCCCAATGCCACTCTATACCCTTTACCTTGCTCTCTGTCCTGGAGGTTGACCTATAAGGTCTCTTGTTCTCTGGATTTTGGTTGGGTTTAACCATTGGAAGTACTAGCAGAAGACCAGCAGGAAGAAAGAGAGTGAGGTTGGAGTATTTTTTCTCCCAGCATCCTCCTTGCTAGTTCACTCCAGGCTGCGTTTATTGCTCTAGCCAAAATTGTACCTCCTTTCAGATGCCCTCTCCATACAGCTGTTTCTGTCTGTGTTCCAATGAGCCCCTCTTCCAGCTCCCCCCAGCTGTTACCCAGCTGGGGGTAACAGCACTATCCATCATGGTTTCACTACACCCACACTTCCTAAATTATCTTTTCAGCACTGTGTACCTTGACTGAACACTACTTTAATTCTAAACATCTTCTTTAAGGTCTTTTAGTTCTTCTGACTTAATGACTTGCTAATTTTGTGACATACGTAGCTGAAACAATTTCAAGAGATTTATTTATTTTTCTATATATTGCCAGGAAGTCATCTTATTAATCAATATGGAAAGGTATTTAAAAACCACACTCTCTGGTTCCTACAAATATATTTTATCTCTATCCAATTGATACCTTTGAAAAACTCAATAAATATTTGTCATTGTGGGTGACACTGATCATGACCCATGGAGCAATCATGGCCTTCATTGTTAATTACCTTGTTCACTAGGCTTTGTTGTATGTTTCCTGGGAAGAAGAGTCCTGCAAGAAAGTAAGAGAACTCACCATCTTGCTAACAAATTTGCCGTAGTCCCCACTATGTGAGTCCTAGTTGAATGTTGTTATCTACTCTCAGGGAAGATGGGAAAAGGATGAGATAATTATATAAGCCCCTGGCAACAGCAATAGCAGAATCAGTGGCCATTTATTCATTGCCTGCTGTCTGCCAGGCATTGTACTGTACAGCATCATACTAGAATCTTTCAATATCATCTTATTTAATCATTGCAATTACTCTGTGAGGTAGCTCTTAATTCCATTTTGTAGATGGAGAAGCTAAGAGTTAAAAAGGGAAAATGACTTGTCCAGGGTTGCACAGCTAGGTTTGGAACAAAGATTTGAACTCAGTCCCATGTGACGCAGAAGTATTCTTTCCACTATTTCATCTCTCAATAGCCTCTTTGTTTGTGCCATTAACTTTGCCGAAAGTCACGTTTTCCATTTGCCATCATGTTTGATCATTTCAAAGCTTTAAATATTTTTTTTTAATCAGGCATTCTATAAATTGTAAAAAAAAAAAAAAAAAAAAAAAAAAAAGGCTGGCTGGGATTCATCGCCTTCCCTTCCAGTGGTACAAGAGTAGAGAGCATGAAATTTGATGGAGAAGGAGAAAGAATAAATGAACTATATATTGACAAAGGGCCTGGGGAACCCTCAAGTGAATAACAATCAAACATTGACTTTTCTGCATTTTAGATGTTGAGTTACTTGCCCTATGACCCGATGAGACTTTCTCCTGATTTCAGATTTTGAACTTGCATCCTTGGAGAATAAAGGCTTTACCATTGACTGGCTGAGTCGCTTTGTGGTTTTAAAAGAGTCCTACCCTATACTTTATTCCCTTGGAAGCAAGCATTTCCCAGATTTTCTGCATTAGGATGAGGGACTGGGACTAAAAGAAAAGAGAAAGCCAACAAGTCTATCCGAAAACTGTCAGTATCATCTCGATGGGGAGTTATGATGTTTTGACTTCAATAAAAAGGCAAAAGAAAGCAAGCCAGCCAGTTATAAATTTAATTTATGAAAATAATACCACAGGCCTAAAGCATCCAACAGTACAGCCATTGATTCTTCTTTCTTGTTCCTTGGGGAGCCGTTGCTCTGTTTGATATGGTGAACTTCAAATTGTCTTACTTTATCATTTAAATGTCATATCAGCCCTACACTGAAAGCAGCTGAGGAGCTGTGCACTTCCTGGGGAAAGACAGCACAGTGTTTTTCACTTCTTTTAGGAAAAAATATTACTTGGTTGACAGATTTTCTCTGTTGGTGAGGATTGCTGTTGCTCCTTCCTAATTTTTTTTCCTTTTCCTGTTTTCACCACATTGTACTTCCTCAGTTCTGAGTGAGGCCCCGAGAAAGGGTAAATGGTGATGATCTGGGTCTATGGTCTTTGCTAACCTCTGGGATTATTTTCTTTAACACAGTTGTTGGAAAGTCGGCTGTTACCTGCCAGAAAATAAAACAACCAATTTTTCATCACAAGTTAAATAAACATTGAAAAATCAGCATTCTACAAGGACCATTAGCTTATGCATCACTGTAAAATGCTTTATGACTCTTGGTATAAAGGATGCTCATATAAAAATAAATTGTGTCGTAACAAACATTTCTCCCTGTCATGGTTTATAATAGCCCTAATATCAAATAAATCTGGGTTGAATATTGTTAGTCTCCTGAAAAACCGACCTTCAGTTTCAGATAGTTGGGTTAAATCACTGCGGTGATGATACGGCCTTAGAGAGGAGATACAAACTGATATCAACTCCCTAGATAATCTTTTATTTAGAAGAGATGTCTCAATGAGCTGAAATTGCTCTGGAGTGACCCATTTTATTTATGTTCCTGTTTATTCTGACTACTACTTCACACACAGTACCAAGGGCCATCCTACACATAGCCCCCGGGGGTTCTTGAGAAAGCAACCCATGGAAATACATAGATTAAAAACCATAAGCAGTTACCATTTTACATCTGTCAAATCAGAAATCATTTTTTCAAGTGTAGCAGTCACTGCTGGTAAGATATTGGTGAAGCTGCTGAACTGATCTCCTGTTGGCAGCAATGCAAATGCTTTGGAAAGCATTTTAGCACACAGAAAAGTGTCCATATCCTTTGATACTGTATTTCACTTCTGAAAATTTAGCCTAAGGAAATCATGTAGAAGAAGAGAAATAAGCTAGGATGTTCGTTGCAGAACTTTTTACATTAGTGAACAATTAGAAACAACCCAGGTACTCAACAGTTGAGAATATTCTGGTCAGTTTTTGTTTTTTGTTTTTTGTTTTTTTTTAATCTGTCAGGGTGATATACATGAAATCTAGTTGGTAACATGTAAAATGTTATGATAGAAGGCTCAGAAAAAAATCTGATTATGAGGATATAAAATTATTACATGCCTATGAAGGAATGGAATTTGGTAAAATCCATCCAGATTTAGATTTTTAAATTTTGTTTTAGTGTTGCAATGTTGTTTTGCCTGTAACAGTAATCAGAATCTGAAAATTACTTGAGTAGGATGATTAATATCAATGGAAAGTTTTGTTTGCTTTTTTGTTTTAAATTAGAACTTTGCTAAGAATATTATAGTTGTCAGTGTTAACCTTTGAGGACTCAAAGTGTCAAGGAGTCGGAAGACTGGCACTTAAATAATCAAATTTGAACAAAAGAGAAACCAAACAGGTAAACAAAACAGACATCTTTCCATAATAATACCACCTCCTATCCTTACTTTTTTTTTGAATTTTTTTTAATATCAGTGCCTGGAGTAAGAAAATCTCATCAGATCATTTAGACAGAAGTCATTTCCTTTAAATGTTGCAACAGTATAGCTTGTGGCCATGAACAGAGAAATCTTTAGATGAGTAGGGTAAATAGGTTTTGTGGGAGAGACTATCCCGAAGAACCACAGGACAAAAAAGGAAGTGTAAAAACATCCCTGCCAGGCTTGAATGAGACCTGAAAACATACATAGCAAGAAGCTTGTTAGAAATAACCGGAATAGGGGGACCTGGGTGGCTCAGTGGGTTAAAGCCCCTGCCTTCAGCTCAGGGTCCTGGGATCAAGCCCTGCTTGGCGCTCTCTGCTCAGTGGGGAGCCTGCTTCCCCTCACCCCTCTGCTTGCCTCTTTGCCTACTTGTGAATTCTGTCTGTCAAATAAATAAGTAAAAAATAAATAAAATTTATTTTTATAGAAGTTTAAAAAATAAATAAATAAATAAATAAATAAACAAATAGATCTTTAAAAATACCGAAATACCCAACAATAGAGAACTAGTTAAGTAAAGCATGCTGGAGTCATAAGATGGACTATTGAACGGGCATTGAAAGTAAAGTAGAAAAATACATATTAATCTGAGTATATGTATTAAAGGTATATGAGAAAAAGTGAGATATAAAATTATGCATAGAGCATTACTCCAATTTGTACACTCTTACTCATAAGAAAAAAGAAATTTAAAAGATGTAAACTTGTCAGTAGTTGTCATTGGACAGTAGGATAGCAGGCAATTAATTCTTCATTCATGTCCAGAATCTTTCATGTTTTTTCCCTCCCTAATTTAGGAAAAAGTCATTCGTAAAGTAGTTTTTCAAGTTGAATTTATTATGTAGTGATTGAACTGATGCCTGAATAATTTTAGAGAGAGGTAACATATGAATTAAGATAAAATCAAATCAAATGCATTTTGATTGCAGCAATTGGCTGAAAGTCTATAGTGGTGTCCAGGTAAGGTCATTTGCTTTTTGTGTAAATCCACCAGTGAGTGCTTCCACTGAAATGCCAAATATTGGTATTTATGTATATGCAAGCTCTTGCTGACACTCTCAAATTTTCTATTTTCTTTCTGAAAAAAAAATTTTTTTTCTACATTTCTAAAAAGAAATTCTCATGAGAATCAGTCAGTTCTTTCTTCCTCCCTCCCTGGCTCGATTCAGTTCTACAGCAGTAGGCAGAGAGAGTAAGGATGGGTTTAGCTCAGTTTGCCCATTTGTCAAAATTCCTTGATTTATACAGTCTTGAAAATATGAAAGTAACAGTTCTTAAGACCCTTACTTAAGTACTAGTTATCAACTAGCTAAAGCTTTTATCCCCAAATGCTTTAATGCCTATGATTTAAATAGCTACTTTGGGGGCACAATGAGGAGCCTGACATTAGCCTTCTGAATTCATACACTAAGAAACAAAAATTCCTTAAGCTCGGAATCATCCTAAATAGAACACCCTGCAAAAGGACAGTATTGTATTTGTGTGTGAGAGAGAGATTGAAGGAGATTTGCCCCTGAATCTGCCCGCTTTCTCATCACTGAACAGACCAGCCCTGCAGTTAATGAAATGATGTAAATTCTCAAGGCTACTCCCTTCACCCACCCCTGTAAAAGTACTGGTAAATGGGGAGTTTCCTTATAGTTCTGTTCCCATTCTTTACTCCTATTTTCACTAAAAAATTTATCTTTGCTTATAATACTTGAGGATCTAGACTCCTTTCACTGAGGTCAAGGGACTGTGGGATTTTAGGTCCAGACTGTGATGATTCACTGTAATTAAGCATCAGAAGGGATTTCTAATCGATGTAATTTGGTAATTGCAAAAACTATGGAAATTTCTCCTGAGCTTTTTATTGGTTTTGGGTAAATATTTATAAAGTGGAGGAAGGAAGGAAAGAAGGAAGGAAAATGCTGTGGCATCACACATGAAAATATTATAGTCTTTCCTTGACCACCGTTTCTACTGCTGGAGCATGACTTGGTTTTTCTACCTTAGTGGTGTAAATGAGAAAGCCTCACAAAAGGGTAACCTGTTCATTATTACAATCATATTAGCTAGGTTGTAAAAGCATGTTATTTATGCAGGAGATAATTATTGCGTCTGTTTCTTTTAAATTCCTCTGGTTATGTTTTTGCAATGCTTTTGCCTGGAGCTTAACCAAAAGTGTTTTTTCCCCTAATAAAAAAGACTATTGTTGAAAGACTTCTTTTCCCCTATTTATTTCTACCCTAACACAACACACCCCCTCCTATTTCCTTTTTCATGTCCTCATCATTTACATTTTTGTTGCTTTCTTATGGATTCAAGGAATGATATCTTAGAGTATAAAACATCAGATTGCCCCAGGTCCTCGCACGGTATCTTACATGGTGTAGGCATTCTGTAAATATTGAATGAATTCAATTTAGAACCCTGGGGAAGAGAGTCACAAATTTATCAAATAATTCACGAAGAGACATATCCCTGGCAGCTAATCCAGTTAACTGTATTAAGGTAAGCTGAATCCAGAACATGTTTCAAATCATTTCTCTTCTTAGAAAAGTTTTGTTTAGTGGCTGGAACACTTGTTTCTCAGTATGCTGATCAAATGTGACTTGAGCAAGAGAGATTCACAATAAATAACACCAGGAGGCTTATGAATGATGTATAAAGCCCACCAATTTAACAATAGGTAAGGCAGAAGAGAGCAGTTATTTTATTTCAGAACAGTCAAAGTCTTGGCAGTGTAATGCCACTGTGGGAATATTGAATGGCTGTGACTAGTTGGGAGGAAGCTAGAATGGGAAAAGTTTGAAATGTTCTGACCGATATTGGATTTTTTTTTTTTAATTAATGGAGCCATTGCTTTAGGTGACCACATATGGAAATGACCCCTCTTGCTTCTCTAGCATTTGCCCAGAGGAGGTTATTTGGTCCAGTTGAATAGTATTTCAAGTAGAAATCACTTTTGACTTGAAGTGAAACTATACTTTTTGGCGGGGAACAGAGTCTTTCATGATTCGTTTTCTCTCTGCGGCCTAGATTCCTTTGGATTTATTGCGTTGATACCATGTGCCTAGTAGTGTGATTCTCTGTAACTGACTCAGGAGAAACAGATCATGAGATTGTTGGGTAGAAAAAAAATCAGAGCTCATGGGTGAAAGGGATTCCAAGTGAAACTAATTGCTGGCATCTAGGGACGGGAAATGATACGGTAGATTGGTTAAACAGAGACTGGTGTCCTCTCCCACTAGATCTGTTTCTTCATATTAAAAAAATCACTCATTCTTATTTTGATTCATTAAATAAAGCTCTTACTGTATCATTCAGGATTCTTCCCATTTGCAAGTCAGGAGAAACTTCCAACTGGAAATGTTTTAAGCAACTAAGGATGTTATTATGAAATATGAAATACATGTTCTCCTGTGTTGTCTGTATTTTCAAACAGACTTTTCCCTCATGTTTCCGAAATCCAATAGAAAAATAAAAGATCTGGGAGTAGGGGGTTAGGGGGAGGGTGGTTGGGTTATGGGCATTGGGGAGGGTATGTGCTATGGTGAGTGCTGTGAAGTGTGCAAACCTGGCGACTCACAGACCTGTACCCCTGGGGCTAATAATATATTATATGTTAATAAAAAATAAAAAAAAATTTTTAAGAAAAATAAAAGATCAAGGGCTTTTCTTCCCTAAGAGCTTAGACAAAAATTCTGGGCCTGATCTCTTTAGTCCCAAGTGGGTCACATTTCCATCACTGAGGCCAAGATAGTGCCTGGGGTGCCTGTTCTTTTCTGGAGCTTAAGTTCAGCTCCACAGAAACTGGGCCAAGCATGGAGCAGGGATTTTGCTCATGGACCAGATGCTGAAAGCAGAGGACAGATGTCTCCTCTGTTTACTGATGGCCAGACCTTGTGTAAGTTGTTGATACAAAGACAAACATGACTTAACCTCTATCCCTCCCTGAATCTTATGTTTCAGGGTTTCACAGCTAGGTGCACCTCCTCATCAGTGCACCTCCTGTAGTCAGCATTCTAATACTGTCCTACTCTTCCCCAGTATTGTTGCTGGTTCCTTCTTACCCGTTGATGAAAACACTAACTCCTTGGTTAAACTTACTTCTTGCTCACCTCCCAGTGCTGGCAAAACGACTGGTCACATATCTTCTAGATGTTCCCACCTCCATGGCTTTGCCCTGAAATGCTTTTCTCCATTTCTATCAATACTAGTGTGTCTTTTCCAGGTTCAGTTCAGATTCTATCCTCATGAAATACACACTGATTTTATTTTTCTAATGCTTGCAACACTTCAAGTGAACCTATGTTATAGCACTTACTATTATTTAACAAATGTTATAGAATCTTACTATGTTTTTATGGCTGTTCTAAATGTGTAAAAAAATTTTTTTCCAATTTGTATTATTGTGCATGGTGTTCTTCCCTAATAATCCGTAAGATCCTTGACAGTGGGATCCTTAAAGGGCAGTGATTTACCTACCCATCACAGGCAATTGACATGTGCCTCATGAATGATGAATGTTCATCCAGTTTGCACACTTATTGGACACTAACATTTAAAGCCAAAGAGAGTAGGGTCCTGGTTTCTCTCAGGTCACTCTCTCTACATAATACAGCAACATGCCTGTGCTTGGCATTCAATAAACATTGTTGACCACCTAAATGAGATAGAAATGAAAAATATTCAAATATCTAAGAATGAACTATTTCCCCTTTATTTTACATTCTTTAGTCTTTTGGCATCATTTTTGAGACTTTTTGTTGTTACCGTATTTTTCCAAACAATTTTCTGTTTTGGTTTTCTAACTCGAGTAGGATTAAGGTCATTTTTTAAAGCAACGGGGACTTTTCTCAATAACTGCATGTGCCAATGCTATTGACCCACTGTGGAAAGACTGAGCCTTATAAAACGCTTCTAACAGCAAAGGGCTTTGCAGGCCCATGTTCTGTGCAGGTGTTAGTGAGTGTGAGTATTCAGGGGTCCTGGCAAAATTGGTGTTTAGCAAGGTAAACACTGGATTTGTGGGGTTACTTACAGGTATAACTAAACCCTCACCTCTAGTTAACGAGTTTGTGATTTGAACTAACACTGCAGATATTTCCATGTAGAAATCTGGTCTAAAATTCATAAGGCATAGGTGGGTGGGAGGCATGATTCCTTTTCTTGGTTTCAGCTGGACAAAGGCAGATTTCCCCATGCCATGCCTTCCCACCTAAACAACAGATGGGAATTCTCTGCTCTGTCTTTTTTTGTCAGTTTCCCTCTTCATTCCTCTTCGTGAATAATTTGGCAGCGATCTTAGATGAGTGCCACCAGGTGTCAACTGAAATTAGCAACTAGCTTGGCCTTGGTGACCTGTGTGGAAGCAGTTTCACGACATGGTGAAGGCAGAAGCCGCAATGCAGCGAACTGAATAGTGTGAATGGTTGAGTCAGTAGCTTCTGGGGAGTAAGTTCATGGGCTCTGGATCTGGAACCCCCAACTTCAAACCCAGACTCTGCCATTCATTAGCTGTTGACTGTGAGCAGTTCACTAAATCTCTCTCTCTCTCTTTCAATCCCCTTGTTTACAAAATAGAAATGAAAATAGAATTTCTCCATGTTGTTATGAGGAGCAAATGAGTTCAAGTGGGTAAAACGCTTAGAACAGTGCTGATTTCCCTACAAGTTCTTGTCAATACTAGCTGTGGTTTTTGATGAGTATGTAAAGGCAAGTTGTGACTACTTTCAAGGCTTGGCTATGAAAACTGGAAAGCAATTGAGATTCATAGTGAGATCTTGGGCAGAGATTAGGAAGTTTATCCCAGATAGGTGAAAAGATGGATATTTTCTATGCTGGAGGGAAAATGGTTCTCCGGGTGTGACAGGTTGAAGATAGAGGAAAGAGAGGGATTAATTGATGGAATAGTATTACTGAGAAGATGAGGGAGGTTGGAACTCAGAGAAGAGGTAGATGGATGGATGAAACTTGGAGAGGAGGGACTTCCTGTTTTCTTTCTTTCTTTTTTTTAATTTATTTTTATTTTTTTTTTAAGATTTTATTTATTTATTTGACAGAGAGAGATCACAAGTAGGCAGAGAGGCAGGCAGAGAGAGAGAGAGAGAGAGAGGGAAGCAGGCTTCCTGCGGAGCAGGGAGCCCGATGCGGGGCTCGATCCCAGGACCCTGAGATCATGACCCGAGCCGAAGGCAGCAGCCCAAACCACTGAGCCACCCAGGCGCCCCGGACTTCCTGTTTTCTAAGTGGTTGGGGGAGGGGTAATAAGAAGGGGCAAAGCTAGAGATGCATATCTTTGTGGGTGAGAAGCAGAAAGTTGAAGGTGTTTGAGACAGATGAAGCCAGTTGTCTTTGTGAAATAGGAACAAACTCATCTGGTAGGAGAAAAGAGGTGGCAGAAGTGAGGAATGGCAAAAGACTAATAAATGAAGGAGTTACGTAGCAGCATCTCCTGGAGACAATATGACACTGGCCAGAATGTAGAGTCTGACAAGTGAGAATTCTGGTCTGATAAGAAATAGGGCTCATAAAAGAAAAGATTGGTGTTCACTTCCATAGATGGAACATTTCTAAGTGATGACAAGTCCAAGGTGAGCCATTTGAAAATTGTTTTGGTCTACAGTGTAAAGTTAGAATTTAAAGTGAATCTTTATTTAAAAAAAGATTCTTCACCACAAATCAATGATTGATTTTATTCATACTCAACTTGATTTTTTCAATCACCTTTCTTTTCTGGTTTATAAGTATGCAATGTTGCTGGCAAGGTAGACTCTTAGGGTTGGATTAGATCCTGTCTCTATACCACCAAATCTGTCCTTGAACATACTTGTAAATGGGAAACTTACTTTTAATAGAGCTGATCATTCTATTTTTGGGTAGACTGAATATCCACTAATACTGAAACTGAAGTGCTAGCATATGGATTTACTTTGTTGTGATGGTCACACAAAAATCTCTCCCATCCTACATGCCCAACCACAATGTTATTTTGTGACTTTTCCCATCAACAGGTGGAGTGAATCCCTTTCCCTTGAGCTGAGCTTGACCTGTGAATCTCTTAGTCCAGGATGAGGCAAAAGGGACACGTCTGTGCCTTAAAGAGACACTGCAGTTTCTGTATTTGCTTTCCTGGAATCCTAAGCTACCAAGTACAAAAGCCCAACTTCCCTGACGGGAGCAGAGAGAGGCCAGGTGGACAGAGGCCCCCAGAGGTTTGCAAGAGCACAAGAGAAAGAGGCTGATTTCAGCAACCAAGCAGAATCACCGGACACATCAGTAGCACCAGCTTGATGCCTGCAGCCCCTGGTCAAGTTGCTCCCGCCATAACACACGAAGCAGAGACAAGCCATTGCCGCCAAACCCTCCCACATGGCAGAATTATGAGCTGATAAATAGTGGCTGTTGCTTTAAGCCTCTGAGTTTTGAGAGCTTTATTATGCTGCAGTAGGATGTGAAGAGGAAGAGTCTCTAGGCAGGGAGACAAATGGGAAGACCTTGAACCGAATCCAGGTGTCAGGTGATGAGCTGACAAGCACAGAAAGAGAGACAGGGTAAGGCTCGGGAGAAGAGTGGGTGGCAGGGTTCTGTGTGACCCAGTGATTGGATGGAGGGCAAAAGAGAACGGGAAAGAAAAGATTTTATGGAAGCTCCTTCTGGGATATAATGTTGTACAGACAGCAGTATGTCTAGATAAAGAGCTGGAGTCTTGCAGAAGAAAAGTCCAGTTTACAGTTGTTATTTTTTGATGTGACAGCACAACTCCGTGTAAAAATGCTCCCTTAGCAGCTCAGGACATGGGCCTGAACCTGAGGGCTGCTTCCAAGCTGGAGCTGCTAGAGGTTTCAAACAAAAAGATGCAACCAGCTCTCCTACCCTTTTGATCCAGCCGAAAGGCTACTCTCAACTCCTTTCTCCCTTAAAAACCAGAGACATCAAGCAAAGGTGGAGGGCAGAAGGAAAAGGAGAGGGAGAGGGGACTCGCTTGAGAGGAAAAGGCCCCATGCCTTCCTATGGGGTTGCACCTTGTTTTAGTTATGTTTCTTCAAAGGCTGCATTACTTCAGTAAAAATAAGGAATGCAACGTACACACTCAATTAACATTACCACCATTCAAAGGTTCTTCCTTTAAATAGCCCCAAATGAAAATGGGAAACCCTAACCTCAGCTTTTTAAATCACAATGAAGGGACAAGAGATGCTTTCCTTTTATGAGTTCATAAACCTTCCAAAAGGGTCCTTTGGTGTCCTGAGCAGCATGCCGGTGTCTGTGTTCAGAGGCGGTCAGCCCAGAACGCTGAGGTGTGGACTTTTCCTTCAGCTTGTGGTACTGTGACTTCTCACTCGCCATGTTGGGCAGTATTGATTTTCTTTAAAAAGTAAAGACTACAACTGACAAGGTCACTCTTCTAAGGGGGACAGGATTGGGGAGTGACCTTCGAGGATCCTGTCAAGATAACATGCTCATGCTGTGCAGTTGGCCAGAATTGAGTTCAAATCCTTGTCTCATCACTGACTATCCTGGGGGCCTCAGACATGCTGTTAGCCCTGAGCCTCAGTCGCTTCAGCTCTAGAATGGGAAGAACACTGTCTCCCTCATGGCATAATTCTCAAGTGTCTTTGAATGAGATACTGTACACAAAGCACTCGATCTAGGAAAGGCACAATAAGTGGTGGCTGTAGTCACCTGAACTTACGGTAATTCGGGGCTTTCCTACATCGGGTCAGTCATTGAGACAACTTCTCAAGAATATTTACAATATAAGAAAATGGGTCTGACTGCATTTTAGTCAGTGCTTTAAATGTAACAAATGTTTAACTTAATATTCTATCACAGCAGGTCGTTTTATAAGTGACATGAAGATTTCCTTCCTGGGGATAAATTTGGTTGTTTCACAGAATCTTTGTAAATCTTCAGGCAAACCAAAACTAACATGCTGGTTCCTTCTTATTTCATTATTCATAATTGTAAGTATAAGAAAATAAACAATGTTCAAATGCAGGATTTTAGCAAGCTTTTTCTGCAAAGGACTAGAGAGTAAATATTTTGGCCTTGCCGGTCACAATGATATGTCACACATTCTTCTTTGTTGACTTTTTATAACCCTTTAAAAATGTTCAAGTCAGGGATGTCTGGATGGCTGAGTCAGTTAAGTGTCTGCCTTTGGCTCCGGTCAGATCCCAGAGTCCTGGGATCAAGCCCCACATCAGTCTCCTTGCTCTGCAGGGATCCCGCTTCTTCCTCTGTCTGCCTCTCTCTCTCTCTCTCTATTTCTCTCTGACAAATAAATAAAATACTTTTTAAAATGTTCAAACCATTCTTAGCTCATATGAAAATAGGCCATTGCTTGAATGTGACTGACAGGCTGTGTTCAGCAGACCTTTCCTCTAGTTTAAATTTGTATTTTTTATTACTAGGGTACTTCTGCCAATAAGTATTGGAATAAAGACAATGAGAAAATACATGAAGTAAATAACATATAAGTGATTCTGATTCTGATTTGGACATATGCTGGGTTCAAGTAAGATCACTGATAGCTTCCCTTTATGGCATAGGACCATTTTCACTAAGATATTAAGTGGTTAGTATGATTTTAAGGACTGGGGACCATTCAGCACATTAGTTTTGATTAACATCCCTGTGTTTTTCTTTCTCTTTCTCAGAGGAGCAGTTTGGATACAAGCTTTATAGCATTAGATGCAAATTGTCATTAACACCCTAAACTGAAAATTGTGTTGCCTTTTATGAAAATGAACAGCTGGTCAGCCCCAGACCACTGGCCACCTCAGATCTATTTGTGTTGTGTATCAGTTGCTATAGTATCCTTTCATGATAAAGGTTTTTAAGGCCTTTGTCAATCATTCATCGGGAGGGAAATCCTTGCCAGCAGATAGCAATCTCTTCCAAGGCCAGCGCTGCCTTGGCTTTTGTCTTTCTGTGGACCTGGGAGAGAACCATTCTCCTGGACGACATGATCTAGGATTGTCTTGATCTTTTCTATTCTGGCCTGGGTCCCAAAAAGCTTCCTTGGAGATCTCTGTAGAGTGTCTTTTTTCTTTTCTCCTCCATTTTCCTGACTTTCCCTTTATTTTTGCGTGACTACAGACATAAAGAAAATGGATAAATAATTTTAAAACATACAGGTTCCCCAAATATTTATCACTGCACATGCTTAGAGCAAACTACATTCTTTTCATATAGTCTGGCATGTTTTTTGTTGAATTCCATATTTTATGTTTAAAGAGGCAAATGGAATCATGACCCAAGAGCTGAGTCTTCCAATCCTGCCCTCAGCCATTTCCCTGCCTCCCTGAGAACATGAGGTCAAGCATAGGGACACTCTGGCTGAGGTTCTGGCCTCAAGCCTTACTGTGATCATCTGTGAGCTGGGCTAGACCAGGCGAATTCCTTTTGGGAGGGTCGATCTTAGTATCTAACACAGACTCCGGATCAAATTAAAGCAACCAACTTCCTTCGTACCTTTCATCCTAAGCCTACATTGGAGTCTGGCCTTTGTCACCTCACCCACCCAGGCAGGGAAAGAAGGCTAGCTCGAGAAGAACACATTCATCAGGGAAGAGAAGCCGCTCAAGACCAAGAAGGCCTGAGCACATTTGTTCCTATTCCTAGGTCCGAGCTTGCCTGGTCTGCCTCTCCCAGCCTTCTTGGGGCCCTATGCTCCAGGCGCTCTCAGGACAAGAGCTTCACCAAGAGAGAAAGCACCCTTCAGTCTCCATTCACAGGGCTTATTCAATCATTCATCCACCCAACACAGATGTACTGAGTAGCTATCATGTGCCAGATGCTCTTCTAACTACCGGAGACAAAGCCATGAGTGTGAGGGACAAAGTCTCTGATCATTTTACTCCATACCTTGTTTGGAAGATACCTTCTTTTCATGGGCTCTTTCCTTGATCACTTGAGTTTGGTAGAGAGAGAACTGGCCTGTGACCAAGGAAAATGTCTTTGAACCAGTCTAATCCCTAGTGTGGACCTTTCTGGAAGGATAAGGAGGGAGGAGTATTGAACTACAATACTGCCTACAGGCCCTATGTCTTCATAGGGATAATGGTCTCTCCTTCCTACCTCCTTCCTGGTATCAAAAAGATGTGTAATCATGTTTCATCTCCTAACCTCATCTCATTCCGTTCTGTTTGCCTGGTCTTGGTCTCACTTCCCTGCAGCCTACATGAGGATCTTTAAGTCTCAGCTTACTTAGCCCCAGGCCTGTTACCTGCACATTGCAGGCACCATCTTTATGTTATGCAGTCAAAGAGTCTCATGTGTGGGGCAGGGAAGTTCCTTTGCAGATGTAGACCACCTGTCCTAAATTCTTGCAAACATATCCTTTTCTGTTTTCTGTAGTCCCTTCTGGTTTATTTTCTGAGGAAACTCTTTTGACTCCCAGGCTGAAGCAATGCTTGTCCTATGTTTGATGTATCCAGGTTTTTCCTTTCTGAATGATCTACTGTAGGTAGTTTTTAAGGCGATTTCATTCCTCATTGAAGTCAGTTTCCTTGTTGTATAGTCAAGCCCACTATCTCTAACTCCCATTCAGACAGAGAATGGGCTTTTTTCTTAACCCATAAGACAAAAATGACATGTTACTCCTGTTCTAAAATCAATATACTACCAGTACCCCTTATCTTTTCCAGTCCTGTGCCTCCAGATTGTTTTCTCTGGTCGATCTTCTTCTTCCCATGGTCAAACTTGGGCTCCAGCCCTTCCTGCCGAATACCCCTCAGCACAGTATCAACAGGCTCAAGATGGTTTTCTGGAGACATAGAGAAAAACTGAAAGACTATCCACTCCATGTATATCTCTACATTCCTAGAAGAGATTACTCTAGGAAGTAAGTTTGGGGGGCAGGAGGGTCACTGAAATGCAGAGACAAACAAAACCAACATTCTTCCTTTTTCCCATACCTCACATAGCTTCATATAGTCCAACAAGAGTCTGACTACTCATCATTGGTTTCCTCTTGGCCTGTAAAGAGTCCCCTAGGTATCTTTGTGTCAACCTCTTTGTGTCAAATTTATTGCTTTACTGGTCAACCTACTTTTTAAAATTCACATTTTTAAAATATAACATACTGATCTAAAAGTAGTAAAGTTGTCTGTAGTTCCTGGTTAATAAAAACAACAAAACTGACAGTTTCCATGTCTGTAATTAAATTTGTGAAACTAACAAATAGATATATTATGAAAGAGTTTCTTTACTGATACCAGTTGTGACACCAGTTTGTATTAAATAATGAGAGTGAGAACTTAGAGGATTTGCTTTTCATTGTGGGGGAAATTAACTTAAAATTACTGATCTGCAATAGATTTGCATAAGAGTTACCACTATCAGTAATCATTTAGAATTCATTTTACTCAGATAAATTGGAGTCTCCAGGGATAACAAACAGGACTTATCTTCTTCATTCCTGAAGAAAAATTAAAATAATATTAAAATAATTTAATAAGATTAAAGATTAAACTAATAAATATTAAAATATTAAATAATAAAGATTAAAATAATAGCTGTGTAATATAACTGGATCTTGGACTGGACACACCTTATACATGTGGCTTTTTATATCTGCTCTTAAGTTTTAAGTATAAGCATGAATTAATGCTACATGAAACTAAGAAAATAAGATGAAGTGTAATAAGGATGATGGCTAGGTGAAAGTCAGGAAATCACAGATTTGAAAGGCACCAAAATGTCACCCAGTCCGTTCCTCTGCAGAAGATACATAGTACCTCTAGCTGCTGTCATACTTAATGATCTCTGAGAAAGAAAAAAGATCCTTCAGTAATCAGCTTTAGGAATATCTTTACCCTTTCCCAAATACTAGCCCCTCAAATTCTCTTTATAGCACTCAATTCTTGTCTATGTATATAGTTTAAAATAAGATAATTTGTTAGAGAGGATAGAGGTGAGGAAAACAGGTAATGACTATCCCCTTTTTTAAAAAAGATTTTATTTATTTACTTGACAGATCACAAGTAGGCAGAGAGGCAGGAAGAGAGAGAGGGAGAAGCAGGCTCCCCACTGAGCAGAAAGCTGGATATGGATCCCAGATCCCAGGACCCTGAGATCATGATCTGAGCCAAAGGCAGAGAGGCTTAATTCACTGAGCTTCCCAGGCACCCCAGTATCCCTTTTTATTACCCTGCAAATATGGTATGTAACAATTATATCAACCATAATCAAAACACCATACACTGAATGGGTTCTTTTTTTAAAGATAGATTTATTTATTTATTTATTTGAGAGAGAAAGAGAGACAGTGCATGCACAGGCGAACAGAGGGGAGGGGCAAAGCAAGGTGGGGGAGAAATCCTTAAGCAGACTCCCCACTAAGTATGCAGTTCCAAACTGGGCTCATTCCAGGACCCCAAGACTGCTATCTCAGTTGAAATCAAGAGTCAGTTATTTAACTGACTGAGCCACCCAGGTGCCCATATATTGAATGTTTCAATAGGCTAGACATTTAAAAAAAAAAAAAGTATTATTCTTTTGGTACCTGTTGTTATTATCCAAAAGTAAATACAGACTTAGAGAAGATAAGTGGTTTGCCCAGTTTCACAATTTGTAAGGGAGAGAATGAGAATTCAGACCATTTATTCCAACACTTCACTTGTACCCTTCCTGATTCTGCATCATCATATAATGAACTACTGTGAATCTATTCATGTGCTATAAATCTATTAAAAAAAAAATCTCGTTAGGTCCCCTGTGAGTTTTCTTATCTCTGGATTTATTTCCAATTTCTAACATTTTGCTCCAGTGTCATATTCTAACATTAGTCACTAACAGAGGTGCATGGCAGACTTATTTTAAATCCACATGCATCAAGAAAAAAGGCCTAATTGGAGGAAATTAAGGTGGTTGCAATTTCCTGATGATTAAGCACAAAAATATGTTGCTAGAGGAAGTTGGAGAATTTTCAGTTCTGAAAATCTGAAAGAAAAACACAAAGAAGGTTTGAACAAACTTTAATTTGAACACCCATTTCCTGATTTTATAAAATGAATGGTTTAGAGTAGGTGATCTCCCTTGGGCCTGCCCCAGCCCTCACATCCCACAAGTCTGTAACTTTTGGTAGAGATTGGATGTTCCAACCTTTCAAGGTCTTTTTCGGCTTCTATTTTTATGCTTGAATGATTCTTGACTCTCTTTGGTTCAGCTTCACATTCTTGAGTCCCTTTCAAATGGAGATCTCGTAAGAGCTGTTACTTAACAGTATCCCAAATGCACGATGTGCACAATTAAATACAACCGTGCATTTAGAATCATAGTTCATTATTACTGTGTGTTTGTTCTTCTATTTGATTAAGGTTAAACAACAGGACCGTATTTCCTATTGGGTAGCATTTTAAAGTGTATTATGTATGTGACAGATGGGATCTTATAAATGCATTAAGCGTGCTTATTTTAATATCTAAGCATATGCAAAAGTTCTAGAAATATTTTACATGCAAATGTCTGGGACTCTGCAAGGGCCTATAATAGAAATCCATACTCTGTGACTTCAAAGCTTTAGTCTCGACAACTAATCACTTGGCTATTTCCAAATCAAATTTCTTCAAACAAATCAAAGGCATTTGTCCTACCCAAGAACCAAGTTCTGTGGCAAGTTTGACATTTGAAAATCAAGCTGCTTATTGAGATATTCATGCACTGAAAAAGGCACCCAGAATTTCTTTCAAGGGCTTGAGAAATACCTTTTTACATGCTCCAGTGACTCAGAAATTTGTCAAAGAGAATTTTATCAAATTTCCTTCACACACCCACACAAAACTCACCTTTGCAGTAAGAGCCAGCTTTCAGAATTTCAGCCCAAGAGGTCCTTCATTTTCTGAAAGGTTATGAGCCCCTGAGATTTCCCTTCTTTCGGAGTCATAATCACTGTGTTGCTTCTGAGTTGTTAACAATAACACTGATTAAGAAGAGAGAAAAGGACGGGGCGCCTGGGTGGCTCAGTGGGTTAAGCCGCTGCCTTCGGCTCAGGTCATGATCTCAGGGTCCTGGGATTGAGTCCCGCATCGGGCTCTCTGCTCAGCGGGGAGCCTGCTTCCTCCTCTCTCTCTCTCTGCCTGCCTCTCTGCCTACTTGTGATCTCTCTCTGTCAAATAAATAAAATCTTTAAAAAAAAAAAAAAAAAAAAGAGAGAAAAGGAAGAGACATTCCCCATACCAATATTAAATGGCTTCACGGAGTAGGAATATTTTAAATACCACAGCATCTGTGGTCAGTTGAAGAAAGTGCTCAATTTCCCAGGGAGCAAGCAGAAAAGAAAAGAAGAGAATGATAAATAACTAACCTTTCTGCAGGGCTTCCTACATGCAAGAACTGTGCGAGTTCCTGCACATGCATTGTTTCATTTAATATACCCAACCACTTCCCAAGGAGTAAAAACTATAGTAAAACTATAACATTTTTTACCCATGAGGAACCCGAGGTTCAGAGAAGTGAAATAACTCCATTGGAATCACCTGGACAAAATCCAGGCAGGGTACACTTCAATTTCAAGCCTCTGCTCTTAGCTGCTCAACTGCACTCCTGCCTTCTCTTCCAGAGGAGAAGAAGGAAAGGCCCTGACAAGAAGAGGTAACTAAGGAAAAGGAAGAGCAGGCTGGGCTTCCAATGGACGGTGCTTTGGAGCCCATATTCGTCCCCTTGGCTTATAGGGGCTAGCTCAGAGCCAGCGTTCATAAATGTTTGTTGAATGAATGACTGTATGAATGAATGCAAGGCAATGGAAGACAACTTACAAGGCATTCTGGCCCTATAACCCCCTCCTCCCCTACCCTACTAAACTCACATTCTAGCCCATTCTTGCATCTGTCACTTGTCTGTGATTCTGCAATCCAAACCCTGGCTTCCCATTCCAGAACCAGTGCTGAGCATATTTGTGAAAGGAACAAAATGCCTCTTTGGCAGCCTCTCCCCTTTCTCCTTCCTTGCTGGTACTGCTGCTTCTGAAGACCATGCTGTCCTTGACGCCGCTGCTGGCTGCCCAAAACTCAACAATCCCAAGGTAAAACCCCCAGGTGAATTTTTGTGATCTACTTAACTTCTACTTCCTCCACCCCCGCTGTCAACATTTCAGGCTCTCTGCAAGCACTTGTTTGTTTGCTTATCCGTCTTCTCCTTTTAATGGTAAAATCTGTGAAGATGGGAGATGTGTCCACCTTGTACCTCCAGTTGCCCAGTCATGGTCCGTGGAACAAAGTAGTCGTTTAGTCAACATTTGTTATCTAAATTACTGAAGGAATGGATGAAGGTTTTACGCTGTAAACCTTACTGATCAAGATTTGAAGGTAATTGGATACTGCTACCACTAATAATTTTTGTAGTAATATACTTATTTAAAAGTATTACTATAGGAAGATTTTCCAGAGTTGCACGTGTGTGTGAAACCAGCATGTTACTAATTTATTCAATAAACATTTACTATGTACTTATTACTGTGGTGTTCTAGGTATTAAGATATATAATTGCTGACCATTGTGCAATCAAAATACAATTCTGTCTTTTATCATCACTTTACTTTTTGGGGGGTGGGGGGGAAGAGATTCTCTTTTTCTGCTCCTGGATGAAAATTCTAGTAGGCTGTATAATTTCTCAACTCACTCATGGGTAAAACAGTCCTAAAATGCCTTGAAGTCACAAATGCAGTCCCAACTCAGTAATTTTAATGTCCAGTTCCATGGAATAATCAAACCTCTGAACTTGAGTTAACATTAAGCCTTCTCCCCTCCCCCAGTAGAGTTGTGTGGTCAGAGAGGGCATCATGGGTCTGGGCTTTCTCACCTCTTTTCTCACCTTACAGCTGCTGTTTCAGAGCCCTTCAACTCAGGGTTGAGCATGAGATGGGAGGAAAGTTGAGGGAATAATACCTTAGCCTCAGTAATTCTTACTTGACTCTTGGTTCTTCAGGCCTGATAAGTGGTCCCAGCTTATCCACCTGGATGAGAAAGCTTTCATGGGCCCTTCAGAGGTTCCCACTTGGCTCTTATACTATGCATGTGTTTCTATTCCAATCTGTATGATCTCTTGTGGTCCTTCTCGCAGCCTTTAGGACCTGGAGAGCATATATCCTCGTTGGGAGCCTTCTGAGCCTTATGGGTGATGTAAGAAAATCCCACACTTGTCCTATGACTCACATCTGCTCTGTGGGAAGCATTCACATCCCTACCCTGCCTGACTCTGGGATGATATGATGGTTCCTCAGGGGTTAGGCACAAGTTTTCTGCCTCTTGACCAAGAGACACAGCTCACAGGTTTCACAAAGATCTTTGTGAAGATACCCTCAGCACACTTTGCAGTAGAGATGGTAATGTGGAGTTTCAGCAAAGCAAGAACTTGCTGATGGAATTCCTTCACTCAGCTCCCCCTTGCACCAAATCTAGACCTCCTTGGATTCTCAGAGTGGGGATTAAATGATAAGATACAAGAACTTTTTTTTTTAATCTGCACACGATGTGTTCACCTTGGAAATTCCCACCTATTTTATATTGTAGTGTCTGCAGGCACTTAAGGTCTTCACGTATCATTATATAACATGCGTATTTGTTGTGTGTGTGTGTGTGTGTGTGTGTGTGTGTGCGCGCGCACGCAAGTGCGTGATATAATGATAAAATTACATTTTTCACCTCTCTCTAAAATATATTTTTCCTCTGCCCCTAGATGAAAACTCAACTTAGGTATTTCCATGGTTTTTCTGATACTTCTTAAGTAATAAAAATACTCTGGTCACTTTAAGTAACAAAACACTGTCAGTTTGGTACTTTAAATGTTTGGTCCCATGTAATGGTCAAACCTTCCAACTTCATCCAAAATTATGGTGACTCTTTCTCCTCCCAGTAGGCCCACAACCTAGAAGTGTGATGCACTTGATTTATTTTCTTTTCTTATTCCTCTCTGCAACTAGCTAGCTGCTATTTATAGATCATGTAGAGGTGGAGCAAGAGGTAAGGGGGAGAGGCAAGCTCTTATATGGCTAGTTCTTTGTAAGGTGACCTCATGACCACTGGTCCTGGCCTATATTAAAACCTTTTCTCTCATGGAACACTTTCCTGGGTTCTTTGGACTCCCCCTGCCATCCTCAGTGCCAGAAACCTCCCAACTGCACAGTTGTCTTGATACGGTGATGAAGCATTTTGCTCTGCTTGGTTTCTTATTCCTTCCAAAATCCTGAGGAATGGGTAGGGAGCCCACCCCAGCTTCTATTTTAGGACTTTTCCCATTTCAAAAGTGCTATTAAACAGAAGAGATCTAAAAGAACCTGCATCTGGTTCCTTTGTTTGTATGACCTGTGTTTAATGTAAGGCACATGCTCCTTCAACTTTTGTACCAAGAAACTCAAGGAGACACTTCTTGGGCCATTGTTGCTGCTGAAACTTGTATGTCAGTTTATTACATCTCCCTGGCTATAGGGGACAGATACCAAATTGCCAAGTGACAAGTCAGAGTCTTTTTCTTGATTGTATTTGAAGGGACAAGCATCCCTTTGGGGGAGGGACTTTACAACTTAGCTCTTGTTAAAGAAATTCCATCCGAAGTTCTTTCCTCTCTCAGACCTCTTATATTCTGTGCGGTTGACTTGCTTTGGGTTTTAATTGTCTCCATTGCAATTCCTGCAGGCTGGTCTGTATCATAAATCACATTGGTATCTGATATCTGTGAGAGCTGAGTATTCAGTCAAAACTTCCAATTTAGCATCCTCTTATAAACATAGTTTGATGTGCACAACTGTCCCATGGCGTGTGCAGCATATATTATTATTCCTATTTGCCATGTAAGTAAACTAAGGTTCAGACAAGTTAACCTGCACTATGACTTGTTAGGTTTTCTCACTCCATGGTCTTTGCTCATTTCTTGCCGGCGAGTTAACTTATTGTACTTCTAACAATGGACTGGAGGCCCAGTGAGTTAATGAACAAGAACAATCTTACTGGTGTTCTATTCTATGAGCCTACAGAATTCCCAAGAGACACTTACGCTGAATAAAGAAAACACATAATTCATGGGAAGTAAAACAAAATAAAATGGTAGGATTAATGATGCTTTAGAATAAGTAGGCTTAATTGAGAAAAATAGGCTTACGTCATAAAGAAACAAAAATACAGACCTAACAATATGAACACAGTAAAAATTAAAAAGAAAAAATATCCTCATTACTAAAAACTAAATATCTGATTATATGGTAATAAAAGTTAAATGTGGTTTGGCCACACTTGAAAGGAAACTGATTGGCACTAGCTTATCACCAACAATGAACCCCACCTGTGCCATAGGACGTGTCTTGGGAAACTGAGCTACCCTCCATGTTGTAATATGCAAACCTAACTTAGGCATGGAATTAGCCTTGCTATAGGACTACCCACTGTACAGTATAAAGCAATTAGCAGGGGGAGTATTAAATAAATCTGTTAAGACTAATAAGCACAGAGGTTTGAGAAATTTTGGACTAGTACAGATCTCTTGTAGGGTACCGTCACTAAGTCATTTATAAGCTGTGTTTTATCGCCTCTTCTACCAACTAGCTGATTTTCCTGAAAGGAAGGTTCATCTTCTAGTGCCCTGGGATTGGGGCAGTCTAAGTTGTTTCGAGCTCCATACATTTATTTCACCCTGGGAGCAGGTGAAAGGCATATAGAACAGAGAGTTAACATCTTACTTTTGTTGACTTATCTTTTAAAGTACCATTAGACCTATTTTTATGTATCAGTTACTCCCTATCAAGCTCATTTTTTTTCAATTGTTTGTATCATTCATCAGCTTTGAAAATTGAATGCTGTCTTTGGAAGTAAAGAATGTGGTATAAAACTGCTCGTGCCGGAGGTTTTTCAAGGGGCTGGAGAGGTAGATGCTACCGTATGGGGTGGCAAAGTCAAAAAGACATGGCCTGGAGAGGCACACCAAGTCAAGGGGAACAGACAAGGGGCCATCACTGCAGAATAACCTGTGCTATGGGTTTTGTAAGACAAGGAGCTTCAGGGAATACCAGAAGCAGAAGTGTGATCTTAGTGTGAAAGAACGGTGCCAAACTACAAACTTTGCTTTTGTTCTCACTGCTCAAACCTATCCTCTGCGCCTGATGTTGCACTCTGATCTCAAAGAACTGATTCCTGGTTTTGATTCACATTTCTTAATTGTGCCGTTATTTTGGAATTTCTGATTTTCTAAAATGTGAGCTTTCCTTTACTGTCCTAAAGGAATGGCTATCTCTCTGCTTTAAATGAGATAATAGCTATAGGTATGTTTTCAGCAACTGAGAATAAAAGACAGTGCACACACTGGGTATGATTTCCATGTCTCTATTGTACAGCTTAGTCTTATTTCAAAACATGTTTACATGTATTTATTTATTTGGCCCACTTTGTCATTTCAGCATATATATTAAAGAGAGGAGATGTTGAATTAAGTGGTTCGGAACTTTTTCAAATTGATATCAACAAACGTATTGGGAGGAATCTCCACAATCTGAAAGTGTTTGTGTATAGGGCCATTTCCTTAAGGATATGAGCAGATTCATGTGGGTGTTCCAAAACTGCAGGACTGTCCCGTGTTCACGTCAGAGCTCCTTTGTTATCTTTGCTCAGACCCGAAGTAGAGTTCTGCTGTTTCCATAGCTCTAAATCTCTGAAACTCTTTGAAGTTGTTCAAATAGTAGAATATCTTTCAGGATATCTTGGTGTTTTAGCAAAACCTTGACTCATTCTTGGCAACAGGATTTCTTAACACATCTCTGATGCCATTTTCCTAATACATTTTACATCCATTTTGAGGGCTAAATGATATCTTGACCACATCCTATGCTTTCTGGACTCCATACCATCTTAAATATCTAGCATTCTCATTTCTGACATTCTACTGAGAGAATCCTGTTTTAGGTCAAATTGCTTTTATTTCTTAGAAAATCTTGGTTCTTATAAGTCACTTATGCCTCCTGAGTTGTTTTCTGGTCCATTTGTTAAGTTACAAATATGCAAGTTATATACTTGTATAGAATGCAAGTGTATATTAGAGTTCTCCAGAGAAACAGAAAGAATAGGAGGTGCTTGTGTTTATTTATATATATAGGAATTGGCTCATGTGATTATGGAAGTTAATAAGTCCCAAGACCTGTAGGTGTCCAACTGGAGACCCAAGAGCTGATGGTCTAGTTTCTGTCCAAACCAAAGGCTTGTAGACTTCAGACACAAAATATTGAATCCAGTAGTGGGGGAAAAAAATCCCAGCTTTAAAGCGACCTGGCAGGAAGAGTGCCCTCATGGAGAGATGACTCTTTTTTTCTTCTTTTTCCTATTCAAACCTTCAGCTGACTGCATGCGGCCCACTCAAATTAAGGAGGGTAATCTGCTTTACTCAGTCTGTTGATCCAGTTGTTAATCTCTTCCAGAAACCCTCACAGATGCAGAATAATGTTTGACCAAATGTCTAGGCACCTTGTGTCCTACTCAGGTTGGCCCATAAAATTAACCATCCAGAGTACATACTTATTTAATGGAACTTTTTACTATTATTAAATAATAAAATAATGAAGAGTTAGTTTACTATTATTAGAGAAGATTACTGAACATAACAGTACACTTGTCATAATATTGTTGCATTGGGTAGTCAGATGCTTAAGGGAAACTTTTCTTGTTATGGTTGGAAGGTCAGCATTGGTTACCTTTGTAATCCCAGACTGGCGTGACAAGGTTCTTATGTTAGTCAGAGAAAGTATTGCTAAGTACTATAATAATCAGTCCCTAAATTTTAATGGCTTAATTAAAAAAAAGTTATTTCCCATTTACCTCACAGTCTGAGAAAGGTCAGGAGGCTCTCCTAGGTATCTCTTCCAAGTTATAATATCCACTTATAGAACACTTCCATATGTTTAAATATAGATCCTAAAATCAATATGTATGTCACTTTACTTTGAAAATGAAAGAGATACAAAATCGACTCCAAAATAAATATTTAATTGATTACTGGCTCCTATAAATTAGAAGCTGCATAACCTCGGAAAAATCATTTTTCTTCATTGATGATGTTCTGTGGAGCCCAGGGGGAAAACACAAGTGGAAACAGCAAATTAAATTTTCAAATGTTTTGTTATGAGGGAGTCTTTCTTACCAGAGAGCTTTGAAAATGTGGGCTTGTTAGGCCAATATAGCAGAGGGAAACTTCCGACTAGTTTTAAATTCAAGCACCAGTTGTCCTCATCAAGCTGGGTAACCTCAGAAAACCAGTTAACTGCTCTGGGCCTTTGTTTACCTAATTTAAAACTTGGGGTGTTGGCCACATCATTGATTGAGATTGCTTCCAAATCAAATTTACTGCAGGAACTCCAACTGGATAATCATCTCTTTAGATTTGGTTTACAGAGAAGATCTGCTCGGAGGTGAGGGAAGAAAGTGAAGCCATGTGAAGGGATTCCTCGGTGATCTTGTAAAACAACTCACCTGAACTGTAGGCAGGCACTCTTCAAAACTGTGGGTCCACTGGACACTGACCACAGCCCCAAGAGAGCTCACTGTGCACCATGTGAAGTTCCCAGGTCTCATTTACAGAATGTTAGAGCTGCTTGTTGGTCATAGTGTGCCAGAGACTTCACTGGCAAAGCAGAGGCAGGTGGTGGTTCTGGACCTCTGTCACTATCACAGAGGGGCAGAGAGGAGCCAGACCAGGCATTTTGGCTCCTGGTTTGGTTTCAGTTCTGGATTAGACATTGGCGTTTTAATCTTTACTCATTGGTTCAGTGTGTTAGTATTGTTATATCTCTGAACTCCACATGGAATGCTGATTGGCTTGAATGAATTCCCAAGAACTTGCAGCAGGAGCACTTAGAACCGTCCTGGAGAGACCATGCTATGCCATACACATGCACAGTGTTCTCAGGGAGTCATGCAGACACTACCTCTGAGCCTCCCTTCCTATCGCCATTTTGCTACAACCCCAAGAGAAGCCACCCATCTTGACAGGTTTCCTTTCCTGTGGAGCAAGAGGTATAATTAAATTGTGTCCCAGCAGTGAAGGTTCCTTAATGATGATGAGCCAAAACTAATTGTATTGATTTGTTTATTACTGGCTTAGGAGGCCCATCAAACAAATGGACTGAGACTATTTCCATATTCTTATCTGTTGGGTAAATGAGAAACAAATGACCTCTCCATATGTCTGCATCCCGAAGTCACTGCCCTCTAAGGCTGACTGCTCTGGGGCCGCGGGTGGGAGCTTTGTCCAGTGCCGAAGCCATTCTGCTGTTTGCTGTGAAGAAACTGAAAAGTCTGGGATTCATTCTTTTAATTTTATTTAGGGGGATTCATTTTTAATGATTATAATTTGGAACTTTGCCAATGTGCCAGCTGGTCTGTTTCCTTCGAGGGACCTAGTCATGAGTATTAATAACCCTAATTCAGGATCCTCTGAGGAAGGGTGAGGTCCAGGGTCTGAAATGGCAGGAACTGAGGAGTCACTGACACCACATGAGTTCCTGGCCGGGAGAATGGTGTAACTGTGAGCAGCTGTGGGGGAGCCAGGTGAAGACAGTCCATTGTATCTTTGCCTATTGGATCTTCTCGGTGTGGAAGAGGATTCAAGGAGGGTTTCTGAAGAGATCGAAGGTACAGTCCTGGGCTGGAAACTGGGCACATGTGGAAGAGGATCAAAAACATGGTATCGTTTAGTTTCAAAAGCATGAAGCCTAACTGTGTGTCAACGGAAGGCTGACAAACTGTTCGCTTTCACTGAGGTGAAAGAGCAAAAATAAGTGTGGTCCTTTAGAAAGGTTTAGGAGGACATGGAAAGAAAACCAACATCCCTTGAGTTCACATCCTGCTCCAATTACTCTACTAATTGTCTTACATATACTGTCTCTTTAATTCTCTCGCATACCCTGACAGGTAGGTATTCATGTCCCATTTTAGACAGAGGACAACTAGGGCTCAGATCGTTTATGTAACTTGCCTAAGGATGCGCAGTTAGCATTGGTAGATTCAAAGCCAAGGGAGTCTGCATCAAAGGTATAAATTAGAAGACAAATACACACCTATTTCTCTCCATTATACACTTCCAGTAGAGAACAGGGGAGTTCCATTCAGCACCCTTGCATTTGCAGTATTGAAGAGAATGGCACTTCCTTGCTCTCTCTCAATACCCTCACTCTTCCCAAGGGATGGCCTCATCTAAAAGAGGAGAATATAGAGAGCCTGAGCATCTTTGACCATGTTGGTCAAGGGCAGGACCACAACACAAACCCACTCAGGCCATCCTATGGCTAAGCTCTTTCTCTCTTGTTACCGGTACCCCAGTCTGTCCTGCTCTGCGGGCCTTGGCCCTGTGACTGTTCATCTCTGCATTTCAATTTGCATCTGGTGCCAATCAGAAGCGTGTGATCCCAACAAGATAGTAGAAGGTCCTTCCACATTAGCCATTGATTTCTTTCCATCAGCAAAGCTGATGCTCTATTATGTTGGCTGGTTCTTTCTGTCCTCAATTGTCTAGAACCCCTAGAGAGGATGAGTAATTAGGGTTTCATTTTTGTTTTGTTTTTCCCTCACTAGTCTCTATTACTGACAAGGCACATGGAAGAACTTTCTGAATGTAAGGTCATTAGGAGACATGATAGTTTACAGTGTCTGGGGATGTTTAGGAGGAACCTTGACCAACAGAAGAAAGAGGTGAAGCTCTTTCTTAGACTTGCCTGAAGTTTAAAGTTGGTCTGACAAATTTGCTTTTTACTAAATTACTTTTTATTAAAGTAAATTTAGTAAAAAAAAATTTTAGTAAATATTTTAGTAAAAATTTAGTAAAAAAATTTTACTAAATTTTTACTAAAGTAAAAAATTACTTTTTACTAAATCAAGGTTTTATTTTTGAGAAATCCAACTTCTAAACATACTTCACATTTTATCCCACATTTGCAGATATAAACTACTGTACCATTTGTGTAGACTGGGTAGGGTCAAGAGCCTTTGATAAGCATAGCTTCATTCAATTATCAAAACAGCAGAGAAAAATTGAGGAAGGCAGAAGACACAGTCTTCTCTCTGTAGAGGAGAAAACTTACTGAAGTGACTTGTCAAGGTCACTTGGCTGGTAAGTGGCTAGATTGAGACTCTGACTGCTTTTCTGTGTTTAGACACGTTACTCAACTGGCCTTAAAAATAACAACACTGCACAACAGAAGACATGAGAAAAGCAAGTGATATATTTGATTACATAAAAATATAAATCTTCCATAAAGCAATATTAATTAATTAATCAAACAACACAAGAAGATAAATAATAAGTGGAGGAGTAATTTGCCCTTCTTGACAAAGGTTATTTTCTTTAATAAACAGTAAATCCTTACATATCAATAAGAAAACTATAAACAACAACAACAAAAAATAGGCAGGGAAGATAAACAATTGGTCAATGACTGCAAAAAGATGTTTTAATTTATATGTAATTAGAGAAATACCACTGAGATCATTTTTGACTGACAATTTAAAAGTTTGATGACATGAAATATTGTTATAGGATATGGGGGAAAACCCTTGGTGGGAGTATAATTTGAAACAGCTTTTCTGAAGGGCAATTTGACAATGTTTATTTAACCTCTTAGTAATGCTCATAATATCTGGTAGGGTGTGAAAATAGAATCCCATTACCAGAAATAAAGTATACGGAGAGCCCAGAAGATGTGTTTGATCTACCCATTGGGTCACTTATTAGACTATAGGGTCCAGCTTAGAAAAATATCAGGAAACCTCTTCTCTGAGCTCCTTTGCTATGACCTCTCTTACCTCCTCTTCTCATGGTTCTTTTCCTTCCCAGATGGTCTTTTTATCTTTCTAGTTTTCCCCCAGATTTGCAGCCTCCAGATTCTCGATTCTATTAGTCCTCCTTTGGTCCTGGGTTAGTCCTCTTGTGTCCTGGGCGTCAGCAGAGGGCAAGGGGCCTTATGGACTTCAGAGTGAAAATATATAAGACAATATAACATCCCCCTTGCTTATTTTGACCATCACTTATAGTTCAACTCAATAGAAACTTCCTCTTAGCAAACAAGGGAGAAAATAAAGAAGGAATAGCAAATCTATTGAGCTAGAATATAAATTCACCCAGAAATTACACTTGGCGGAATTTATTCCGTAGACATACTTGCAAGAGTGCATGAAGATATGTCTGAAGAAATAATTAATCTGAGGCAATATTGTTTGTAATTGCAGAACATAAAGTAGAAATGGCTGTCAGTAGTAGCAGAGTAAACCATAGTGCCTCTCTGTTATGGAGTACTAGGCAGCCCTTAACATTAGATCTTCCATCACACTTTCAAGAAGTCTTCTATACTACAAGGCATTCTGTATTTCCCAGTGTGAAGATTTTAGTTTTTAAACACCGGCCAACTTAAACGTACATGTTTGTAGAATTACAAATGAAATTATTAAGTGTCTACTTATATTTATTAATCTAGCTGCACATTCACATTGAAGATCATATATCATATAACATATTACTTTGGAAATATTGCTACTTTCTGCATTTCTAGAATCAGTATTATTCAAATGTTTCACATGCATCTTTAACAAATGGGAGCTCTTTTCTGAGTCATCTAACACATATTTTTTCAGTGTACATTTGACTTATTTCCATCTGTTACTTGAGAAGCAGCATTTGTTGGCCCATAGATGATGTTCCAGTAGAAATCTTATCCTAAACCACAAGTCCCAGTCATAGAACGTGAGGAGAATTGTTTTGTATCACTCATCCTGTAAGGGATATATGTAGGTTTTCACAGAACAGTTGCTTATTCTGTTGCTTATTAAATGATCATCTCTGAACGGCCCACTTAGAATCTCAAGCTTGAAATTTTGAGTTCTTACCCCCAGTAATGAAGACTAATCTGCGATAAATTTCTTTGCCCTCTTTAAATGAATCCGATAGATAACGTCAGTAAGCATCTGGAAGTGCTGGTTGACTGTTTCTTTCAGGCTAATGCATCTTTCCAAACAACAGTCTTCTGTTCAAGTTAAGCAATAAGGAAAACCTCTCACCATTTGAGAGAATTTGCAAGAACCCACAGATAATTGTCCTTTTTTTTTTTTTCCCTGAAGGATAATTTGGGGACAATAGCTGTAGCTTTTACTCAATCATTTGTGGAATATATATATATATATATATATATATATATAAAGATATGAGAAAATATCCAAGTAAAAGTAGGGTTGTAGTAAAAGAATGGTTGTAGAATCATATTTACAGTGAACCCAAGTGCACAAAAGGAAAAGGTGACACCAGTAAACATATATATGTAATCGTATGTGACCACATATTTGTACACGTTTTCTGTAGTAATACATAGTGATTACTCCTAGGGTGTTGCGAGAAGTCCCCAAGAGGAGGAGGAAGACATATATTTTCCTTTTTTACTGTTGTTCCAGTGTTGGCAGTAACATGTTAAGTGAAAATTAATTTAAAGTGTGTTCCTTTCCTTTTCCTCTCTCCCTTCTGCCTCCTCCTTCAAGCTGTTTCTTATTTGGAGTTTTGCTTGCTATTACCTTGAGCCAGATTTAATCATTGACCTCCTGGTGGAAAAGGCCAGAACCTGTTCAATGACTCTAGCCTGTTTCCCATCCATCCTCCACCGTAGGCACTTGCCAAGTTACAAGTTACATATATATGTAACTTGTAAATCCCCAAACACATGCACGATGCTCTGCAAGGCAAATGATTCATTCAAAAGGCATGGTCCTTATCCCAGGAGATTAGACTCCAAGTCACACAAAAACCATTCTGAGTTTTTTCGGGTGCTGAAACAGCAGGAAAGGAGGTCAGTTTGGGGAAAATTGGCTGGAGGAAGCAAATTTTATGAGATGAGTAGAGGAAATGAAAAGAACAAAACACGCTTGATGAACAAGCTAAATGCAGTTTTTTTTCCAAATTAATGACACCAAGGATAGAGAAACAGGATATCAAGACAGCCTAAACAAGTAAGCTTCAACAGTAAGACAGGAACAAAGCTACAGAAGCTTTGGCATGAGAGTGAAAAGAAAAGGGCATCAGTGTTTAATGAGTGCGTGCTAGGAGATGGGAGCCTTATTGGTTTTGTTCTATATGAGAATTCCTGGCTAAGAGTGCCTAAACAGTACAAATTTCTTTTTCTCATATAACAAGCAGTCTAGATATTGGCAGTCACTGGAATTGATTGAGCCAATCAGTGAAATCAGAGCTTCTGATCTGTTCAGCATCTCCATGATGCTTTTGCTTCCTTAAGGTTCCCACAGTCTGAACCAGCTGTGGCAGGGTCAAGAATCACATCGTCCCACAACACACTTACAGATCTTGAGCCAAAGGGGGACATGGTGCAATG
Organism: Mustela erminea; assembly: GCF_009829155.1. Lineage (NCBI taxonomy): Eukaryota > Metazoa > Chordata > Mammalia > Carnivora > Mustelidae > Mustela > Mustela erminea. The sequence goes on along the minus strand of NC_045623.1, from coordinate 46,080,475 downwards.
TTTCTCCACCTGTGGCTCTTTTTTTTTTAGGGAAAGATATCTTGGCCATAGTTGTGTCACAGGTTCACCCTACCCCAAGGACTGCATCTACATATTTGAGAGCAAGAGATCTCTCCCTGACACCTAAAGAAAAATCAGAGCTCTATTAGCAGATAGGAGAATAACCATGGTCTTCAGGGAAATGACCAACAATGTCTGCACATTCTTTAATCCTCTCAAAATACTGATTGAGGTTAAGTATTATTTTTTAAAGATTTTCTTTATTTGAGAGAGAGAGTAAGAGAGAAGAGCAGAGGAAGGGGCAGGGGGGAGGAAAAAGCAGACTCACCTCTATGCAGAGCCTGACCCAGGGATTATGACCTAAGCCGAAGACAGACACATAACCGACTGAGTCACCCAGGCATCCCTTCACCATATGAAATTTAGGAGGGCACAGTTTAGCCCATAACATCATTGGACAGAAGAAACTGAGGAGAGGGGTGATTAGAAAACTTGCCTAAGACCACAAGATCTCCAGGTTTGTTTTATGACAATCTTATGTTCTTCCCACCATAACACAAGAAGACAAAAGTTAATATATGAAAAATAGGGTGAGTAAACAATATCATAATATTCTTAATATGTATGACTGAATGTATAGGGATATGTGAAAAATACACGTGCAACTAAAACATTTGAAATAGTATCTCAGTGTAGATACAGTTTAAATTATAATTGTAGATCCAATAATGCGTAACGGAACGTAAAAGCTAAGTATGCTTTAAGCTCTATGCACTAAAATAAATAAAGCCAGTGAAAGAATTCAAGGAATGGGGCAGAAAGAATCAGAGGCCCACCGAAACAGTATCACAAAGCAGAATTTTTCAAGGGTAAAGCCATCCAGGGTGCTTTAATTACATCTGCAAAGACCCTTATTTCATAAGGTCCCATTCTGAGGTTCCAGGTGAGCATTTTTTAGGGGGCCACAATTCAACCCGCTACAGTATTGAATAAATATCTCGAGTAATGAATGAATATTCAATGTGGCTTCACCATATTTAGTATGAATAGTTATGCATTCATAACAACATGAAAGTAAGCTATATTTAAAAGCATACTGAAATGTAAATGCAATAGGTCATAAAATAAAGATTCTGATCTTATCAAGAAAAAAGAAAGAAATGTAAATGCAGATGAAACATTCGCAGAGCATAGAAAACACAATAATGGATGCTGGAAGAACATTTAGATGCATATGATAGAGGGTATGTTGCCCTTTCACTGTCTGGAGTCTTACATTGGAAAGAACCTAACATAATTTGTGTTTCATTGGCATAGCAGATTATGTTACTCTGAGATTTTACGATTCCTGGAGTTGTATTATTTGCTCTTTGAACTTCTCTAAGGTATTAAGTCATACTACCTATTAGTATTGATACAAGTATTCAGTGATTTTAAAAAGACTTTGACTATAGAGAGAGATGTTCTGATGTGGGAAGCATTTTTAGTAGGATCACACCCGCTGCTGTTCTTCTCTAGCTTACTTTATAGTGGCCCTTTTTCAAGAACAGAGGGCTGAGAAGCCTCTCGTCCTTCCCTCCCATCCTGTAACCTGCATAGGAAACTCAACACAGCCAGTGAGGAAGTGTGTGTCAAGCACAGTTGTATGAAACAGAAAAGAATTCTCTATCCCAAAATGCGGCCGAGTATTTCCTGGTACCTAGAAGAAGCATTATTTTTCAGTAGTGTTGTGCTAATGAGTCAAGAAATGGGCAGCTGAAACTTCATTGAAAAACTGAGGGTACTAGGTCAGATAACATTTGGACATGTAATCAAACTAGCGCTTGTCCCTTCCTCATCAACTGTTGACACCACGGGCAGTGGTTGTTCTTTACTTTATTAATAGAGCCCAACTCTGACAGCTAGACTGGGCCCCAAATCAGTGAGACTCAGCCAGTCTAATCTGAGAATCGTATTTCCAAAAAGGCAAGGACTTCCATAAATTTGGGTGGAGAATCACCTGCATGTCCCTGGAGAAGCCGGGCTAATCCCCCTGGCTGGGCATTGCTTGGAATACCATATCGGATGTTAAAAGCACTGAAAGGAGAGCTCAGGATGGAGGGCCCAAGGCTTTGCTGTCGTGAATCTTGCACCTTTGCTAATCTTAACCATCAGAAATAATTTTAAGATGGACATGGGGCGCTGCATGTGCAGGGGAAGAATCCGCACCACTTAATTTCAGTGCCAGGCACAGTGTTGATTTGACTGTTTGTACTTGTCAGTTGCTGCTGAGGGCGACCTCCTTATTTAACAGCAGAGGGAAAAATGAAATATGTTCGGCTCCTACCTTGAGACATAATCATTATTTAATAATGCGCTGTGTATGAAACATGGGTTTTATTTGACACATCATATGCTAATAAACTCCAGAGTGTTGCGGAGTCCTTGGAAACGGAGCCGCGAGAGCTGGGTGGTCTTCTGCTTATGTTAGGTAGTACCTTGCACCCGGCTGAGTCTCGGGGCCCTTGCAGATCTTTATTAGCTGATGTAAACAGCAACTTCTACTGCTGAAATATGACAGAAGTTCAACAGTGGTGGATTAACATCACATTAAGAGGGAGTGAAGAATGGAGACCCTTGTCACAGTAAAAAGGAATCTGGGTCCATCCTGGGAAAATTGTAAATGAAGTGAAAGATTCCTTACACAAAATCCTCATCTTTCCTTTAATGGTCCCTTTCTTTCTTTCAGTGACACATGTAAACAGAGGTTCATTGCCCAGCGCTGAGGTTACCAGTATAGCAAAACCCTCCCTGATTGTGTCAGTCCCATAGACCTTCCCAGCTCATTCTTTAAGAATATTATTGAGCAACTATTTTGTCTGATGACATTGAGGATATATGTGGGATTATTCTAAAACATTTTTCTTTCCAAGGATCATTTATAATTCAAGGAGTACTGCAGTGTCCTATTCTAAAAGAGAGACTAATCATCGGGATTTTAGGTTCAAGGCAGGTGGCTTAGCTGGTGAAAAAGAGGAGGCTGCAGGCAATTTGGCTAAAGAGATTTGGATTAGGGGACAGCAGTCGGATTGTGTCATAAAGGCAGTTGGCTGCTGAAGGCAGATCCTGGACAAACGACTACGAGTCAGGAGAAGTAGGTATATACGAATGCTGATACAGAAGAGTGGAGCCTTGCAGCATGCATGGACAAGAACAGAAACAAAGATTTAAGGTGAACGTTCTTTTGGAAATACTGAAAAATGACATGCTGTTGTGCCCTAGCAGTATGTCTTAGGAAGACGCAGGCAGGAGTAAGCAAATTGCCTTTGTGATTCATTATTTGACAAACAAAACAAAACCTAAAATTCTGGGCAGTCCAGGGCTGTGTCCCTCAGGGGCAGCTGCTGGTGTTGATCCTGTCAATTCCAAGTAAAGAGGAGGTGGGGCCGGAGGGAGAGAGAGGTGGCTGGTAGAGAGGGTATGTGGGTTCCCCAACCTGTGACACAGCTCAGGAAATACCTTGGTGGGAAACACTCATTCATTCCAGTTCTTTCTGTTTATTAAACGGCTTCATTAAGATACAACTCACATGCTAGGTCATTTGCTCACTTACAGCATACAGGTCAGTGGCTTTAGCGTATTTGGAGTTGTACAATCATCACCGTAATCAGTTTTAGCATATTTTCATCATCCCCAAATGAAGCCCCACACCCCTTAGCTGCCACCCTTCAGTCCCCTAGCCCCCACTAGTCCTAGGAAACCATTAATGCACCTTTTGCCTCTATGGATTTACTTACTTTGGGTATTCCATATACATGGAATCATACAATTTGAGGTTCTTTATGACTGGCTTCTTTTACTTAACATGATATTTTCAGCGTTCCTCCATGTTACAGCAAGTATCATTCCTCTTTGTGGCTGGGTGTGTGCATGTATCACATTTTATTCATGCATTCATTGCTCAGTAAACATTTGGGGCATCTCTACTTTTGGTTATTGTGAATAACGCTGCTGTGAACATCCGTATACAAATTTTTGTGTCAACATGAGTTTTCATTTCTCCTGGGTATTTGCTTAAGAGTGGAATTGTTGGGTCATATATGAACTCTATGTATAAACTTTTGAGGAAGCCTTAGGACCATTTATTAAAGAAGCTATATCAATTTTACTTTGCAGCCAACTTTCCAATTTCTTCTCATCCTTACCAATACTTGCTATTATCTGTCATTTTTAGTGTAGCCATCCCCATGGATTTGGAGTAGTATCTCACTGTGGTTTTGATTTGGATCTTCCTCATGGCTAATGATGTGGAGCATCTTCTCATGTGTTTATTAACTCCTTTCACTTCTTTATCTTGACTAGCAAACTTGCCTTAAGGAGATTTGGCCCAGGGCAATGGAGATGTGATGGCAGAATGGTTTCAACACTAAAGTCTGTGAATAGAAGAGCCCCTAGACTCTCTGCAGAAAGACCTAAGAAGGCTGCATCATGTTTGAAGTTTGTCACTTGGGCCCTAGTATTGCTGAAATGTGACATCCAAAAGTCTCCCACCAGAGCTTGTGCTGCTGAGAAAGCCATCCAGAAGAGTCCCTAGAAAGGAGAATGAGGGAGGGAGAAGGATTCCACAGCAGGGGCCAGCCAGGGGCTGAGCTGGACCCCAGATTTCTAGGACAGTATCAGGTAACAATATCCCCTGGTGTCCTTTCATTCTCCCTATTTTATGCTCTAAAATAGATTTTGGGGTACAGTATCATCTTTACATTAATGAAAAGTTGAAAATCTTCAGATGATGTCTGAGACATCTCATTTAAGAACCAGTTAGAAAGTGTTTTGGTTCACTTGTTTGTGGAGCATAACAAATAGCATGGAGGACAAGGGGAGTTAGAGAGGAGAAGGGAGTTGAGGGAAATTGGAAGGGGAGGTGAACCATGAGAGACCATGGACTCTGAAAAACAATCTGAGGGTTTTGAAGGGGCGGGGGATGAGAGGTTGGGGGAACCAGGTGGTGGGTATTAGGGAGGGGCAGGGATTGCATGGAGCACTGGGTGTGGTGCAAAAACAATGAATACTGTCACACTAAAAAGAAATTTAAAAAAAATTAAAAATTTAAAAAATTTAAAAAAATATTAACAAAAAAAAGGAAAAAAAAGAAAGTGTTTTGGTCGTATAAAAATGTACTGAATTGGCAGGATAAGCCAGATGGTAAGCATGGAGCATCCGCTTAGTAAGGACAATGTGCATTAAGAATAAATACTTTACCAAGTAGGACAGAATTTTCAAGGTCTGAGGTCCTGCTAATGTAAGAGTCTAAGATTTGAACAGCTTGTCATTTTTAAGCTCATTAAGAAATGGGAATGTCATTATTTATTCTGGAAAGACCAACAGAGTTATTCTTCAGTCGTTCATATAGCATGAAATTATTTGAATGCTGGTGGACTAAGAAACTGTCTTTCATCACTGAGTGCAGCCTAAGGCAGGGGAAAAAAAAAAAAAACAGGCGAACAAAAGAGTAAACACAAAAGAGAAGACGAAGAAAAGAGATGAGAACAGTTGCTATCCAGTATGCACTCAATGAATAGTTCCAAAAATATTGCAGGAATTCAGAGAACTGGCTTGGGTGAAATTGACCTTTATATTAAGAATAGACAGGAATTTATAATATTGGGATTGTTGGGGATGGCACTACAGTAATATTTTGGTTAGAATCATTTTAAATAATGAGGATCCATCCTTACTCTGACACTTTAAAATGTAGGGGCAGTCCTTGAGGTACTGGAGCTACATCAAAGGGAACAAATACGCTGGAAATTGTTTGTACCAATGAGATTTGAGTAAAGGGAATGTATTAGTTTCCCATTGCTGATGTAAGAAATTACCACAGACTTAGTGGCTTAAAACAACACTAATTTATTTTCTTGCAGTTTTGGAGTTACAAGTCAATTCCTAACTCTCTTGTCTCCCTTTTTTTCTTTTATAAAGATCCTCGTAATTGCACTGGGACTGAATAATCCAGGATAATCTCTCCATCTCAAGATCCTTAATTTAATTACAATTGCAAAATCCCTTTTGCCATGTAAGGTAACATATTCACAGGTTTTGGAGCTTAGGTTGTAGACATCTTTAAGGCCATTTTTCTACCTATTACAATGAAGAAAGGATTTTCTCAGCCTTTTGAATATCAGCCTGAAAGTGGTAGAGAGTGGATTTCTCTTGCAAGAGAGAAGCTTGACTCTCCAGAGCACAGTTAAAAATATGGTGGACAGGGATGCCTGGGTGGCTCAGTGGGTTAAGCCTCTGCCTTTGGCTCAGGTCATGATCCCAGGGTCATGGGATCGAGTCCCGCATCGGGCTCCTTGCTTGGCAGGGAACCTGCTTCTCTCACTGCCTCTGCCTGCCTCTCTGCCTGCTTGTGTGTACTCACTTGCTCTTTCTCTCTGGCAAATTTAAAAAAAAAAAAAATATATATATATATATATATATATATATATATATATATGGTGAACGGTCCTGATATGTCATCTGCAGCCAATGAAATCATAGGCCTGATAGCACTGATTTTCCCATATCAGAGTAAGAATCACAGCATAAATATGTAGGACATGATTTAACTCACAGCATGCCAGAAGCTCTGGACAGAAACTTTGGGATGGGTGTTCACACTAAGTTTAATTTACTTACATTTGGAGGTATGATCTTGAGCTAAAAATAGTCTGTGTAAGGTCTTGTGGGTTTTGGTTCCTACCCTTCACCAAGAATACCTTGAGGACTATATGCAAGGTAGTATGCTGAGTGCTAGGGACATTAACACAAATGAGAGAGACCCAGACCTTACAATCTGGTTGCCAGGGAGAGCACATATAATCTCAGAATATGTCATGATCAGAATAGTAAAAAGCCATGGGACTCGAGAGACGGGCACTGAAGAAAGGATGATCCAAGAAATGGGAGCAGAAAGTGTGAAGGGGTACTGAGAACCTGGGGGGATCCGGCAATAATAATACCAAATAGTTTGTGTGGTGTTGACTATATGTCATTCGCTGGGCTAAAACCTTTGTTTCTATGAACTTGTTTAATCCTCATAACTCAAGTCTGGTAAGTAGACTTTCCAGACGGAGTTTCTCAAACAACTCTCCACTTCCCCTACCTATTGCTACCACTCTAGTTCAGGACATAGAGCCTTTCTCCGAACTGGTGTCTTTGCCCTCTTCTCTTATCCTACACAGAGTGATCCATTTACAAAATAAATCTAACCCTGCAACTTAAAGCCCTTCAAATCCTGTCTGGAATAAAATACGTTCCTTAACTCTCCATTTCAAAGCCCTGTGGAGTCTGACCTCTTCAACCTCTCCTCAGTCCTCTCTTTCCCTATTCCCTCTTATCGTCGACAATGCAGAAAGAGTGGATTCTAGCCAAGGCAGGCAGTTGTGCTCTTACATGTCATGGACCTATCTCCATACCTCCCCCCCACCACGTAAATCCTGCTGTTGTTCAAGTGTCACTGTAAAGGCCTGCTCCTCAGGACTTCTTTGCCAGTCCCCGCCATCCCCACCTGTGTGCAGCTCCCCTGCTCTTGTCTCCCATGTGCCCTGAACCTCCAGTGCCCTGTGCCTCCAGTGGTCATGCCTCTGATCTCGCCAGGAGATTTGAAGGTTCTTTAGAGCAAGGACATAGAATTTTCATCTTCGCTTCTTCAGCCCTTGGCCAATACTTGGCATATAAATGCCATTTGGCCAATGTTTGTTAAATTCCACTAAACTGAGCAGAAGCCATCTCTCCCCTTCATGTGGCTCTGCCTTTTTGACATTCAGAGAGTGGCACTACAATTGTGGGTGATTCAAGGACACTTAAAAATGGAAAGGGCTCCACATCGAAGGCCTCTTGAATGTAGTGAAAATGAATATCAAAATCAATATGCCGTTCAGTTTAGGGATATGAATAAATGATTTCAATTGAATTGAATTTTCCTCTCTACATTAAGTGGTGGAACAAAATGAATTATTAGATAACATATTCGAAGTAATAGCTCTCTTCTGACTTCTCCTACAATTTGTTTTTACTTCTCCTACAGACCTACGTGCTATGTGTCATGGCAGCCTGAGTACTGTTTATCTCCCTTAACCTCCTAAAGGGCAGAGACCATGCCTCAGGTTCCAAATTTGGAATGATTTCCTGGTGTCAGTCTCTTCTTTCCTCTGTGCTAACATAGCATCATTTCTTTTTCTTTAAATGATTGTTTTTACATGGAAACATCACAGTTGAATATTATGACTTTTGAAGGGGAAGAGTTGAATAATATGAAAAACAGAATTTAAAAATGTGGAGGATTGCCTCCATTTCTCCTTCAAACCCACACCACTTCCCATAGGTAACCTCTAGAAAGAGTCTAGCCCCTTACCTATACACATATATACACAGGCACGTACCCTGACTTTCCTAGTGTTTGTTCTTTCTGCTGCTGCTTCTTAGATGGAATTATTCTGTAAGCATTATTCTGTCACTTGAGTTATTTTTTAAATAGTATCTATCAATATGTTTTGGAAATAATCTGTATATAGATACACATATATACATACACCTATAAATTTGTATATACATGTACACACATATATGCACTCTCCTCTTTCTCTTATTGTTTGTTTTAATGGATTTATGGTTTTTACTTTTTGATTTTGTTTGTCGCTTAAACTATCAAAGTTGGGTTTCAATAACTGGCAGTTTTCAAAAGTCTCTCTTTTTTTTCTATCACTGAATATGTGTGACTTTTGTGTAAATAAATGCAAGATTTCTGTTAGGAGAGATTCCTAGAAATGAGGTTGCTAGGTCAGGGAGTATGTGCATTTTATATTTTGATAGCTACACATGGAGAGATTGCTTCCAAAAGGGCTTATACTGCATAGTATCTGAGGTTGCTCTTTTCACCACATTTTCAAATATACTAGTAATGTTTTTCACATTTGTAATCGAATGGGCAAAATATACCGTCTTCTTATTTTAATTTTTATTCTCATACTAGTGAGACTGGTGAATTGTGCATAAGTTTCTCAGCCACATGTATCTCTTTTCTTGTAAATGGTCCTTTGTTCAAACTTCCATTGGCTTACTCGTCTTTTTTTTTTTTTTTGAAAGAAATCTGTGTAAAATGAATAGTAAACAATTGTTATAGGTATCTCCTCTTAGTTATCTTTTAATTTTGCTCCTCATAGCCTTTTCAGTACAGAAGCTTGAAATGTTTATTAATAAAATTAGTCTTTTTCCTTGTTTTTTCTAAGTCCTTTTATCTTTTTTATTTGATATCTGCTGAGACAGATCCCAATTAATTATGGCTTGATTTCAAAGATTTCTTTAAGATTCTTGAACATTTTATTGTTCTGTATAAACTAACAAGTCATCGCTTTTTCTTTACTCTCCAACCCTTTGTCATTTGTGCTGTTTTGTAGGAGAATCCCTTATTTTGATCTTTGAGTTCATTATTCAGTTTTCAACTATTCTAATTTATTAAGTCTATGGTAATTCTGTTTTTAATTTCCAAGTATTCTGCTCATTTATTTTTCATAGAAGCCAGTTGCTTTTATCATAGATAATATATTTTTAAAATATTTATGAGATTTTTAAAAATGTGTATATATATATATACATATATCTACATATATATATATATACTTTTTCTTCCTGTTTCTTCTGTTAACTTGCTTCCTTAGTGATTACTTTTGTTTGCTGAGTCAGTGACTCTTTTTTCATGCTGCAGTTTCCCTCAAATGGTGAGTGTTCCATACATGTTTGCTCATATTTGTATCTGAGGATCTTGACTGAAAAATATTGATAGTGACATCTTGTTTACTTAGCGTAAATGAGAATTCCTGTTGACCTAGCAGCAGATACAAGCTCTAATAATAGAAGGAACTGGACAAGGAAAGAGAAACCTATAACTAGATGGGCTTCTCATTAAAGATAGTGCATAGACTCTTGTCTTGGCACAGAAGACCATAAGTTACCCAGGTACTTCTGAAATTCCCACTTTATAAAGCTATACATAAAGCTTAATCCTGAAGCAAACATTGAAATTGGCTGCTCCAAGAGAAGATTGGCGTAAAAGACACACACACACACACAATGATAAAAATTTCGTGACCAATTAACCATAGACTACTTCTTCCAGCCTTCATTACTACTTCTCATTTGTGGTTAGTTAGGTTTCTTTTGGAAAAAATCACTGATTTTTGAGACTTTTTATGTGTATGACTTATAGCAGAAACCTGCTAAATTTTTTTGTATTGGGTGCATTCAGATTTATGTCTTCATTGTAGACTAATTTATGATATGAACTTGTTCATCTCTAGTAATCCTTTCTCCTTAAGGTTATTTTGGCTGGTATCAGTATAGATATACCAGTTTTCTTTGATTAATGGTTAAATGGCACCTCATTGTTATAAGCACATAAAACTTTTTAAAACCTAGTCTGAAAATATTAATCTTTTACTTGGACTATTTTTTCCATTTTATAGTTAATGTACTTGTATATTTGGGTTTATATATCCATCGTTTTATTATATGTTTACTATTTGGCCCATTTGCTTTTTTTTTTTTTTTTTTACTCCATTTGTGGGTTTTTTGCCTTCTCTTGGATTTTGCCTTTCATTTTTTTCTATTATCTTATCAGTTTTACATTTTTAAACAAATGTTTAATGATTAAGAGATCAAAATAGTCTTCCATGATTTATTACAGCCTAATACAAATGATGATTTTTACCTTTTCCATAACAATGATAGAACTTTCGTACCACCTAAATTCAGTTATATTTGCCCACATATTTATTTTTGTATTGCTACTAATTTTTCTTTCTTCATTTCAATATCTTCTTCTATGATCATACTCCTTTTGCTTAAAGAGCTTTCTTTAATATCCCCTTTAGTACAATCCTACTGTCAATGAATTGTCTCAATTTTTGTTTTTTTAGAAATATTTTTATTTCCTCTTTACTTTTGAGATACATTATTGAGATGTATTTTCACTGTACATTTACACTGTATTCACTGTAGAGTGCTAAATTGACAGTGATTTTTAGCACTTTTAAGGTATTATTTTATTGTCTTCTGGTTTACATCATTTCTCTTGAGAAGTCACCAATTTCCTAATTGAAGATTAGATTGTGTCTTTTTCTCCTATGGTTGCTTTTAACATTTATTTTATTTGTCTTTTTTAAAGTTCATGTGTCTATGATGTTCCTTAAAGATTTTTTAAAATATTTATTCTGCTTGTAGTTTGCTGAGTATTTTGAACGTGTGAATTACTGTTTTTCTTCAGTTGGAGGGGTTTTATTTTGTCACTGTCTCTTCAAATATTGTTTCTTTCCAGCTCTTTCCTCTCTTTCTGATGTACCCATTGCATATATGTTTAAGATAGAAGATGGAACCCCCATCTAATTCTTCATATAGATTTTTTTGGTGGCCTTGTATTATGTCAATTAAGCTAGGCTAAGCTACATTTCAAGAGTGCTCTTCTTTATATGTTTTAAGTTCAAATGACCTACAAAAGACATTATATATGAGTTTCGGAAGGAAGAATTAAAGCAGTAGTCATATTGATTCATACCTGGAAGGTCATAAAGTAAAAGCAGATGCCATTGCTTCTCACACACGTTTTCACTGATCTGTTGGCTCATCTCGTTGGTGTTGGGCAGTGGCTAGGTCTTCAGTGTCTTCCTAGTTCAGCTTCTTTGAATCCTCAGTCAGCTGTGTGATGAAGGGTAAGATCTTCTTGAGCATGAAAATTGCCATAAAAATTAAAGGCAGTGAAAGACTGGTGTGGGTTTTAGTCACTTCATGTGTTCCACTCAATCTTTTGGATTCTAGTTTGTTTTCACTGTCCTCAACTTTATATATATCTATCTTTTTCCCAAAATGCTTAACATTTTAAGCTCCAGTTCAAAATACCAAGACATCCACCATACAGTGAATTTTTAACCAGCTGTCACAGTTGTGTAAGGACAAATCCCTATAATGAATCATTCATATATATATATATACACACACACACATATACATACATATACATATATATATCAATGTTCATATGTGTATAAAGTGTAAACATTACTGACTCAGATTCTAATTACCTGATAAAAACTCCCAACATTTCCTCTTTCATTTTTCTTTCCTTGTTCATATTAATCAGTTTTTTATAGTTTTTATCTTACAAAACTAATGTCTGTATCACATACATATCTTTTTATGTTGCCTATTTTTTTCCTTTTGGTTTTCTGACACTTGGCCCTTCCCTTACCATGTCTAGAATGTTTTTAATAAGTGAAAAACACTGAATATATATAAATATGGATGGAAACCCAGATATTGTGATCATGCACCAGAAGAGGATTATCCTTTCCTCTGCTAGGTAGATTGAGTGAGGGGCTATCTTAAATCATTTAGGAAGGGGCCAGGTTTAGGCTGGATTAAAGTTTTTATTAAATTAAACTAAAACTAAGTCTGTATCTCATTTTCCCTGTCTCTAGTCCAAAGGTTTTTGTCACTTCCAATTAAGAGATTGTTGTATTCACTAAGTCCATTTACCCTAGAAGGTTTTGTCATCTTAGCTCCAGGAGATGCAGAATTTTTCACTTTACTTCTCAGAGTTTGTAGCTTAGTTCTTAAGCCTCCTATTTTGTACATCTTCAGAATTTGGCACATATTTAAGGGAGAGAGGATCAGTTCTCTCTTGAAGCTCCTCAAGTATCCAATTTCTTAACTCCATCTCACCTAAACTCCAAAGTATCTATTGGTTTCTCTGACCTCAGAAGTGGCCCTCTGCCTAGTCAAAACCCACTTCCCCAGTCTACCCATGCAAGAATCCGCACAAGCTTCCATGGGAGGTACAGCTGATGACCGTTATTGTACCTTTCTAAGAGTCTCCCCTTTCCATGCTTTTCACTTCTCCAGATTTCATTATTTCTGCAGCTGTGTATTATCTTTAAACAGAGGATTTTTATGTTTATTTTGCTTTTGGAAAATTGTTCTTCTCAGCAGATGACTTAGTCTACCAAAAACTACTTTAAGCTACATGGAACAGAAATGCCTATCAATCTATTCTTATCTTATTTAGGTCTTCTCAAATTCCTATCAGTATACTGCTCTGCTGTTGGGATGTCTGATTTTCCTGTCTTATGGCTTTTATAATGGTTTGTTTATAAGGTTATATCAGTAGTAATTTGAGAGGGAAGACAAGTTTACATATACCGTCAGTAAGCCATCTTGAACTAGAAATCCCATAATATTTTGAACCTTCTGACCTATATTTTTTTATGTTCAATTAGCCAACATATAATACTTGATTACTTTTTGATATAGACCAGAAATTAACAGGCACATTCTATAGAGGGAATATGATGGCACTAAATTCGTATCTGCCAATAGTTACCCTCAATGTGAACGGGCTGAATGCTCCCATGAAAAGGTACAGGGTTTCAGATTGGATTTAAAAACAAAAACAAAAACAAAACAGGACCCATCCATATACTGTCTACAAGAGACTCTCTTTGAACCTAAAGACACCTCCAGATTGAAAGTGAGGGGATGGAGAACCATTTATCATGCCAACGGTCCTCCAAAGAAAGCTGGGGTAGCAATTCTCATATCAGACAAATTAGATTTTATATGCAACTAATGAATCCTTCTGACCTATATTATAGTTCTCTGATTATGTCTGTCTCTATTAATATATTATAAATTTCTTAAAGGTAAAGACATACGTTATTCATGTTCATGCTTGCCATAATAGCCTGTGTAACCACATATAGTAGGTACTCCTCATTTAACTTCTTAAATAAGTTAGAAAATAAATGAATAAATGACTACATGATGTTCATGGTCATTGGTTTTATTGGCATCTTGGCATCTTTTACATTATAAACTGTATTGCTTTTAAAAACAAAAACAATTGTATATAATATTAGAGGCAAATATTTTGTTTCTTTATAGAACCTGGTATATTCTATGCCCTTAAATGAAACTTAAGCGATAATAAAAACAATTTTTCTCCAGCTTCTGGGATTTCTCAAAGAGAATTCTTTAAAAATGAAGGACTTTAATCACCTGCTCCCTTTAGATTTTATAGTAGTTTAAGAAATATAATTTTAAATTCCTGATATATATGTCAGTTCTCTCCTAACACTTATTTCCCTTTAGAAAAGAAGAAAAAAAATCACATGAGAAGGAAAATTGAAGAGAAATGTTACCTAACACATAAAAAGTCACACTTTTCAAAGATTATATTTCCATTTCTACATAATATGCTCTCATTATGAAATCATCTGTGTGTTTTTGAGTCATAAACAAGACACTGAAAAGAAAATGAATAGCAATGAAAGTGGCTTTCTGGAAAGTGACATCTATTCCAATCTCAGAAAAAAAAAAAATGAACCTTCTGAAATATTAATTGATCATAATGAAGGGCCAAACTTTAGATAAACAAGGAGCCAGGGAGTATTTCCCATAGGCCTGCAGCTTGTTGTAAAGGTACCTATGAACACTGGCTTTGAATTTAAATTTAAAAGTAAATAAAAGTAGATCAGGCTATCAGACTGTCAACTTAAAAACTTCAACTGGGAATCCCATGTTTCTGTTCCTTTGCAGTTGAAACACAGAGTAGGAAAATACATAATTATACTAGAAAATAAAATTGCCATGATTCCTGGCCATCAGAAAGGCATTTCAAAAATATCAGCCTCTGCTTTCTTCCCAAACTTAGAAATGAATTACAGGTATAGATCATCCCAGGAGTCAATGAACAAATGCCCAGTTATTGTGGCAGTTTCCCAACTCTGTCAAGAGACCCTTAATCTAATGTCTTTTTCGTAACTGGTATAGGAGACGATGCCACAATCTACAAAGGTCCAGTCCCGTTAGTGTTTATATTCTGCACCTCTCATTTGATTTTGCACCTGAGTATTTCCTTTCCCATGAGACTACCATTTATGTAACTTGTTTGCAAGAAACAAACCAACTTATTCAGCGTAGTTCCTTCAAACACCAAACTTTTATTACCAGAGGCTTCAAATGGACACCTCTCTGGAATGGGCCTCATCCGTGTGGAGTTCAATAGGGAAGAAGATGGTCAAGTTCCCAGTTCAAGAGTAAATGCCAAAAACAGTGACAGATTCAGTAGCTATGCAGTGTGTTAGAGTATTCAGAAAGACAGGCCTAACCTTGCTTCACCTTTACATTGTGTTCTCAAGTTGTCCCCACTGTGTTTGGAAGAGCATAAACTTAGAGCAGTGAAGGCTCATCTTAGCCCTTCCTTTGCATGTCTTTCCCTAATGGTAGGGCTTCCCTTTTTCTTCAGCATTTCTCCAGCATCTCCTGTGGTGCACAACATTCCCCACTTTTCTCTGTGGATCGTGGGCACACAGCTTCCATTACCAACACTGTTTATCAAGCAGTGAGGCAAAATTACTTAGAATCTGGTCTTAGAAACCTAAATATTGTGGATACAACTTTAGGTAGTTTCATGCCTAAAGAGCAAGCAGGAGCCCTTTCCAGATATTCATGCATGAAGCTCATTAACAATTTCTTCTCTCAGTAGCTGAAGATAAGTCTTTTAATTTGAAGTGGCCTTAACACTAATGAGTCATGTCATTACTCTGAAATCCTTTAAGTTGTTGGGTTTTCTTTCATTGTCTTAGTGAGGTAGAAATTAAGGACAGCTCCCATTAGCTCTCTGTATTTCCTGAAGCATCTGCTCATAGTTACAAATTGATCCATCCTAAATATTTATTTGTCTGTAAATGTCATGGAGTCAACACTGCACTTTAGACATTTTTCCCCCAAATGCAAAGTTTCTTTTAAAAGTTCTGTCAATAACATCATTTGCAATTTAAATACTTTAAAAATATGATCCTTCCTGCTGTGTTTTTGAATACTTCCTTCATATTTAATTGCTATAGACACTTTAGTTCCTAATTAAACTTTATTGTTTATGATGTTGCAGTCATTAATAGACATGATGGGGCGGGGGGAATTGGCTGGTTCTAGTAAATTCTCTGACTGCTAATTCTAGTCTGAATCTTAATACCTTCCATAGCTATAATGAACTCATGGGGCTGAGAGAAGGATGGGTAGAAAGTGAGACACAAAGCAAGTACATAGTTCATGTTTTTGAGGATTTACTAGACATTCTGGAAGACAAGCTTGAATTGGACTTGAATTGAATTGGACTCGTTGATTTGTAGGGGAGATTAGCTTAGAAATAGCATCTCAAACACTTGCAAGATGAATATCCTCATTTTTCAAGGCTCCTTTCTCCAGCACATCCCCAGGTTTTGCACTGGTGACAGAGAGAGCGTATATTGCGCACACAAAGCTTGCCTCATCCTCGGAGCCCTAAATGACTTTTATTGTGAGAAAATGGAGACACTTGATGAATCTGATGGGGTTTGGTCATGGAAAGATTTGCTTTGAACCATTGCACCAAGGTTGAAATGCCCAAGAGGCTGACAAGCTTATTGCCCATTTCGGAGATTAAATAGTTTTGGAAAAATTTTCTCCCCTGGCAGTTGTAATTGTGTCTGTGAAATAAGTGTTCATTCTGCTTGAGCACCGTGGTTTGAATGCTTCCTTCTATATTTTCCCCCAGTGGATTGATTCTAAAAAGGTCTGCTCCGATTTCCCCGTACCAGTGCAAATTAACCCATGAACTTGATAACACACCTCGCAACCCCCCCCACATCCTTGCCATGTCCCATGCTAATGGGTAATCAGAGACACTGCCAAGTCCCTATATCATGGATTATCTTTGTAGCTGTTTGAAGGCAGGGAAAGGAGCTGAAAAAT
Organism: Mustela erminea; assembly: GCF_009829155.1. Classification (NCBI taxonomy): domain Eukaryota; kingdom Metazoa; phylum Chordata; class Mammalia; order Carnivora; family Mustelidae; genus Mustela; species Mustela erminea. The sequence continues at coordinate 46,063,675 of NC_045623.1, read as the reverse complement.
CTTCCAGGTTAATGATGTGGTTATAAGAAATGGACAAAAGCTACTATCAGTAACCTTGGGAGTCTTCAGCTGCCAGAGGAGCCCCGTGAGTAGATAAAGTGGTCTTTGTTTGTTGGGACTTCCAAAGCATGTGGGAGGGCCTCAGTTGCCCCAGAGTAAAATTAAGTGAGGGTAGTATCTCAAGAAGAAGGAAGAGGGTACACGCATAGAAAACATAGGTTCATGACAGACAGATCACCTCTCTATTCCCTGACTTTGCCCAGGGTCAACATTGCATATTAGTCCGCTAACTGTTGGAAAACATCTGACCTTTTGGGTGATTCAGAATGTTCCTGTTTCAAGGGGGTGGATAAAGATCATTATTTTTTAACACAGACTACACCATATTCCCCGTTCTCAATCAACACCTAGAATTCTTGGATATACCATTACAAGGAAGCCTTAGTATCATACCTCAAAATTGAGTGTGAGAGTATCAAAGAAACCTGGAGACAGTTAATATTTATTTCTGAGTATTCGCTATATCCCTAAGACTGTGCTGAGTCTGTGAGTGATTATTATACTTAATCCTATAACAAGTCTATAAAGTAGGTTGTGGTATTATCCTGTGGAAGCTGATAGAGAGCTGAGCTCACACGGTTAGGAATTTGTTCAATCAATTTGAACCCAGGTATTCCTGATCCTAGAATGTAAGCTCAAATTATAATCCTCTACTCCCTTCCCTTTAATCCTTGGTACCTTGAGGAAGGAGGATGAGCTAATGCCAGAAATAATATGATTCTCTACTAACTAGAAGTATATTCTATATGGGAACCTGGATTGGGTGGGTCTGATCTTTATGCCATTGTATTAATTGTGAGGACATCTCACTAATTTTGGAAATTTTTTTGGTGGCTCCAAAGCATCCTAGGATGGTGTTTTTAGCCCTATTACCTTGTTCATGTACCCTTCTCTCTCTGCTATTATGAAATGGCAGCGCTGATCAGCATTCAAGCCTGAGGAGAAGCAGATGCAGTCCCAGGGTATGAGTGAAATGTTCAGACGATTGGTGGAATTAGCTCAGCATCACATCCAAACCTAGAGCCAACTGTTAGCCGAATGACAAGAGAACATGAAGGAATCTAGGCTGAATGTGGCCCAAGTCACACTGGATGTTAACTTTAGGCAGATCGTTTTTGAGAAAAGCAGAAATTAGAACGGGCAACAGAACTTGGAATGTAAGTACAAAAAGATCATGAAAATGTACAGTTAGAAGCATGTCTTAATCAGAGGAAATGACCACAGATGAGGTCAAGTGATTGGTGTATAAGCGTTTGAAGTTGAAGATGGCAGGTTGATTGCTATTTTCTTACATGTTAACCAGTTGGAATTGAGTAATTATTATTATATGGATTTTTGTGTGTTTTAAGTTTGTGTCAAGGGCAAACCTCTCCAGAGTCAGAGGATATTCCTTTCACATTCACTGCCTACTAGTTTCCTTCATTCTTGGCTGCATGTGTTTCCTTGCTTGGTTTATCCAATTCTGTTCTTCCTTCCCTGGTCCACCAAGTACTTACATACGGGAAGGAAGGGGGATCAGGGGCAGGTGCAGACACCTTCCCTGTCTCACATGGATCTTGTAGGGATTAATGAACTAACATATTCTAAAGTGATTTTAAAAGGTGAAGTGCTATATAAGTGTCAAGCATGATTAACTAGCAGCCAAGTTATTAGGCACCTGAATATTATGCATCTTTTCTGAATTTTAGGAAAATGGATGTGCATATTCATTTTCAAAAAGCACTATTATTTAAATGATATTCAGGCACTCAAAGAAAGTCTAGCCCAGTTCTAATTATCTCTACTTTGCTCATACCAGTCATGTAGACCTTAAGAGTGGCGTACTTATGCAACTGTGAGTAAGACAGATCCAATCACCAATCTTGCGGCCTTTGCAGTGCACTGGGGGAAGAACACACAGCATAATACAAAATATTAGTTGCCTTTCAGCCTTCACCTCATCCTTCTAGCACAGGAGCTGTTGATGCCTGATGGTTGGGAATGTAAACTTTGGCCCAGACTCTATTCCCAGTCCAAACCCTCACTCTACAGCTAGCTAAGTGACTTGAGGAAGTTGTGTTACCTCCCTTTGCATTAGTTTGTTGATGTAAAAACTGGGAATGATAATAATTCCGGTTTTATCCTTCATACAGATAGGATGCTCAGAAAAGCAGTTCTAAACATGTGGCAACTGCTTGTCATTAATTATAACTTGTCATTAACAGTAACCAAAGCATGTTGTGCCCGTGGATAGAGAAATAATAAATAGAGAAATAGAGATGGTGGTGATTTTGCTAGCACTCCTGTGACATTTGGCAGTTTACAGAGCCATTGACTTACGATATTAAACTGTGTTTTTGCAGCAGTAGCTGTTTGCCTAGATACCCCACAACTTGGTGAGTTAGCTTAACAGAGTGGTAGCTTTTATTTTTGTCTCATTTGCTCAGCAGGGGTGGAGCCCCCTCCTGGTAATTCCCTCCAGCCACTACCTTTTACCCTAGGTACAAAATGGACACAGCCCCATGCCTGGTCAGTCACAGACTTCTCGTCCTGTGGTAAGCATGTGAGCCAGCACAGCCAATCGGAGACTTCTCCTGGCTTACTAAAGAAGGATTTGATTTGAACTTGGAAGAAAAAACAGCTTTGCCTCTGGGTCTGTGATTGTAGAAGAATGTAAAATTAGAGTTAAGAGTGGCTGGGTTCATTCAAGTGAAGAAGAGATGGCTGCAGTAGGAGAGAATGAAGCCAGAACAGAACAGGGCTGAGCTGTGAAATGGAGGAGGAGGGAGTTCTGGTGGTTTTGAGTCTTGATTGTAGCACTCAAAGCCCAGGTCCCAATCCTTTGATTTGATCAGAGAGCCTAATATCCCTCCTGGCCATAAGAGCTAATGAACTTATTCTTTGTGTTCTCTTAAAATAGTTTGAATTGGTTTGTCTTTTGTAACTTAAAGAATCCTTACATAACAAGCAGAATAATGCACCCATTTTATGGATAAGGGAATCGAGGCTCAGAGACGATAAGTGATCTGCTCATGAAAACCACAATACTAGTGTTTTTCAGAGCCAGAACTTCGTGTTCTGGTGAATGACCCCAAATGCTATATTCCAGAAAAGACAGCAAGGTTGAGGAACTTGGAGAAGGAGCTGATAACGAAGGAAAGGGGCAGAGAAGTTTCAGGGCATCATCAGGTCGTGGCTCTCCACAGAGCTAATTCATTCACTGGTTCATCAAATATTTGTTCAGTCATGGAACAACAATCTAAGGCAAGCTGTTTAGGGAGAGGAAGCGAGTGATCTGCAGGTACCCCTGGCTCTCTTCGGTGCTCCTGTCCACTCTCAGCTACTGCTGGCCCAGCAAGGGGTGAGAAATCACCGAGCCAGTCTCCCTGTGTTTTCCACGTTGCTCCTCCGGTGAAACACAAGTCATGCCGTACGTGTCAAACACTTGAGCCTCTCAGAAAATCAATTACCAATCTTGCCCCTTCCTTTAGAAGCAAGCTTTTGTTTTTATTAGCATGTGTAAATATGGAATAATTCTGTATGCAAATATGGATGCCATTTTATTTTTCTGACATGTTTGGAAGCAGCCCTGGGCAGGGTGGCAGTGAATCAGTAAACATCATGGGTACACGACGCTGGGAATTCATCAACTGTGCACACGCCTAATAGGCTTCCGCCATATGTTCCATAATAGCATGTTTGCTGACATGGGACTGGGCTGCCCGATAGTATGACAAAGCTGCCATATCAGTTTCCTGATGTATAGCAACAGGCTCTGCTAGCCAGATGTAGAAACCCAGCAAGGTCATTGTAGGAGTAATTTCCATTTTGTGTGCTTCTTTTCCCCCTCATTGACTGTAAGAGAATGTGATGTGCCTCATTACAGTGTGATTCCAGGTGCATAACACAATAATGACCTTTATGCGAAAGACTGAAGTTCACATAATTGATAAGATAGACTCCCATTTTGTGATGTTGGAAACCATTAGCTGGAGGCAGAAACCGTGTTAACTTCTTGACATAGGAGGTCACAGGGTCAAGGTCAAGGCCCAGGCTGCAGCCATTTCTGGGCTTAGAAGAAAGAGGGAAACAGTGCTGCCTGGCAGCCGAGCACTTGCAGATTTCCTGTGAGAGTTGGGAGAGGTCCTGGCGCCTGTGGAAAGTTAAGGGAAGGCCTGGGGATCCAGATGGGAAGTGAAGGAGTTGCAGCAGGTCTGCAAGGAGATGGGCCTGAGTGCTGGGCTTCTCCACGTAGGACTGCCATCCTAACCATTGCCTCCCTTTCTCTTTTCAGGTCCTTACTGATTTCCTCTGCTTTGCATCAGACCCAAAATTATACTGTCTTTCCAGAGGCATTCCTTCTTTTTCTCTCCTAGATCTTAGATTGTTGGTGCTCACGTGGGAAATCAGAGATTGGTTGTGGTGTCTTTACAACGACCTGGGAAAATTGAGGATTCCATTTTCACCCACCCAGGGAATAGGTTTCCTGGCAAAGCCGCGTGTGGCTTCTGTCCTTTAGTAAAAACGGCCAAACAAATCACGTCCTTCTCTTAAAACACAATTATGGCCAGTGCGTTGACCGGCCTTTTATTAAACACCCATTTACAGATGGCATTTGAATACCTGAAGCCATGCCAGACCTCAGGACCCTTTCTAATGGTGCGGCAGCGTACTTGGGAGTCACTCGTAACCAGCTCTTGTTATTCTTGCTCGTTTTTCTGGTTTTGCTCTGAGGACACGGTGTCTTGTATCTCCTACAAACTACAGGAACCCAAACCTAACGTAAAAAATAGGCAATGAACACGGAAAGTAAAAAGTCACACGTTATCTGAAATCTGGAGCTTGTAACTAAAGAAAGAAGCAAAAAAAAAACCAGAATGAGAATGTATTCGGTCAGACAGAAAGAGAAGTGGGGATTTGAGGATGTTAAGCAAAAGAAACAGAATACCTAAAATGATGAATAAAGTGGCTTGTTTGTTTGTTTACATCCCTGGAGTTCTAAGCATCTTGGCCTGACCACAGGTTAACAGTTTTTTTAGGAAGGGCCTGTCGTGTGTGTTTATTGACATTTGATTTCCAGAGCTTCTAGCTCAATCAGGGACAAAGGCTTTATGTTTCACTAATACTCATAGATGAATAATGCCTTTTTAAAATACTGCCAACTCTGCTGTCATTTCAGGACCCCCCGGGACTCTCCTTATTAGGATGGCAGGCGAGCGAAGAAATGAGTTGGGCCGGGAGGTGGCAGGGGTTAATTTCATATTTGTCACGAGATCTTGCATGATTTCCCTAAAAGATATTTAATTTCCACTGGGCATAATAACTTGCAGCTGCCGGAATGTGCTGTATACTAGTGGCGAGTTCTTGTCTTTGGAGATTTATGCAAGTTGTTATTTAAAAATAGAGATCCGGGAGTTACAGCTGGCTAATTCGTCTACCACTAAGGAAAGCTCAGCAAGTGACCCACTTAACTGTTTCCAGGAACCACAGCCACGCTGAAGCGAACTTTCAATAAAGTCCTACCCAAAGAACCAAACAAATACATCCCTGTGACATTTCGCGATCTCCTCATAGTGTGGCCGTCACTTCTTCATGACCCTTCCTTTACCACAAACACCACTCCCTCAGTCCCTCATCCCTACATAGTTTGAATTCCTAGGTGGACGACCTGTGTCCTCCATCCCAAGGACGGATGTTAGACGCTGCCGGGCTCTCCTTCCTTTGTCTCTTCTCTCTCTGGATCACTCACCTGCTCAGCCAACGCTTTCAGGGCATGGTCCTGCCACATCAGCTCCTAGACTCAAGTGATTTCCCACTGGAGCACCAACAATCTAATCTGCCTGACTTTAGAGGGCTCCTGTAAGACACCCAAGCCATATATAATCACCCATAGTTCCTCTGGTTTCTCCACATGCACCTTCCTCTCCCGGCATAATGGTCTCTCCCCTCTCATACTGTCCCTTTGCCCAAATCGCCTTTCCATTCTTCTCTCAGCACGAAGATTGTCAATAGGTCCTGCATTGGTCCGCAGTGCTTACCGCAGGCCATGGCGAGTTTTCTCCTTGGACATGACAAAAAAGAGTTGACATAAACAGGTCATGACACATTTTTATTGTGGGTCTATGAGGGCCCTGATCTTATTTTTAAATCAACCAATTAATTAATGTATTATATTTATTCCTCTGCCCTTCCCCCTCTGTCTAGGCAGGCATTCTATTGTGTTTTATGTACATTTTTTTATGGCATACATCTTTGGCAAATAATTACCATTGTTATGTGTGCTTGTACTTGGATTTACACAGATGATGTATATTACATCTCATCTGTTCCTTCCTTTACTCACTGTCTTTTAGAGTCTGTGCATGTCTTTCAGTCCGGCTACTGCGTACCCCATGGTAGGCAACCATCACCTTTACCTCTCCACTTTCTCCAAGATGTACATGGCACAGGTTCCTCCCACCCTCTGGATCTTCCCTTCTCTGAAATCCTTTGGTATTCATTTGCCCTATAGCTTAATTATATGCTAATGTTTGTTGTTTTAATTTTCCTGTGAGTTTTTTGTTTTCTCTTTGTCTTTTGTGTAACTCCTTGGAGATCAGAGACCATGTCTTGTACTCTTCTCTCCCCTACTCTACCCATCCCCATCTCTGCAGACCTTGTTTGGAGCTTGGTGCATAATTGGCACTCAGTAAATCCTTGTTTATTCAGTGAATTCAATAGCATGACTCCATGAGGGTGTTTTTTCTTCCTATTTATACCCCCAGTATCTAAAATGGTGCCTGGCTGGTTGCAGATGATCAGGGGATTTGTTTGAAGCAAATGGGTAGCTTATCGTTCGCATGAGAAAAGGAATTTGGAATAGTAGGATATACAGAGGTCAGGATACTACATTCTAGTTTCTAATCAGCCGCTGAATAGGTATGCAGCACCTGGCATGTCAGAGAGCTTCTGTAGGTCCTGGTTAAACTGAATGATTTCACAGATCCTTGTTCACTCTAACTTGCTAGGCTTCTGTGACTTCCCTAACAATTTTTCACCATGAAGCAAGAGAGTCTTCAATATGAAATCACCTGCATGGAATGAATACAAAACAGTCATACTCAAGGCACTAGAGCATGGGGGAGGGGAAGAGATGAGAGCATATCCTATGGGTTCTGATCTTAGGCTCCCAGAATGATTAGGAGGACAAAAATCTTGCCACCTGTAACATGCTTAGAAGAGTGTCTGACATAAAATCAATGCTATGTAAATCTTTACTATTATTTTTATAAATTTATAAAAATCTACTAGCCTGGACAACAGTCTCTTGTATCGCATTTGGAAGTCTGGTCTTCATGTTTGTGCAGACAAAGCCAAGAAATTCTAGTGTCCTTGCTGAAATTAATAGTTGTATTTTATAGAACAATAATCACCAGACAGCACCCTGATTTCTTTTAGGCCCAAACTTTGTCTTTTTGGTAATGGGCAAGTTCTAATTTTTATAGCTTTTGTAAGATGAAGCAAAGGAATAATATCTTTCAAGATCGTGTAGCAGCCAATAAAGATGCTAGAACAAGAATCCTGAGTTTTGTGTTAACTATCTATCAAAAAAAAAAAAAAAAACAACTGTTTTTCTGTAAAGCAATCTGTACAGTCTATAGTTTGACTTAGAAATGAAAACAGAACAGGAATGTGTTAATACCTTTGCTAATGATATTTTTTCCCTTTAGCAGGGAAGAAGTAACTAAATAATCTAATTTGCTTTTTCTTATCTTTAGGGAAGTGAATTCAAATATTGGACAAACCATTATTAAAATTCTAACAGCATTTAATGCATGAGCTTGTTTTTTGCCGTAAGGTTCCTTTTTCTCTAGGTCAAGAGGTAAAGCTATTTGTCTAAAAGAAAAAACATTAAGTGCATTGGTGATGGGTTACAGGTTTTATAACAACTGAATTTGCTTCATGAACAAAAATAGCATTTAATAACTATTTTATTCTATTCAACTGGGCAATAGAAGTCTTAATCAAACCATTTCGCTTTAATACTTTTACATTAAAAAAATCCAATTTGTGAATTAGTCTGTTATCTAAAAGTTAAGAAAAAAATCAGGTAAAAATACAAAATGGGAACTGGGAACTCCAGATGAACTGGCAATTTCTGGACCAAGGAAAGATTAAAAATTCTACTCAAAAAGTTGGAGAAATAGATATGTAAAATGTTCCATTAACAACAACAGCACAGGAAAATAACTATGTATCATTGGTTTTAGAGCTCAGAAACAGGAGTAAACTACGACTTACATGTTGAATGGGGAATTTTAAAACACATCTTGTGTTTTTGCTTTCGTTTCTGGGTTTTGGTGGTGGTGGTGGTGGTTTGGGGTATTTTTGGACTCATTAACTTAATTCAGGAGAGTACTATAGATTTATATTAAAATAAAGATGAGCTGTTTTCTTTCTGTGTTGTGTTTCTCTGGTAGTCTCAGCTAAAGCTGCCAATTATTTCCATATGGTATAAACTGAAATAAAATACACATTTTTAATAGCCAGGGAGGATTGGCATGAAAATTAAATGAGCTGTATGGGAAAGACAATCTAAAAAATCTGAAGTCCTAGACACATATTTGTTTCTGTTATTATTGTACTTAGTAAAAATCAGAGCAGTGTCTACCATGTTTCAGGACCTGCTTCGGGCACTGAGGAGTCAGAGAAATAATTATACTCATCTTTACTTTCACGGATTTATCATTATATAGGCAAACAGAGAACGTCATGGTAAATGCAGTGGTAAGTGCAGTGATAGAGATATGTAAGGTGCTTAGGAGAATAGAATGGGATCCCTAAGTTTTTAGAGTCAGGGATGTCACAGAAAGTTAGGAAGAGGAGAAGAAGGGAGTCCCAGGAAGAGGAGATGGCGTGAGTGTAGCCTTGAGGTGAAAAATAGCACAGTGTATTCTGAGTTAGTAAAAGGATGAGTATGACTAGAGCTTAAAATACCGAGCAGAGAATAGCAAAAGATGAGTCTCAAGAAAGCAGATTATGGAAGGCCTGTATATTTTGTGAAAAGTGCAGGTTTTATCCTGTTGGTGATAGAAACCCAGTGAGGCCAAGGCATAACATAGGCACTTGGAGAATACTGGAGGTGCATTCGAGCGCCTGAGGACGATATTGCTGTAGTCCAGGTGACAGACGGTGAGAGCAGAAACTTAAGCAGGGAGAACTGGATAGAACAGAGAGGGCAAATCTGAAAAAGAGAAAAGAATAACAATGTATGGTGATAAATTTTGTGAGCATTGATGAGGATGACCCTCAAGCTTATAGTTTGACTGATTAGGTGATTTGTAATACAGTTTATATCCAAAATACTGAAGGAGAAACAAGAAGAGGGGATGATATAGATGTTCATTTTTAGGCCATGTTTATCTCAAGATTTCTATAAGACATTCGATTGAAGGTGTTCTGGAGGCAATTGGATATATGACCCTGAATTGTGAACAATGTATCTGGGTGGGAAATTCAGATTTGTAAGTCAGCAGCATAAAAGTAGTAGTTAAAACTCTCAGAGGAAAGAGGTAAGGGCAGATGCCTAAAAATGCCAAATTTCAGACGTTGGGCCAATGAGAAAGCCAAGAAAGACACTGGGAGGGGACAGTGAAATGGGGTATGAAGGAACGCAGTAGTGTGTCATGTCGCAGAGATCAGAAGAGTAGAGGTTCAGGAAAGTGCTAACATCCCAAGTGAAACCAAAGCAATGAAATCCAGTATAAGGACTTATATCCTATAAATTTAGAAAGCCGTGACTTTAGGGGACTTTTTCAGAGCAGTCTTTGCAGAGAATTTTGGATGGGAGGAAATAGAGGGATAAGATGGCAGCTAGAGGAAATGTATTATCAGGAGTGGGTTATTTTAAGAGTAGAGTAGTTGAAGTAAGGTTAGAGGCTGAAGAGAATGAACCAATAGTGGGAAAAGGTAGGACTCTAATAAAACAAACAAACAAAAATTCATGTAGTACATTCCCGAAGGAAGTGGGAGAGGTGGCAGAAGCAGAGGGGAAGATCCCGAGGAAAGGTTGACATAAACTCTTAAGCCTCTGAGACCAGTAGGACAGCTGGGAGGAAGAGAAAGGGCGACTGGGGGGAGAAGGAGAGGTAGGTCATGTTTCATGGCTTTAGGACAAATGTCAAAGTATTTACTTATTTCCCTAAGGACCACATACAATGACGTAGCAGATGAAATCTTCAAAAGCCCCTCATTATCCTTTTCAGGGTTACTCTCCACCAGCCATTAAAATATTCCCTCTCTACCCTCGGTTCTCATGCTGCTCCTTTCTTACCTCCATGCCTGTGGGCTTTTCTCCAGCAGTGCTGGATTCCCCAACACTTGGGATATTCCCTGAGAATATCCACTCATTGTCCTCATTCAAGTAAATTATAAAAGACTGCATTCCAAGATATAAATAACTGATATCCAGCTAGAAGGCCCACTGTTCCAGGAGCACTTGCCCTTTAGATGGATATCTGGTTCTCGGGAGCCTTACCTTCTTAGTCCTCACCACTCTGTTCAACCTTTCTTCCCACACTGCATCCAATGCACACTCTGCTCTAGTCACACTCTAGTCTTCACTGTTTCAAAAAGTGAAGCCCCTGCTCTGGAAATTAGAATTGGAATAACATTTAAACAGGGAAGATTTTCTGAGTCATCCCCATTGTCACGCCTGACAGAGGAACTCCAGAGGCAGCTCTGTACAAAAGGGTGCTTTGGTTTCTGATACAGCATATTCCAATATATATATAGCTTCTGTCCAGTAGAAGATTGAAGCTACAGATTAGGAATACTATTTACCCCTTCTGTACTAATAGAGGCTTAGGAAAATTTAAATCAACATTGCTTTTTTAAAATGAGGCTTTAATGCTATTCACTGGTTAGTGTTACTAGTTACTAGTTACTATTCACTGTTTAGGTCACAGAAGCAAAGACAAAGCTCTTTCCTCTTAAAAAATAAAAATAAAAATAGTAATTTTTATTATGTCCAAACAATCTTCAAATGAATAAAAGGGGAAAAAATACCTACAGGAGTTTCTTGGGTTCGGCATCATACCTAGATGCCTGGCTCTGCCCAGGTACTAGGTCTGCCCAGGCTAGTAGTAAAATACCCCAGAGTCTCTGGTCTCTGCTGAGTCTGGATCTAGAATGGACAACTTCATGATTAGGGCATTCTGGTTTTAGAGTCAAACTGATTTGCTTCCTGTTTACCACTTACAAATCATGAGACATACCTCAGAGGGTTGTCGTGAGGATTAAGTGTGATCATGAATTTAAAGGGCTTAGCTTTCTTGTTAGTACATAGTAAGTTCTCAATAAATGGAGGCTTCTATTGAATTATTACTATTAATAATTCATGCCCTGATTTAAGAAACTGCTTAACTGGCCTCGGGCAGAGGCTGGGATTGCTTTCTCATCCAGCTTCAGCTAGATGTCTATGAAATGATGAGTTTCCTTTTCAGATACATGCACATCCTTGCCTCTCTCTCACCACTGATGCCTACTGTCTGTCATCAGTTAATGACTGGCCACTTAAGATAATCATTTCCCTCAGAATCAAATGTGCTTACATTCGGTGGCACCCACTGTAGTGCACTTAATTTGGTCCAATAATATGTATCTCGTAGATAGGCCCTGTATAAGTGAGAGCCATAATGATAAGCTACATCCTATTTGTTCATTTTGAAGAGACTCATTAGGGACAGTGGTCCTCAGTATTAATGAAATGATACTGTCTAATTATAGAATTCCAGTTGCACGTACGAGTGCTAGAATTAGAGCATTTGCCACCTAACAGGTAATGTCATTGTCTACAGCTTGCTGTTGTCCCCTTTTTGGATGCTTCCATCTTGGTCCAGATCTCATCCTATCCTTGGGCCTCTTTTGGAATTCAGCCATCTTCTGAATCCTGGTAAAAGCCTAAGCTATAAGCAGCTTGCTTTTGGGTGGAACAACTCATGCCTGAAAAGTTGATAATGATTTCAGAATTTCTTTTAATTGAGTTTTTAATTACAACACAGCAAATATCCCATTCATATGTAATTTTGACAAAGATGACAAGCAATTTCATATTCTTTGGAGATCATTTGACAAGTGTGGGAGCCTATAGTTAAATACCAACTGCCTTGTTTTTGGACAGGAATACCTGACAACCACTTACTCAGGGAAGATCGGGAACTAGAGCATCTGGATCTCAATAAATTATTTGACAGAACAATCCAAGTGCTATAACACAAGCTGCCACTGGGAATGTATATCTGATTGGCTGGCTTAGAATCTCACTTTTCTAATTTATAATCCACATATTATGAATTGGGATACTGTATAGCCAATGGGTGTATGGGCAGGTTTTACCATAAATAATTTTTTTTAGATTATCAACACAACAGATAAAATATACAAATAAATTCTTCCAAAATGCAAAGCTTTAACTTGAGATGGGTACCGTGATTCTTTTATTCTTTTTCTCCTTTGGCATTTACTTAAGAGTTGTAAGAGCCCAAGCTCAGAGTCACAGAGCTCCAGAAGTGCAATTAGACCAAAGAAACTGCTGCATCCCAAAGAGCGGAGAACCAGTCCAACAATTAGCTGGTCCCTACCAGCACCTCCCACAGGCTTTCAGAGGCCATTTGCACAGGCCATTATAATATCTGGAGGTCTCAGATGAGGCCATGGAGCAGTAATTCTAAGACTTTGGATTTCAGAGACCAGGAAAAAGAATTCTTACTTGGAGTTCTACTAAGGATAGTTACCTTTTTATTCTGCCAAGTAATGATGTGCAATTTTTTTTTTCCTTTACTCGTTTGTTAATTTGTGAATGTCAAGTATATACTGTCTGCATCTACTAAAGTATGCCCTGGGAATGCAATGAGAAACAAAGCTAGATAGAATCCATGCCCTCGTGCCTTATCATTGTGGTGGGGGAGAGAGTTATTAATCAATTATACTAATAGTTATAAAATTCACATTGAGATAAGGACTATGAAGGTTTTCTGAGAGCACATAACACATTAATTTTATAGGGACAGAGAAGGGCAGGGAACTCTTCTTTAAAATTGTGCTTGGGGTTTTGGAGACATCTTTGAGCTCACCGAGTAGACACCATGAGCAAAGCTTACTCTCCTGAGTTGAAAATATTTATTGACAAGGAATTATCACTCAAATTAAATGGTGGCGGATATGTCCAAGGAATATTGCCGGGGTTTGATCCCCCTATGAGTCTTGTGATAGAGGAATGTGTGGAGATGGCAACTATGGGCACCAGAACTGTGGGATGGTGATAATATGAGGAAATAGTGTCATCATATTAGAAGCCTTGGTATGAGAATAAATTATGAGTGTGTTCACTGGAAGAAATCAACTGCTTCTGAATATCCTCTCTCTATAGCACCTGCTTTACTACAATATAAAATTTGGGCCATGTGCATTTTCACATTGAACTTCTTTTGTTAAATAAATTTTTGTAATAGTAAAAAAAAAAAAAATGAAATAAAATAAAATTGTGCTTGGATTCAGCCCATGGTAAGAATTTTTAACTTTATGCTAAGAGTTACCTGGATGTCACTGGACAAGAGAGAAGGAGGAGAGAAGGAGGCGTGGCAAGAGTGAGATCAGATGGAACAGAATGTCAGTGCTGTCAATATGATTAGTGTGACGGCCATGTGATGGTGAGTAGTTGGATTTGAAAAATATTTTGGAGCTAGAATTGCTGAGGCTCATTGATAAATGAGGGGATGAGGGAAGGAAGAGAGAGGTATTAAGGATGACTTCATATCCCTGCCTTGAGCAACTTGCCATTTCATATACCATTTACCAAGATAAAGGACCAAGAGAAGGACAGGCTGAAGCAGGAAGGGACAATCAAGGGTCCCTTTGGGGGTTTCTTAAATTTAAGGTGCCTGTGAGACATCCAGTGCAGGCAAATAGAATCAGAAGTTTAGAGGAGTATTTTGCAACTAGATACACATTTAGAAGTTATCAGCATATTGATGATGTTATGTCATGGGGTAGATAAGATTTCACAGAAATAAGCATTCTGGAACTTAGAACATTTTTGAGGCTTGATACAGAAGGGGAAATCTTTGGAGCATTTTTCTATGAAAGTGATGACATTTTGAGACCCAAAATAGGAAGAACATAATATCCGTTCTTTAAATTAAAGACATTTCATCACATGAAATCCTCTCTCCATTGGCCTTACCATTCATATTTTGCTGCAGAATATTGAGAACTTTGTCAAGGAGCACCGGTTGCAAACCACTACCCTGGAGTCTGTGTCAGAGCTTTGGGCAGGAAGGACCCCCTTTTGGTAGCAGGAGTTCTTTTTTTTTTTTTTTAACCAAGAACAAAATTTTTATTTTTTTTTCTTTATTTTATTTTATTTTTTTATAAATTAATTTATTTATTTTCAGAAAAACAGTATTCATTATTTTTGCACCACACCCAGTGCTCCATGCGATCCGTGCCCTCCATAATACCCACCACCCGGTACCCCAACCTCCCACCCCCCCGCCACTTCAAACCCCTCAGATTGTTTTTCGGAGTCCATAGTCTCTCATGGTTCACCTCCCCTTCCAGTTTCTTCCAACTCCATTCTCCTTTCTAACACCCCCTGTCTTCCATGCTATTTGTTATGCTCCACAAATAAGTGAGACCATATGATAATTGACTCTCTCTGCTTGACTTCTTTCACTGAGCATAATCTCTTCCAGTCCCGTCCATGTTGCTACAAAAGTTGAGTACGTCCTTTCTGATGGAGGCATAATACTCCATAGTGTATATGGACCACATCTTCCTTATCCATTCGTCCGTTGAAGGGCATCTTGGTTCTTTCCATAGTTTGGCAACCGTGGCCATTGCTACTATAAACATTGGGATACAGATGGCCCTTCTTTTCACAACATCTGTAGCAGGAGTTCTTATCCATCGCAGCTTCATTGACCTCTTGGACTCTTCACACCTAAGAACCCATCTGGGGTTTCTAAATTAAAGTAGCACAAAGAGTGAATAAGATCCTGTAGTAGGACATCAGTTCCCTCTTCTCCTGAAATGCAGTTCATTACCTCCTACACACTCAGTGACATTCCTAAGTCAGAGGGCTGCATTGGCAATTGGAGTGGGGTTATAGGAGTGCTCAGGGTCCGTCAGAAAGATATCTCCTGCTCCTGTCCATCAGAGCATTGGCCTCTATCACCGTTTTCTTTGCTAGTGGACCTAGTAAACGTTTCTGAATGATCTGATCACAATGTTCCAGACAGCCGTGGTCAATCAGATTGAATGTGGAAGTTACTGTGATACTACTACTAACAATAATAACCATTATATCTTCATACTCGCAACGGTTATTGAGAATAACATTGTTAACCCTTTGTGTCATGCACCCTGTCATGCCCATACCTCATTCTATGTAAGCCCTAACTACAGTCTAGAAGGTTGGCTCCATTTTACAGATCAAGATACTAAGACTGGAACATTGACTTCCCAGGTGTCCATGTCATTATTGTTTTTATACTGTATTATAATCATATGCTGTGCCATTATCCACTATGGTGGAAACTCGCTGGGACTCTATACTTCTCCTGTTTGAAACCTAGCACCTAATGGTGCTTGGCACATTTAAGGGGCTGGTTAAATATTGAAGATCGTATATACTCCTTAGTGACAGAAGCCTTTCAAAGGGCGGTGATTGTGTCTTTCATGATTTAGAGTCTCTCACAGGCTCTAGCACAATTCTCTATAAATATCCGGAAGTTTGAATATGTGGGTTTTAAGTTGGCCGAAAAACTGGAAATGAGGAACGTTCGGAGGGAGCTGCTGGAGGGGGGATGACCACGGAGGGAGGATTAAGAAGATGTGCCGCCTAATGAGCTGTTGCTGCAACCGGGGGTCTGATTCTTATTTAAGCATTCTTATTCATGACCTGGGTGGAGAAAAGGAAGAAGCTGCGCGTTTTTGAAATTCACTAATAATTCCAATTTAGAAAGTATCGTGAGCAGCTCAGGCAACAGAAATAAAATGCAAACGACCTTTGAGACTTGAGGTATGTAGGCTGGGAATAATAACTTTGCGAGCGTTTGAAAAAGGCAAGGCAGTGCATACACCTGGGGGAAGAGAGTCCAAACACAGAGCTGATCTCTGGGAAGCAGACGCCACAGCGCAGTGATGCCAAAGTAGGCCCAGGGGGCATAGTGGTCTGCAAATTAAATTCAGGCCAGCCAAGCAGACTGGCAGGATGAAAGGGAAGGCCAGGTAGAGGCTGCCTGTGCAGAAGGGCGCGGAAGAACAGTTCCTCTGTGGACACTTCGAGCCGAGCAGCACCTGGCACCACGCGCTCTGTCCCCACCACCTCATTACTGGGACAGCTCAGGCAGTTTGGAAGAAGTGCAGAGAATAGCAACAAGAATGAATGAATTCAGGGAAGGACGTGGGTGAAAGATTAAAAGAATGAGATGGGCTACAGTTTAGTTACAGAAAGCTAAAGGCAAGAGGAGGGAGAGGGCAGAAAATGAATAATAAATAACCAAGTCTACTGTAAAATAACCAAGTGGAAACGTGCAGAATACCCATCAAATTGAGACTTTTCAGAGGAAAATGGACATTTTCTTCCAAGCCATGGGCTTCTTGCCTCAACTGGCACTCTGCCTACCCAGGTGCTCAGTAAATACTGTCTTGTAAAATAACCTTCGTTTGCCAAGAGTGTAGGATCCAGGAAATAGACCAATAGGAAGCACATTAGAAAGTCAGCCAACCTTTCCTTGCCTTAGTGCCCAGTGAGGACAGGATTAAAGGAACTAGATTTCTGTTGTGTTATTCAGGTCAGACTCTTTTTTCAACAATGACATTGCCTCTTCCCATTCAGATAAATACAGAACAAAATAGAAACCTCTGTAGCACAGGGAATGCCCAAGACACGGTTGGCTAGCCTTTGGTTAAATCCTATCACTGCAGTTTCCTTTATGTCAAGGGGACTAGAGAGATGCTAATTTTTTTCCTTTCAGCTGATAGAGGAGGTAGGTGGGGAGAGCTGTACCTCTGGACTACAGGCAGACTTGATGGACTTCACTTCTGAAGGATCAAACACACAAAAATCCAAGTAGATGGGTTAGGGGTTAATTCTTTGTGTTATAAAAAGTCCCTGAAAACAGCAACTAGCCGGTGCTAAGGAGTCTATTGTTTTCAGATCATTAACTCCACAGTTCTTAACCTGAGATAGTCAGATACCAGATTCCCAGCCAGTTGCAAAGCAGTCCCACACCCATTATTAAGCTCTAGCCTCAGTGGGCTCCGTGGGCTCCTCAAGCAAGCCAGCCCTCTGAAACATGCTGTTTCCGTCTCTGTGGGGCTCGTCTCCCCGCCCACTTCCCTGCTCCATTCTTGCTCTCTGCAGGGCTGGCGCCCTCTCCTTCCTCTCCTCTCTATTTAAATGTTGCCTCTTCTAGAAGCTCTCTGTTCAGAATGATTTTGCCTCCAAATAAGAGGAAATCTCCTTACTAACCAGCTGAAAAGAAGTTCAGTGTGAACAGTCCAACCCAACCATGGTTCAGCCGTGTTGTCAGGGACCCGGGAGCCCATCCCTGTGCTCTACCCCCACAGCATATGGCCTCCATCTTCATCATCTCACGATGTCTTTTCCACCCCCAGGATCACATCCTGCTACAGACAGAATAGCGTGGAGAGAGTTAAGTGGGGGTGAAGGGTGAGGAGGTTTTGTGAGGCTTTGCTTTTTTATTCAGAAAGGGCCACTCTCCCCAGAGACTCCTTACTATGTCTGATGGGTTAGGACTGTGCCACATGCAAGGGAATCTGGAAAATGAAGATTAGCTTCCCAGCCTCTATAGCAGAAGGCGGCAAGGGGATAGGGTGGTGTGGGTAACTTTCAGCTAGTCAGATCTCAGTGTCTGTCACAGTATCTGCCCCTTGCCCTGCCCAGTTATTCCATGCCATACTTCCCTACTTCTCTTCATGGCATTTATCGTGGTTTGTAGAAGTACATTTGTAATCCCACAGGAGTGTGATATATATTCATTCCATGTCTGGCTCTTTTACCACTATATCACTAGAACCTCGCTTTGTGCCTGACAAAGGAACTTAATAAATATCGCTTAATTCACGGGCTAGTTGGCTGCTAGAAGAGAAGAGAAGCTACCTCTGAAATCATCATAAAATCACAACCTCCCAGGAGAATAGGCTTCTGGTTATGGACATCTGATTTACATATAGTTCTTTTTTTATTATTTATTAAAAATATTTCAAATGTAAGGAGGTATATATATGTATATGATATATTCATGTAATATGTGAAATAAAATAATGAACATTCCAATACCTACCACCCAGCACTATCAAATTCACAGATTTTGCCAGAGGCCTTTGAAGTCTATAAATGCCATTGTTGAATTTCAAAACAAAACATCTCAAATATTGAATTCCTGTGTCCCTTTCCCTGTTTCCATGTTCCTGCCCCTGCCTCTCTCTACCTGGAAGCAACCATTGCCCTGAGTTTGGGTTTACCAGCCTAGTATGTGTTGTTATACTATGACTGTCTATACACATCCTTAAGCAATACAAAACAGTAGGATATTGTGTTGCATGTTTTCAAGCTGCATATAAATACTGTATTTTGTATGAACACTATACACATTCTATAAATCCTAAAGTGTTATTCTCCAGTCTTTTTTGATCTGTCTTATTATTAGCATTAATTTAATTAACTAATTTAACCATATTTTTGCATGTAGCTATGCAGTTTCATTGTGTGAATACACCACAACTCAGTTATCCATTTTTCTCTTGATAGACATTTGGATTTATCATTTACAGTGTTTTCCTCTTACAAATAATGATACCTACAAGTAATATTCTTCAACATATGTCCTTGTGAGCATATGAGGGTTTCTTAGTGTAAGGTACATACCTAGAAGTGAAATTACAGGGTTAAAGAGGTATATTTCTTCAATTTTCCTTGATTTTGCTGAAGTGTACTACAAAATGTTGTACCAGTTGATATTCTCACAAGCAGTAGATGAGAGAAATTGTTTCTGTACTTAACACTTGGTATCAGATTCTGATTTTTGTCAGTCTATTGATACAAAATGATATCACATTGTTTTAATTTGTATTTCCCTGATAATGAGGAAGTTTGAGGGTCTTTCAATATGTGTGTTGGACAATCAGGTTTCCTTTTATTAAAATTGCCTAATTGTATCCATAGCCCTTTTTAGAAGAATGGGAATTGTGGGTTGTTTTTTTTTTTCTTATTGATTTGCAAAATTCTTTACATATTATAGATAGAAATCCCTCCTTGTTGGGGCATCTGGGTGGCTCAGTTGGTTAACCCTCTGCCTTCAGCTCAGGTCATGATCCCAGGGTCCTGGAATAGAGCCCCGTATAGGGATCCCTGCTCAGCGGGGAGCCTGCTTCTCCCTCTCCTGCCCTTGCTCCCACTCATATCTATCTGAAATAAATAAATAAAATCTTAAAAAGAAAAAAAAAAAAGAAATCTTTCCTTGTTAACACACTTTGAAAATGTCTATGCCCAGACTGTTGTTTGACTACTTATATTGCTTGTAATATTGCTTTGTGAATAGGAGAGTTAAATTTTAATAGAGTAAAATTTATCAGCCTATTATTGGGTTGTTTGGGCTTTTTATGTCTTATATAAGGAACTTTTGCTTCCTCCAAAATTTTAAAGATATCCTTTCACATTTTCTTATAAAAACCCTTAGGCTTTTGCTTTCCACAATTAGTCCAGCTGGAATTATTTTCATATAATATAAAAGGATCTAGCTTCATTTTATTTTTTCCACATGAATAACTAGTAATCTCAGCAACATATTGCATGTTAAATTTTTTGGGTCACTTACTGAGTTTCCTTATCAGAATGGTCACTTTCTGAGTTCTGTAGTATGTTTCAGTAGTCTATTTTTCTATTCCTGTGTCAGTATGGAAGCCGTACTGCTTGGGTTTGAATCCTAACTCTGCTACTGCGTAGCCATCATGGTACCTTGAAAGAGATTCTTAGTCTCTTTGTACTCCAGTTTCCTTTTTATTTGTAAAATGGTAGCAATAATCTTATTAAACCGAATAGGTGAAATGCTTTCCCCTGGCATTTCAATGCTCAATAAAAGCAGCTATTGTTTTTATTTGTAGTATCACTATTACTACTACTAATTGGGATATTTGATAGAGCAGCCACCTCTCCCTTTTTTTTTTTTTTAAAGATTTTATTTATTTATTTGACAGAGAGAGATCACAAGTAGGCAGAGAGGCAGGCAGAGAGAGAGAGGAGGAAGCAGGATCCCCACTGAGCAGAGAGCCCGATGCGGGACTCGATCCCAGGACCCTGAGATCATGACCTGAGCCGAAGGCAGCGGCTTAACCCACTGAGCCACCCAGGTGCCCCCTCTCCCTTTTTCTTCTTCCTCAAAATCTTCTTAGTTATTGTTGACATTTCACTCTTTTAAAGGAATTTCAAGATTGGTTTATAATGTTTCATAAAAAAGCCTGTTGAAAAGGCAAATGACATTGCATTGCTACATGGATTAATTTGAATCTTCTTATCCATAAACCTGGTATACCTATTTGTCTGTTCAGTCCTTTTGTGTCAATCAGAAAGTAATTTTGTGATTTATTTCATAGAGATCAACATATATGTGTTAGATTTATTCTTAGTGGTATTTTAGTTCGGTATTATTTTGAATGAAGTACTTTTTTATATTATTATTCTTGAATGGCTTATTACTGCTGCATAGAAATCTTCTCATTGTTGTAGTGATCCTGTATTTAGCCACCTTGCTGAACAATTACTAATTCTAATGGTCTATACATTCTCGTGGATTATTATGCAAACCAGCTGACCATTTATACAGAAAAACAGTGTCGTTTCTATCTTTTCAATATGTACCTCATTTAATTTTTCTTCTTTTTTTGAGTTGACTGAGAACTTCTAACAGCATTAAAGAAGAGTAGTGACAGCAGGCTTCCTTGTCTAATTCTCACTGTGATGGTGACATTGTTAAATTTCATTGTTAAGTTTGATCCCTGCTGTAGATTTTTGATAAATAATAATTATCAAGTTTTAGAAAGTTCCCACTTTCTTCTAATTTCCTAAGAGTTTAAACTTAAGTAAATGTTAAATTTCACTGGTTTTTTTTTTTTTTGCATCTTTCGAGCTTATCAAGGATTGTTTGTTCTTTAATTTGTTAATTATTAATATTGTATAATGCATTCATAGATTTTCTAATACTGAAACATCTTTCGTTCCTAAGATAATATGCATTGGTTTCCGGAGTGTTCTAAGGAAGCACCTGGGTCTTTTGCTAAAGGACAAGAGACCTTAAAGGTTTTTGAGCAATTACTATTTCATTTTGACTTCACACCAGTTTTTTTGTTAGCTTTTTAATGTTTGGCTCATAATTTCTTTATTTCTTTGAAATTTTTTGGAATTTCTACATTTTTAAAAATGAGACATGAAAAAGTTGTATAATAGTAGCAAAATAAATGCACAGTGAGAGAGGAGGGTCGAAGTGTTAGCTCTGGTTATTCTGGACCATGAAATGAAGGGATAGAAGAACTTCCTGTCAGCAGAATTTCTTGGGTAATTTGGTCCAGTGCCATAATTACTTATTTACTTAGAGGTGAATCATGCTGGCCATTTGTCTAGAAATCTGGTGACACCCGTATCTAGTCTTTCAGGAAACAAATCCTTAATTGCTCCAGGTAGCTGGGTACTGTTTGTGAAGTAGGAAGGCTTGTCTCCCTAAAGGCTTCCGAAAGGCTATCCTGGTGACTGATGACTGAAGACAACTGGTGATGGAGGAAGAATCTGTTCTCATTCTCTTAGAACCACCTTTGTTTTTTCCCTGTTTTTATACATCTTTGGTAATTGTGTTGTTTTTGAGTCTTATATACATGTAAAACCTTTTGCAGTTCTAATACTCAGCAAAGAAACCATGTTCTACTCAATAATTAGAGCTTTCACACTAAAAAATTATTTCAGTGTAATTGCTCTTGGTGGTAAAATGCCAGGTCACTGTATAAATACGGTTTTGATGGTTGTTGAGCAGTCCTCTTTCAGAATATCTGTCCTAATTACATGCACATATTCATACAATTACTGTCTTACCAAAAGAAATATGTACAAATAGTAACGATAATGTGATGTCCCAGTCTGTTGGCTTTAAAAAGGATTTCAGAAATTGATTAAAACATTTAATGTTGGCTTCTACCTCAAGGACTTGTGAAGCAAATACCTTATTCCAGCTGGAAATGTGTTACAAAGGGAATATTCTTTTCTCCTTCCCTTTTCATTCTATAGAACATAGGAAGAACGATACCAAACTCCTGGGAGTTATCTCCTTGATTAACTGTGAAGTAATAAACATAGGAAAGCAGCAACAATTCATGCTGTTGGGTACTAAATCTCCACCTTTATGGCCTGCATTTGGCAACTGTCTCCATTTTTGACAGATAAAGTACATCTGTGAATTTTAAGCTTCTCAGGTTACAGTTAAGATATGTAATTAGATTTCAAGATATACATCTTACCCAAAACTTCTGCTACAGGGGGGAAAAGCTAATTAAGCGAGGTTTATTCCGCTTTAAAACAAAACTTCAACTTGAAAATGGATGGGAGAACTCCACTAGTCAGAATACTCCCCATGGGACCTGTTACTGTTTAATGGAGATGGTGTGTTCTGGGACACAGGCTTTTCTTTTTCTGAAGGCTAGAGGCAGGAAGTTTACTTGGTTAATAAAGTGAGTTCCTTTAAACATATATTTGATGGATAGATGGATGGAAATTAGTGTTTTGAACAATTTGCTGCATATAGTTTTCTGAGCATTTGCACTCATTGGATGAAAGCTGAGAAACCGTATTAACTCAAACAGGCTGATGAAGAGGTACTTCAATGCTTGAAGCAAAAATATATTTCAACTATGTAAGAGTGGGCTGCTAAGGACTAATTCTAGGCTAGAAATACTTGTGATAATCATAAGGACTACAGTTATAAAAGTAGTATTTCTTGAGCAGATACATATGTAAGCACTTCCTAGACATAAAGCATTAACTTATTTGTACTCATGAAAACTATACAGAATAGGTATTCTCTTATTTTATAGTTAGAAAGGGAGGTTCAGAGAAGTTGAGTGATTTGCCCAAGGTTATGTAGGTGTCTCCCTTGACAGGTTAAATTCTCTCTTCTGTGAAATGAAAACAGACTACTTGATTGTTGCCTTTTATAAAATAGCCTTAATACCCTAAAAAATAAAACTTCCTTGAATCATAAAAGAAGAGATTTCACGAAAACACCAGAAATATCGGCTCGTTAGGGTGAGCATATATTTTATTGTTAACAGACTCGGGAAATTCATGTGGGATGAAGTTACTATGTATCCTCAAAAGATAGTAATCTTTTTTTTAATTTTTTTTTAAAGAAGATAGTAATCTAATCAGGCAGATAAAACAAATGCATTAGGAATTACTTGAAATAATTAAAAAACAAAATGTCAACAAATGCAAGGTAGGCAGGTACTTAGAATTGAGTTCTACTTCCTCTGGACTTCATTTGTATCAGTGGTAAAAAGATGGGGGTGGGGTGGCAACTGCTTCCCTTCAAGGTTTCTTCCTGCTCCCAGACAAAGGTTGGAGAGCCAAATGAGTACATATGAACCAATCAGTTTGGAGCACACAGGAAGTAGCAACGACCAAAGCAAAGTGGGAGCCAGTCATTCAAGGTCTTCTGGCAATAAGATTTGAACCAGATCCAAAGAGGGTGAGAAATTGATTAGTCAGAGGGGCTGGGGGATATTCAGATTTGGGGATAAAGGTAGAGTGAGGATATTGATCAGCCGGAGAGTGAGAAAATAGCAAGTGTAAAAAAGGGCGCAGGAGTGACAAATTGAATAAATTTTTCTAAAGTAGATCAGGAAAATTAAAGGATAAGTTTGATAACGCACATTAGGATGACCAGAGATCACTTTTTTTTAAGGCCCTGTGTGCCAGAGCAACTAAATCTGAAACTCTGGGAATAGGACACTGTTTTTATAAATAGTTTTATTGAGATATATAATTCACATACCACATATTTCACTCATTTAAAGTTTACAGTTCAGTGCTTTTTAGTAGAGTTGTGCAGTCATCCACACAATCAATTTTCAAACAATTTTTATCACCCCCACCCAAATTTACCCACTAATAGTCACATCCCAATATCCATAATCTACCTCCCAGCTCTAGGCATCCACTAATCCACAAAATAGATTTGCCTATTCTGAATATTTCATATAAATGGAATCATATAATGGGTGACCTTTTTGACTGACTTATTTCAGCTAGCAGAGTGTTTTGGGGGTTATCAGTGATCTAGAATGTATCAGCACTTCATTATTTTTTATAATGGAAAAATACTCCATTATATGAATATATACCTATACAATTTATTTATTCATTTACCAATTAATGAACATTTATATTGTTTCCACCTTTTGGTTATTATGAATAATTATGCTGTGAACACTCATGTACAAATTTTGGGTGACTGTTCATCTCATTTCTCTTGGTTGTATACCTAGAAGTGGAATTGGTGGGTCACATGCTAACTCTATGTTTAACATTTTGAGGAAAGACCAGATTGTCTTTCAGAGCAGCTATGCCATTTTATATCACTAGCAGTAACGTATGAGAGTCTCAGTTTCTCCATTTTTGTCAAGACTTGTTATTGTCTTATCTTTTTGGTATTTGTCATCCTAGTGGATATGAAGTGGAATCTCATTTGGGTTTGATTTGCAGTCCTCTGATACTTAATGATGTTGAACATCTTTTCATGTGCTTATTTTCCAGTTGTCAGTCTTCTTGGGAAAAACTCTATTCAAATCTTTTGCCATTTTTTAATTGGTTGTCTTTTTGTTATTGGGTTTGATAATTCTTTATACATTCTAGAAACAAGTCCCTTGTTAGATATATAATTTGCAAATATTTTCTCTCATTTTTCTATGGGTTCCCTTTTCACTTTCTTGACAGTTTTCTTTGAAGCACCAAAGGTTTTAATTTTGATGAAGTCCAATTTACACATTATTTCTTTTGTCATTTGAGATTTTGATGTCATAGCTAAGAAGAATTTGCCTAAGCCAAAGACAAGAATATTTACTCCTTTATTTTCTTTTAAGAGTTTTATAGTTTTAACTCTTGTTCTTTGACCTATAATCCATTGTAGCTAATATCTGTGTGTGGTGTGAAGAGAGGGTAAAATTCAATTATTTTTCACATGGATATACCATGGTCCAGCACTGTTTTTGGAAAAAAACTATTTCTCCCCTCTACAAATTGTCTTGGCCCTATTGTCAAAAATCAATTGATATAGATGCATGAAGTAAATTTTGAAATCAAAAAGTGTGAGCCCTCCAATTCTTTTCCTCCTTTTTAGAACTGTTTGGTCTACTTTGGATCCCTTGAATATAAATTTTGTGATTATCTTGTAAATGGGACGTAGCCTTTTCCAAACTACCCAGGTGATTCTAATGTATAGTCAGGGTTGCAAACCACTGATATATGTCTGAGAACCACAAATAATACTTATTGATCTACTACTATGCATCTAGCTCTCCACTGGGTGACTTACATTTTTTTCTTGAGTCATTTGATCCCTGCAGTAACTTTATGGGACAGACACTATTATTTCTATTTACCGGTAATATATTGGAGCCTAAGAAAGATAAAATCTTTTTTTTTTTTGAGATTTTTAAAAATTTACTTATTTAAGATAGAGTGAGAACAAGAGAGAGAGAGAACATGAGTGGTGGGAGGCAGGAGGAGAGGGAAAAGGAGAAGCAGGCTCCCCACTGAGCAGGGAGCCTGACACAGGGCTTGATCCCAGGACCATGACCTGAGCCGAAGGTAGATGCTTAACTAACTGAGCCACCCATGTGCCCCTAAGAAAGGTAAAATCTTGTCCATAGATAGTTGGTAGTGATGTTGAGATTTAACTTTGTTTTTGCATTAATTATTCTAATTCTTAAACACCTATGGCATTTGTATCACTCTCATAACATTTGTATTAGAAACACAGTAAATCAAGTTTATTTGATGTACCTGAATCATGAAGGTATACAGGAGGAACATGAAAAAAGATGAAGCTTCTTAGGTAGGAGGAGCCATACATGGTGTTTGCCAGATGGCAGACAATGACAAATATTTCATGTTCCACAACGGCATTTAAAAGAGGGGCAATCTGCCTAGTTTTTAGTAAAGTTAAATTTACTTAAAATACTTGACTTCTGAGAATATTTTCTTTACTGACATGTGCATCTATGTAAAACATACTCTTGTTAAATTATGTAGATAGTATAAAAATTATTTGTTTTACCTTTTGCTCTCCTGAATGATAATAGAAAGTTTGAAACCCTACATAAGTCTCCCAAAATTGTTTATTTTATTTTGCTGGTTGAGGAAGCCCAAGTCTGGAAACCACCACTTATATGCAATAGTGAGCTACTGAGGAATTTTGAGTGAAGTGAAATGAAACCCTTAGGCGAACATGAGAGCGCCTATCAACAAATGGTGTTAGGGCAGCTGCATATCCACGTACAGAATAATGTTAGACTCCTATCTCACATAATATACAAAAATTAACAAAATGGATCACAGACTTAAAGGTAGGAAATAAAACGTTAAAACCCCTGAAAGAAAACACAGGAGTGAATTTTCATGATCTTGGATTAGACAATGGTTTCTTACATTCAACACTATAAGCATAATCAACAACAAAATAGAGAAACTGGACTGCACTAAAATTAAAACCTTTTGCAGTTGAAAGGAAACTATCAAGAAAGTGAAAAAAGATAACCCACAGAAAATAGGAGAAAATATTTGCAAGTCATATACCTGATAAGAGATTTGTATCTAGAACATATAAAGAGTTATTATTACAACTCAACAACAAGAAGACAAAATCCCAATTAAAAATGATTTTAATAGACAAAGAATTTGAATAGATATTTCTCCAAAAATATGCAACTAGCCACGGAGCACATGAAAAGACGTTCAGCATCATTAGGTATCAGAGAAATGCAAATCAAAACCACAGTGAGCATCCACTTGATGAGTACTAGGATGGCTGTTATCTAAAAGATGGACAATAATGAGTATTGACAAAGAAGGAGAAACTGATGGGTGCAGTTTCTTTGGGGCTGACAAAAACAGTCTAGAAAAGTAGATTATGGTAATGATACACACAGCTCAGCGGATATACTAAAAAACACTGAACTCCGTACTTTAAAGGAATGAATAATATGGTATGTGAGTTCCTACAAAACGATTAAAAAGGAAGAAAAGATGATTAAGTGTCAATGTGGAAGACGGGATGTTAGACTGACACTGTAGATAAGGAAGTAAGCCAAGATAGTGTTGATATAATCCAAGGAAGGGATAAGCTGGGTTTGAATTAACATAGAGGAAATGGGGATAATACTGCGGCGGCAAGTGTTAGATCAGAAGGTACCTAGGCAAACCACCTCAACATCATCCTTGATGGGTGGTAACCACCAATTTATTTAAAAACACCCAGGGATGCCTGGGTGGCTTAGCTGGTTAGGCATCTGATCCTTGATTTTGGCTCACGTCTCAGGGTTGTGAGATCAAGCCCTGGGTCAGGCTCCATGCTGGGTGTGGAGCCTGCTTAAGATTCTCTGTCTCTCCAAATCATAAGAGACTCTTAATCTCACAAAACAAACTGAGGGGGGGCCAGGGGTAGGAGGGTAGGGAGAGGGTGGTGGGATTATGGACATTGGGGAGGGTATGTGCTATGGTGAGTGCTGTGAAGTGTGTAAACCTGGCGATTCACAGACCTGTACCCCTGGGGCTAATAATACATTATATGCTTATAAAAAAAAATTTTTAATTATTTTAAAAATTAAAAAAAATAAAAAAGATTCTCTATCTCTCCCTTCCTCATTCCCTCCAAAAAAATAAATAAAAATAAAATATAAATAAAAAAATAAAGGCACCCAGAACTGAGGCCTCTGTCCAGCAGTTCCTCTTCTCCAACTGGCATAGCTGGAAAATAATTTTAATTAATTTTATTGTCTAGTGGCAAAATGTGCTTGTCTGTAGCATTTGCCCTTTGTTTGAGGTCTGCCTTGTAAAAATTGGCATGTTGCCTTAACTCTTGAAAATTTTGTTTGTTTAGTAAATGATTAGGATCTGTTGTGGATTCTAGAATATATAAATGTCTGTACAAGAAAGGTCAGAGAGGCTAATTCTCAAATTAGAAATCTATAGTCGAAAGACTAAGCTGCTAAGCAGATGTGCAGAGGAAGGGATCAAACCCCCATGTGGCATTGGACCAGCTCTCGCACCAGGAGTCCATCTGGGCTGTGCAGAAAAGGCACAGCAGCACCAGCGCGACATGGAGACTTTTTGAGGGCATCTCTTTGGAATACTGAGAAGGTCCTATCGATACTCCTGACATTCAGCTTAATCAAGATCGCACTCTTTTCGGCCACCTGACGATGTGTTTACATTACACAGACAGAATTTTTCTTTTAAGATTCCATTAAATACTTAGCACCACTAAAGAAAAATACAACCAGCCACATGGCTGTATCAGAATGGGAAATCAATCAGTTTTCAATCTTGTTTGGCAACCCTCTTCACTAAACCAGGCGGGCAGGAATCCCATGGAAAGGGAGGAAGGGATATTAGGCCTTCAGCCAGAGATGAAATTAAATCTTTGTTGGTCCATCTACTTTAAAACCTGCAGCCCTTTGTGTATGCTGGCAAAGGGACACACTTGGAGAGGCAGAAGCCTGGCATCATTTTTGTCTGGAGAATCAGAGATATCTGAGAAGTCATGCTGATTGTTTCCAGCACCTTCTTTAAAATGTTGCCCTTTTCACCCATACATAGTTTTCTCCAGTATTCCCCAAAGGAAGATAGTGCTTGGGGTTTCGGAGTCTCGACAACAACCTGATGACAAAGTCAGGCATATTTAGTAACCAATTTAACTTTCATACGCCCAAGCGGTAGAAGTAATAGCAATAATAACAATAATAAAAACATTTTGCATTTATTTAGCATGGTACAGTTACAAAGCACTTCACATATATTATCTTATCTAATTTACCCAGTGGAGAAAACTGTACTATTTAACTGTTCAATATATGTTTAATTTGATTTTATTATGAAAAAATAGGAAGCAAGAAGTTTTTCTCCATAGGAAAATAAAGGCCATAGAAGAGTTCTTAGCCCAGCTTCCATGGGAATGCTCAGCAGTGTTCTTTCTCCCTCCTGCCCCTCCAAAGATATTTTGACTAATAGTAAATGTTCCTAATACCTTCACCAGGAGCAGAGAGTAGCAACAGTTTCTCCCATTTTGTCAAGGAGGATCCATTGAGCATCCCAAGTCCACAGAGGAGTAGACAAGAGCATATGATGAACTTGACCACATTTCTCTGATAAAGAGAGTCATAGCAAAGAAGTATGTTATCCACTTCTCGTCTGCTGGTTTGCCTCTCACCAGACCATAGACTTAATCTTGCTGTATAGGTTTTTGCAGAAAACAGGACAACCTACCAGGATGAGCCAGAGATTTAACACGAAGCTAATGAAGCTTGAGCACCAGGGCCCTTGACTTGCATGGGCCCCTTTTGGAGGTAAAGAGATCACAGGAGGAGGAACTAAATCTTCAGGTCTCCAGTAACTTGTGATTTACCTTTTCCTTCTAAAAATTTATTTTCTTACCTAATTTGTATTTGTAATTTTATTTTTTCTTCAAGGCCCTCACTCCTCCCAATCATGTAGGTTTTAGGTCTCATGTCACTTGGATCTACCCTTGAAAGGACTTGATTCAAAATAATACCACAGCAGGGGCGCCTGTCAGACTCATTCAGTAGAGCATACAGCTCCTGATCTCAGGATTATAAGTTCGAGCCCCACGTTGGTGTAGAGATTACTTAAAAATAAAATCTTTAAAATTAATACTACTACTACTACTACTAATAATAATAATAATAATAATAACACCATAGCAAATGGCTTCAACCATCATGGCAAGGCCAGATTTGGATTAAATACCAAACTATTGATAGATCCACTAGTGATACAAAAGTGGTGAGATCCAACAGTAACACACCAAATTCAAATATGCAATGTAAATGGTGAATCTTTTTTTTTTTTTTTTAATCCTGCATCTTTATTTTTCTGAAACTGATCTACTCTTCAGGCTCCTCATCTTCCACCTGGATAGTAGGGAAAATTCAATTTGGTAGTTGTTGTTTTTTTTTTTTCCCTCTCTCTTGCCCCCCCCCCCCACTCAAAATACTCATTTCCGGGTAAAAGCTTAAACTTTTTAGAATTTTCTACCTCCCCATTCTGTTCCCCAAAATGGTGTCTGGGTATAGGGAGTAGGGGTGGCAGGTGTCTCTTGGTGTTGGTATCTAAGTGCAGAGGGCCCCTCTGATCTCATTCATGATGCCTGTGGGGTTTTTTTCCTGGCTCTGCCTGGGTAAACTTTATAGGGATTTGCCATGCTGGGAACAAAATGACTTTAGCTGGGGGAATGCCCCCTTAACACACATGCCATCCTCCTCTCGCTCTCTTCCACAATGCAGGAGGAAGCTTGAGTTGAGTAAGATTCTGGATAGCTAAACACAGGCCATTTCCCTCCGTGGGGCCACCTCTGAAGTCTCCTCCCAGAG
This sequence comes from Mustela erminea, assembly GCF_009829155.1. Classification (NCBI taxonomy): domain Eukaryota; kingdom Metazoa; phylum Chordata; class Mammalia; order Carnivora; family Mustelidae; genus Mustela; species Mustela erminea. Next base: position 46,032,925 of record NC_045623.1, on the reverse strand, counting down.
CACAAGCACACTACCTCCTCCGTATCAAGAGACATCAGGACACATATCTTCCCATTGGCTTCCCCTCCCTCTCTCCCTGTTTCTTCCCACAAAGGAAGTTCTCAGAGAAAGAGGAAACTCCTCTACCCCCATGTCCCATTAATGGGCTGCTTCTAAGTCATCTCCTTCCTCCTGGAACAATAAACCTCACAGCTCATCTACAGTAATGAAAAAATGTCCTCTCTATGTTATAGAAAAAGCACAACTATGCCTGATTTGTGCTTCAGGCCTGGTTCTTGATGTGTTAATTGAGGCTAACAGATTTTAGAAAATCCTTTTCATTTTCAACTGATCCAGTTGTTCAAAACGATTGTCTTGCTGCCTGTGCCAAAGATCTGGATATCCAAAGCCATGTATCAACTCTCCCTTTACCTTTGCAATCCTAGCCTAATAATCCTAATCCTCCCTGGGGCAAATGGATGCCTCTGGAACACTGTGGGGATGTGCATGAAACGCTGCAGAAAGAAAAACCATGTTAACATAATTCAAAATTATTACTTCGACCACAAGACTATTAAGAGGTCTTTTTTCAGATTTTCTTTGTAAGTATTTCTATTTTGAGGAGTGCTGTATTTTTGTTTTATTTCAGTTACTGGTCTAAGTGACAGTTTGCTACTCTGATATACTTAGAAACTAGTCAGGTAAGTGCATATTTAAATTTGGTTAACAAATACCACTACTCAAATTCTTTGAGTAGTAGATGTTAGGTAATCGTGAATGGCAGGTGCCATCTGGAACCTTGGAGGTCAAATTCCAACCAGCAAGGGTTTCCCAGATTCCACTCCCAAGTAGTGACCTACTATATACACGTGGCTGTCCATCTATATATACCTCAGACGCGGCTTGAGTAACAACTAGAAGGTAAAGAGCAATTCATACTTAAGACATCCCAACAATAGAAGGACTATGGCGAGAACTCCCAAACGGGTCTTCCTACATCTACCCTCTCTCCCTCTATCTTCTTTTCTGCACAAAACCCAGAACGTTTCTTATAAACCTAAATCACCCTCCAGTGGTTTCTCATTACTCAGAGTAAAAGTTCATGTTCTTTGCAATGTCACAGCAGGTCCTCCATGTCCTACCTCCGGCCTCCTCTCGTCCCATTCCAGCCACCCTGGCCTCCCTGCTGTGCCTCCAACCCTTGGGCACATGCCCGCTGCAGGACCTTTCCAAGTACTGGAGCATTCTTACCTGGGATACCCTGAGGCTCGTCCCCTCATTTCCTTCACGCCCTGCTGAAATGTCACCCCATCCCAAAAGTTCTGTTGGACCCTGCTGAATGAAGTCCTCTCCCTGCCTTACACACCACTCTCTGCCTCTGCCCCTGTTTGATTCTGCTTCCTAGCACCTACTCCGGTTGTCAGAATTCATTTTTCATCTCTCCACTGGGAAGTATACTACATGAGATGGGATCAGCTTTATTTCTTGCTGAAATCCTAGCACCGAGAGGAGTCCCAGGCATAAAGTAGACTCTCAGTTACAGTGACCCACTTATCCCAGGTCACTTAAGCACTTCTCAGTTTTAGCAGAAATTTTTACATCCTTGGAACCCACTCTGCCCCGGGAAATCTGACTGTTGGCGACCCCACTCTCAATAAATAGCTGGTGGTGGAAGAAAGGGAAAAAAAGAATAAAGACAGGGAAGGTGGGTGGGAGGGGCTAGGGAGGAAAGGAGGGAGGGAGAGGGAGAAAGAGAGAGAGAAAGGATCTGAAGATTTCCCTATTATATATGTGGAAAGCAGAAGAGATATTTTTGTACTGTTTTCAGGGGATGCCTGGATCAAATTAAATATGTTTTTTAAAGCAGTGAGACCCTCTTATTCTTGGTTTTGATGTTTCACAGTACCATAACACATCTGATTGGAATTTCAATTTCAGGTTTAATATACTATGCAAGCTGGTGTAGGCTCTATAATTATGCATATTCATGGGAGCAATCATGCCCTTACTTTTGATATGACTGGCAAAGTAAGGTACTAACAAGAGAACAATAATCAAAGAAACAGGGGGAGTACCGATTGTTATTTACTTCCAACATTTTACTAGAAAAACTGAAGCAAAATGAAAGACTTTCCAGTGATGTACTAAAACTAACAAAACCGTGTTACAAAATGTCATTTTTTCCCCTTTCCCTTTACACAATAAAACATTGTAAAGCTGCACCACTGGGCAGTCTCTCCACCAGATGCAATGATATCCAAATGTGAAGGTACTTAATAATATTGCAGTTTTAATTTTTAATTTCTTTGATATTTCAAAGATGTCCTTTGAATCGCCCAGATCAAATCCAACTGGTGCTATCTCTTGTGGATCCTTACGTCATAGTCCCAAGGACCACTGTTCTCTTCCAGGTGCATTTCAGTTATTTACCTGGATACTTCAGTCTGTCTGGGCTGGGCGTGTCCATTTGTAACCAGTCGTGGAGTGTAAAAAAGGAAGATCTGCCTTCCTAAGCTTGCAATTGTCAGTTGTGTATCAGGACCAGACTCTCTGTTGAGTATCTGTTTCATTTGGCCTAATAAGCAAATAATTACATACCTAGGTGGTTGTATCTGTTTGATTGAAATAAGGTTATTGCTGCCTTGTGGTCTTATGGGAATGGGAGAAGAGGCTTCAGAAATCAAGGCAACAAAGAAAACACTTTAAACTCAAGACTTACTATTCTATATCCCCAGGGCATGGCAGAATGCCCAACTCACTTACTCTGGGCCTTGGGAGGTTGCTTATCTATTATGTCATTCCATCCTGTAAGCCACCCTGTGAAGCAGGTGTTATCACACCTTGCCTGTAAAGCTCAGAGAGGTTCAGCAGCTTGCCTGAGATCAGATGACAGGTACACAGGAGAGGCATGCTTCGAGCCTTGCCCTTCCAACCGTAGTCTGGTCATCATTCCAGGACTCCTGTGCATTTCCTCCAGTAATTGAACTGATTTATGCAAACCATTTCCTGTTGTTTTACAGTACCAAAGCCTATCTACAGAAACGTATGGAAGGTTTGTGCCCAAGCCCGCTTCTGTATCTTGTGTGTACTTTCTTCCTGACACTCTCTTTGCAGACCATCTCTAACCCAGCATGAGAGTTGTCCATAAACCCTGTGCAGTCGCTTTGTAATTTGGGATCTCTACAGGAGCTGACTGCATTGAAACAGTGCATGGATTAACACCTACTTCAATACACACAACCATTCCCCACCCACTCCAGCAGTTTTTACCCAACCAAACAATAGCAGACTGAGCTCCTACACTATGGAGAGAAGGCGGTGGAAAGGCATAGTAGAAATACTGACACACCGTACATTACTTAGCGTGCAGGTGCATTAATGAACCCTCGCCTCAAATCCCAGGTTCGCCAGGAGTGTCTGCGCTTATGTATCACAGTGAAGCCAGCTCGGGTGTGAGGGGAAATGCAAGCAGTGTTCATGCCTGTGCTAAGCATTTTCTGGAACCCATCACAAAAGATGCATTTTTCCAAATGGATTTTGTTAATTTAATTTATTTTGCTCATCTGGTAGCTAGAAACCTAGAGGGAAATTGAGAAGAATAAACGGGTGAAAGTACTCCAGGGGATGGCTTGTCTGTGGAAGCACCCAGGCATTCTGAGCAGACCTTGGTGAGTACTGCTTGTCAAAGGCTCTGCTATGCATTTTGCAGAATAAAATAACCCCTTCTTCAGCTGCTGATAAGCCATTCTCTAGGGAAATGAATGAAGAGCCATATACTACTGTCTCTGCTGCTCAAATGTACACTTGTTTGAAGTGAAAGCAACCAAAACAATATAAAAAAAATAATAGTTTAAAAAATATTATGTTTTCCTTCCAAGACATATTTTGTCTTATTGATACAAAACAAGTTCAGTACAGGCAAGAAGGAAGAAGTATTCCAGACTGAAAATGGATTTCAGCTGGGCAAAAATGAATTAGCAGGAACACGGTAAGTCACTTATTTCACCCAGTACAAGGCCTGCCAGATTAACCTTGCATGAGCTAAGACAACTAAAGAAAAGTCTGTGTTTATTCTGCTGCAAAATTAGCCAGGCAAATCAAAACAAGACTCCCAGGCAAATCAAAATGACATGTTCAAAATAAAATCATGTTAATATGGGTTGCAAATGCAACTTTATTAGCAAGTCAACTTTAGGAGAAGTGCAGTCTGGATGTGAAAATCTGATTGCTTGAAAAATCACTCCCAAATAATTACTCTCTTAATAGGACCACAATTAAAATCACACAGGATAGCATGTGGAGAGCCTCCTCCCACTTCTCACCCTGTGTATTATTTATGGCTGCAGGTTAGGCGATAGCCCCAAATATCATATTTCTCACCAGAAACAGCACTAAGTAATTGGGTGCTCCAGGGCTTACTCTTCAGTACTGAGTCATTTTGATTAGACCCATATTTTATCACTCTGAGCATCAGATTTTTTTTTAAGCCATGGAACTTCCGTGTTCTTGCATTTGATGTTCATAAAATTGAGGAAATCAGTTTTTCCATCTACTTTTCTTTTCAAGAATCAAGAGACTTAGTGTCTCATCTAGGTTTAGGTGGCTTGAATCACCAGTCACTTTCCGTCTGATGCAAGATGTGAACGCCATCCGTTTTCCGTAACTGAACGGCAAAGTTAAAGGGCTGGGCCGTGCTCTAAACTGTGCTAGTGTTGGATTTAATGTTGCGAGTTAATTCAGCCATTTCTCAGTAGTGTACACTCATGTTAGTTGAGCTAATGATGTCCATCTGAAATCAACATGAATTTTATGAAATATCTTAATAAGTTTATTCCAACTTTATGGAACATGTTAATAAAATATCTTTATAAGATATAAAACCTTTATGAAATATCATTAAAATATACGCATAGGGACACCTGGGCTGCTCAGTCGGTTAAGCGTCTGACTTTGGCTCCGGTCATGATCCCAGGTGCCTATTTCTCCCTCTGCCCCTCCCCCTGCTTATGCACTCTCACTCTCTCTCTCTGTGTCACATAAATAAATTAAAAATATATATGTATAGTAATGAGCAATTCTTTACCTATGCTTTGGATCATCTGCCCTCAGTCCAAGGGCCCTTGTTCTGCTTTCCTCCCAGCCTCCCTACCTCCTTCCCTCCTTACCCCCTCCATTCTTTCTTCCCTTCCTTCCTTCCTTGCTTTTTTGCTTCTTACCTTCCATACATTCAATGAGTTCTCTATACTGTTGATTTTTCTCCATGCAACCTATGAAAATGCTTAATTCTATTTATCTTACTCTTTATTTTTTCAATCCCATACTCTCCTGTCTTTTTTTTTTTTTAAGATTTTATTTATTTATTTGACAGAGAGCGATCACAAGTAGGCAGAGAGGCAGGCAGAGAGAGAGAGAGAAGGAAGCAGGCTCCCTACTGAGCATAGAGCCCGATGCGGGACTCGATCCCAGGACCCTGAGATCATGACCTGAGCCGAAGGCAGCGGCTTAACCCACTGAGCCACCCAGGCGCCCCTCTCCTGTCTTTAATATGACAAACTCTTCTATCCTTTATTTAAGTGCTTCAAAGTGGTGTGTACGTCTTTCTCCCTAAATTTTCAACGTCTTCTCTAACTCATGCAGCTGAGTTTTCACATTACCATAGCAATAAACTTGCCAGTGGTGTACAATGTTGCGAAACTGCATGGACATTTTCTTTGTTTTTATATCTCTTTCTGGGGCATCTGATCCATTTCCCTTTAACAAAATTCTCTCTTCTATTCCCTTGGCGGCCCTCACTCTGTATGTTCCTCTTTCATCTCTTTCTTTGGATTTTCTTTTTCTTAATCCAGAAATATCGTTCTCCCCAGGATCTTTTTCTTGGTTCTTTCCCTTTTGTTCTATATATAATTCTTTAGTGACCTCATCCATGTCTATGGACTTAGCACTTCCATGTTTATATTCTCAGCCCATGAGATCCAGAATCAAGAATCAGTTATCCATAAGATGTCTGTACTTCAGTCCCTTTGTAGGCAACTGAAATTCAAACTGCCTAAAACTAAGCACATTTCCTTTTCTCCCAAAACTTCTCCTTGGTTGGGATGCCTGGGTGGCTCAGTTGGTTAAGCAGCTGCCTTTGGCTCAGGTCATGATCCCAGCGTCCTGGGATCGAGTCCCACATTGGGCTCCTTCCTCGGTGGAGAGCCTGCTTCTCCCTCTGCCTCTGCCTGCCATTCTGTCTGCCTGTGCTCACTCGCTCTCCCTCTCTCTCTCTGACAAATAAATAAAATCTTTAGGAAAAAAAAACAAAAAAAAACCTTCTCCTTGGCTTATTTTCCCTACGATGGGTGGAATGACAACATCCTTAGTGATGGGCAAGGCTTCTCACCTTCCACATTCAACTTTGCATCAAATTTTATCTGTTCTATGTCATATCTGTACTTCTCCCATTTCCACTGTGTTGTTTTTTTTTTTTCCTTTTTAAGTATTATTGCTGAAGTTAATTGACATACAATATCCTGTTATTGTCAGGTGCATATCATAATGATTCAATATTTTTATACATTACAAAGCGATCCCCACAGTAAGTCCAGTTATCACCTGCTGCATTTTAATTGGAATCTTTCCACTGAATTATTAAAATTTCTTTTGAAATACTATCTGTACTTCTGGTATGACCTTCTCCAAAAAACAAATCCAATCATATCACACCCCTGATTAAAATCTCTCTATGGTTTCCTACTATATTAGGTTTCTGTAGAGAAATAAACCTGATAGGTCATAAGATACTGGACCCCACAATTATGGAGACTGAAAATCCATCTGGAAGCTGAAGGACAGCTGTGGTACAGTTCAAAGTCCTAAGAACCAGGAGCTCTGAAGAAAGGAGATTGATGTCCCAGCTCAAATAGTCAGGCAGAGAGGGAATTCAAACTTCGTCTGCTTTTTGTTCTACTCAAGCTCTCAATGGATTGGATAGTGCCCTCCCACATTGAGTAGGGTCATCTAGCCTACTCAGTCCACCCACTGAAATGCTAACCCTTCCAGAAACACTCTCAGAGACACACCCCAAAATAGTATTTAACCAGCTAAGTAGACATTCCTTAGCCCATTCAAGTTAACACATAAAATTAATCATTATACCCACTATTTATATTATGTCCCTTCTAGAGTATTTTCTTTATGTTTAGCATGGGGCTTACATAAAATATTTACAGTTATAACAATCTATTTTAAGTTGATAATAACTTCACTTGTATCCAAAAACCCTACACCTTTACCTGTATACATTATACATTACTGATACCGCATTTGACATCTGTTTATATTATGTATCCATAAATATAATGTTATTTAGTTATTTTTAATACTTTTATAGTAGAATTAATTTTTAATTCTTTTATAGTAGAATTAAAAGTGATTTCCTTTAACTATAGTGAACAAACTGATGGTCACCAGAGGGGAGACAAGTGGAGTGGGTGGGTAAAATAGGTGAAGGGGATTAAGAGTACATGATGTACCGTGAACACTGAGTCATAGAGGATTGTGGAATTACTGTATTACACAACCGAAACTAATATAACACTGCATGCTAACTCTAATGGAATTAAACTTTTAAAAAAAATGTGGGAAATGAAAAATTAGATGTATGACTAGACACTAGATTAAAAATGTTGAGTTAAATACAAACCAGAAAGGAAAGTGATTTATCCACCTATAGTAATATGGTATTTTGTATTTATTTATTTATATACATACCTTTACCGATGAGTTTCATATTTTCTTATTCTATCATATTGCTGTCTAACCTCCTTTTGTTTCAACTTGAAGAACTCCCTTCCCCATTTCTTGTGAGGCAGGTCTAGTAAGTGATGAACTCCCTCAGCCTTTTGTCTAAGAAAGTCTTTACCTTTCCTTTCTTTTTGAAGGACAGTTTTGCCAGGAAGACTATTCTTGGTCAGAAGACTAATTTCAGCACTTTGACTATATTATTCTGAACCTTCTAGCATGCAAGGTTTCACTGAAAAGTCTGCTGATAATCTCATGGGGGTTCCCTTGAGAAAAGTTACTTTTCTCTTCCTGTTTTCGAAAGTATTTCTTTGTCTTTGACTGTTGACAATTTGATTACAATGTGTCTTGATATGGATTTCTTTGGGTTCATCTTTTTGGGGATCCTTTGAGATTTCTGAATCTGGGTGTCTGCTTACTTGCCCAGATTTGGGGAGTTTTCAACCATTATTTCTTTGAATAATCTTTTTGCCCCTTTCTCTCTCTCTTCTCCTACATAATATATACAATATGGTCTCATAATATGTCTATTGGTTTACATATGGTGCCACATAAGCCCTTAAGCTATCTTCACTCTTTCTCACCCTTTTTTCTTGTTGTACACCCACGGTTTCTAGACCCTAGTTTAGCAGATGAGATTTTTCTTGAACTCATCCTGAACTTATCTCCTACCTTCTTGTCTTCTTCCCATCTCTACAGCTAGACCAAACTACTTTTATTTTCATAGTACATTATGGATTATTTTGTTTTATGTTTGTTGTTATTTGTTTTTACAACTTTTTGTCTCCACTTCGCCCTCTGATAACTTTCTATATCCCAACCCCCTTCTTGTAGCAGTCCTCTACTTTGTCTTTAAACCTTAGATCCATCATCATCTCTACTGGGAAATTTGGTGTAGACCCCCCTCTCAAGTTTACATGCCCTTCTCTTAGCACTTACTAACTTTACTGTGTTAATGATAATGTTCTATTTGTCTTCATTTGCTTTGAGCTTATCAAGATATGTCGTTTCTATTAGATGCTCAGTAAATGTTTATGGACTAAATGAACAAATTAATAAAAGCAAATAAATGACTGAGCCCCTCTTGGTCCCCTTGAATCAAAAAAAAAATGTGTGCTGTCCCTGTATCGCTCTATTTTTAAAAGAGGTAACTTCCACATTTACTAAGGCCAATCATCCTTGTTCCAGTTGAAGAATATTCAAAGTTGAAGAATTATTCAAAGAATATTCAAAATGTATTCTTTTTATTGAATATAATATGTTCAGTATAAATATTCAATATTCAGTACTAGAGGTTGTAGATGTACCGGGTCCTCTTTCTTTTAGAAAATCATGTTTTTTGTATGGAACTGTGTTGAATTCCTCACCTCCATTAACTTGTATTTTAAACCTTCAGAGGACTAGAGTATTTACTATCTTATAAATGCAAACATTCCTTTTCCCTAGATAAATAGAAAAGGATAGCTAGAATTATAAATAAGAAAGAAAGGTCTGTTTTGCCTGAGTGACTTGATTCTCTTTATTTACCACGTGTAAAGAGTGACTGAATTCATTGTCACCCTGTTATGTAAGTGTTAATTCAAAACCATTGTGGCACTCACTGTACCTTGTACTATTTGCTTCTGATGCTTTGTAAGGGAATGATTTATGCAACATCCACATGGGTTTTCTTACTCTCTTACAAAGAGAAAAGGGGAAAGTTTCTATATTCTCTTGTAGTAACTCTTTTAGTAGAAATTATTGTCTTTAAGTCAAAATCAAAACACAGAATAACATCTCTTGGTATCCTCTGTTTTTCTCATATGTTAGGCCTTTTGTTAAATAAGTTATCTTTCACATGGTAAAATCACCCTTAAGTCAACAAAAACATTAGCCAGAATTGTTGCTGTAGTTCTTTTCTTTTTCTTCTTGTTGGTTGGTTGACTTTACAACTTTTTATATGAACTATTTTTCTTTACTATTCCAGTAATATCCCAGCATTTCATTTACTTTTGAAACAGGGTTATGATATTTTCCTAACCATTTAACATACCTTTTCCTCTTTTTATAACAAAAGAGATTAGGTGACTTTGATTGACTGAAACAATGCCTGACACACAGAAAGTGCTATTAAGTACTCAGAAAATGTGTTATGTATGAATGAATGAACACAAATTCAGGTAAACATAAGAATAAAGAAAAAAATTAAAGTGAGGCTATAATTAGTAGTGTTTTTGTTTGTTTGTTCTCCTATGCATTATCTCTTGGTGGTTTCCCAAGAATAGTTAATTGTCTATGTGACAAGGACTTTATATCCTTATGTCACTGGCCTCCATTCCTTTCCCCCATCAGTTTTTCAAATTATTTTACCAGATCACCAGATGCACACCATTAGCTACTGAAGAATCTCTTGTCTGTCTCTTTAGCTTCTCCATAAATACACACATTTCTTCATTTGTTTTTAAGGCAATGCTGTATGTGTAATCATGTGTGAATCTTTATTGAACACTTATGGGATGAGCCACCTGTTCTTACAAATTAGCTGAGTCCTCAAGAAGGCCCAAATTAGTGAATTAGTTGATGAAGGAAATTTGTTGCAGAAACAGCAGGCAGCTAAAGAATTTTTCAGCTTGTCAAAAGTATTGTTAGTCTTACGGCTTGGCAAAGAGACAAGAAGATACAATTTCGAACACTTCTAGGTAGTGACTTAGTACCTTAAATTCACTAGAGAAGAAAATGAAATTGCTTGTCTTATCAGTTAAGGGAAGCTTTGCTGAACTCAGACCATAGCCCAGAAAGTTAACTAAGTTTTGTAGAAATGGATAATCTTTGCTCAGTGATCAATGCAGCTCGATTAGCAATGTGTTGCTCGAGGAGTTGTGGGAAAATAGGCTTCATTGTTTTAGTTGTACCTCGCACTCAAGGCAATGCTGAGCAAACCTGAGAAGTCACTTGGCCAACTCTCATGGCCAAGGTGACATTGTATTCCTTTTCTTTCTCCTTTTATTTTTGTATCATACAAAAATAATAAAAGTTCATTTTAGAAAAATCATGAGAAATAAAAAGCATAAAGAAAAAAATAAGCACATTTAATAATTTATCTATTGAGATATAATTACTGTTAACATTTTGTGTTTATCATCTGGTCTTACAGTTCTAGGAAGTAATGGGTAGTCTCATCATGTTCTTTGAGTACTTAAAGCTATTCTGGGTAGGAGTGGGTGGTTGCAGGGGCAGTAGAAAAGTATCCAAGGAAAATATTCATGCTAGAAAAATACCTTTATCTTTTTTGTCCAATCTTGTGGGTAAGAAAATATTCACCATTCAAAAAGTATTACTTGAACACCAACTATGTACCAATTACTGTTTTAGGTACTAAAAATACTGTAACTAATAATCCAACAATGTCTTTGTAAGGGTCATAATAATGGAAATGGGAAAGGAAAGGGTAGAAATACCCAGTGTAAAACTTTAAAATCCAGTAAATAATTTGTAGCCGAACTGTTCTAAATAAGCATTTATAGGACTTGGTATCTGGTACAGTTTTGAGTGATGATGTGTTAAATTCATGATCAGAAATTTTATCTAATCTGTGTGTCTAAAATAGTGAATTACATAAAAATGAGAAAGTCTTATTAGTCTTATTTCTAGATGATATTTTACAGTCTTTTGACAATTACTTAAGTCTGCACATGGATAGAATTTATCATCAGTTGAGTCAAATCTATTAAGCTCATAGACTCTCAGAGATAGAAGAGACTTGAATATTACATGGTCTGTTCTACCTACTCTGTACTCCTGTTCCCCATGGCTGAATCCTCTCCCCAGCATATGAATCATTAATTACCCGCCTCTTTTTAAAACCTCCAGGCACAGGAATCTCTATTCTTATTGAGGCAGTCCATTCTACCAGGTGGTAGTTCCAGTTTTTAAAATGTTCTTTTTTTTTTTTTTTTTAATTTATTTATTTGCCAGTGATAGAGGGAGAGAGAGCGAGCAAGCACAGGCAGACAGAGAGGCAGGCAGAGGCAGAGGGAGAAGCAGGCTCCCTGCCGAGCAAGGAGCCAGATGTGGGACTCGATCCCAGGACGCTGGGGTCATGACCTGAGCCGAAGGCAGCCGCTCAACCAACTGAGCCACCCCTTACGACCTGCAGTTTCTCCTGTTGAAAATAATGTGCAAGTCCCAGAAAGTGTCTCAGGTAAAGGAATTGAGGCATGAGCATATTTCTTTCCCAAGCCTCCAAGGTCAACCAGCAGAGAGACCCTGAAACTTTCTAAGGTACTAAACGCTCTTTCATTAAACCAGTGAAGAAGATAATAGAACGGATAAGGAAACTCCAGTGGTATATGGAAGGACTAGGGGTGAGGTGATCTGGCTTTGACATCTATCACTCCTTTGTCAGCAGGGTTGATTTCTTCTGACTTAGCTAGTTGGAAGGGTGACCCCTTCCTCCCTCCCTGATCCTTGTGTGGCCTGCCTCAAGCTAAGCCAAAGAATTTGGTCTTGTGAACTCTATCTGGGCTCTTCTTTGGTCAAGAGGAGCTGAAGAGTTGAGACATATTAATGGAAACTCTGCACTTGGAATGGCAGCTTCAAGCAGCCCAAATACCTATTTTTGTAACTGAAATGAGACTCTGACATGCAGACTAAGCTGTCATGGAGAAGCCAGTGACGAAATGCCTCCTCAGTGTAAGCCATAACAAAAGTTTCTCTTTATATGCAGAGGAAATGGAAATTCACTGTCACCAGAGGAATGATAATCATTCCTAAGTTCTCTTCCAAAACATTGCAAAAATACTAACAGTCTTGTTGTAAAAATGAAACAATTGAGTTTTCTCTCCATCTTCTGATTTCCAGTAGCACCTGAAAACTACTCATATCCTCTAATACCCTTTGTGGCCAGTCAAGAGGAGAACAGACTATTCATTAATTTCATCATTGATTCATTCACTAAACATATATTGAGAACCTAGGCCATGTCAGACACTCTCACTGTGCTGAGGATTCAGAGACCAGTCAGACAGAGCATCCTCCCGTGTTCCAAAGAAGCCCCTGGAGACATACAAGTCAACAGGTTGTTTCAGAGATGAGCTCCCAAGGACAAATGGCAGTTACTTAAAACAAGAAGGGGTAGGACATCCCAGGCATCCCTGACAAAAGTTTTGTACCTCACCTGACACTGGTGGAGAGCCACTGAAGGGTTTGAAGGAAGGGGATAATAGTAGCAGATTTGTGCTTCAGAGCAATCTTCCAGACTACAGTGTGTAGAAACAATGAAATAGAAATAACAAGGAGGACAAATGGGATGAAGAATGGATTGCTGCCTGTTGCTATATAATTCCAGTAAGGAATCACAAGACCCTAAAATGAAGTAGTAGAGTGTTGGATGGGTTGGAGTGGACTGGCTTAGAAGACACTGAGGAGGGAGGTTTGATGGCAACTTAATATGGGAGTGCATAAGGTATCCAGAGTAACTCTCGGGTTCTGATTTGGGGAATTAGGGGATGGTGGTGCCCCCACAAACACAGGTAAAGAATCATGAAAGAACAGCACACTGATGAAAATCTACCAGAAAGAGGACATGAGCAACGGTGTGTTCACTGGTGATGGCATTCAGGCACCAAGGCCTGGGAACTTTTCTTCAGGCATGTAGGCCCAGCCTTGGTGGTATGGACCAATGCATCTTTTCTTTGGAGTGTTACCTTTCCTTTTTAAAATAAGAGCTCCTGGTTAAAAGCTGTATGTCAGTCCCCATATGGGGGGGTTGGGGGGCGCTCCAAGATCTAATTTTATTTAAGGACTCCAAGGCACAGAGGCTAGCCAAGATTCTGAGAAGATACCAAATAAAAATCTTGGAACCAATGGAAAGCAATTTTCATAATTAGGAGGAACACAGCACCCCATATATCATCGTTAGTCTGAGACAGGGAACAGAAGGTTGGGGTGGGGGAGGATGGTTTCTCTAAACAGGGAACAGGTGGCCAGTGTAGTCAGGGCCAGCTAGGGAAACCTTAGGCAACTCTGCTTAAAGAATGTCTCCCCTAGAGACTGTCAGATGCCATGGAGAACAGGATTTTTAGGTATTTGGCAATGAATGTTGCTCTTCATGATGGTGCATTTGTTCTTAAAGCAACACAGGGAAAGGCCAAGGGATAAAACGTAATGCAACCCATAGACATTATGGAAAATGAAGTGTTTTTGTATCTCCTAATAAACCAAAGTTTTGATATCATAGAATGTCCAAAAAGAAATTTGGCTCTCATTTGAATTGCTTCCTGCGAAGTTAATTGTTTGCTCCCAATCCATAATGATGATAGCTTTTCCCTTGCTGCAGTTAGACCAGGAATGTTGGCAGCCTGGTGCTGTGGAAGCCGGACCCAAACAGGTAATAACACCCCACGAAGGGCTGAAATATTAGTCTCCTGAGACACAGGCCGTGCAAATTTCTGTGGCTTACAAAAGAGGCATCCGTCACACCTTAGAGCCTGCCTTGTAGACTTAGCTTCATAAAAGTTGTGCAATAACTCTGGAATATACAGATGACATGTTAGAAGTAATGCCAGAAGGATGAGCTTGAAGAACCGTGATGAACCATTTCCACAGTCATCTCAAGGAACAAGAACGTTCCTATAGCGGAAGGAGCACATTTGCATGTGTAACGAAATTCCCTTCAATCTCTCTCTCTCTCTTTCTGTATATGTATAAAATAGCATAGATATATAAAATATCTTTATATATGCAATATATATTCTTCTGAAACAGTCATACACACTCATTATCTAGAGGCTAGAAACTCCAATACTGATCCAGTAGGATCTCTTGCCTGGGAGGAGTGTCCCCTCTCCCCATAGGTATCCAAATTCTGGCCTTTTCCCATCCCATTCAAACTGCAACTCTCCATCTGTTCTTCATGGAGCTTTTTCCTCATCACTATAGCTGTCCTTAGCTTCCCTTCTCCCTGAACTCTTTAGAGTCTGTGGCATATATCACACAATCATCCACTTTGACAGACTGTTCTACGATGGTTCCTTTCCCCTCCCTACCTGGCCTCTGAGACCAAAGCCAGCTCCGCCATCCCTGCTCTTCCCCGCTCTTCCTGCTCTTTCCCGCTGCCACGGCGTCTGCTCCAGAAGTGCCCTTGCAGCCACTGCTGGGGGTGGGGGTGTTCCAAGAAAGGAACAAAGGAAAAAAGAAAGCAAGACAAAACAGATTTCTACTTCTGTGGTTCAAAGATTAAAATTGCGGTTTTGTGCAAAGTTCTTTTCCTTTGTTCACTTGATGCATAATTATTCAGATGGGATAACAGTGGCACCCCCCCCCCACCAAAAGGAGGGGAAATTTTGCTACGTAAATATTTTTAAAGGTTTTCTCTCTCTTCTGATCTGTTTTGTTTTACTTAATTTATCCTCCTGGAATCTTATTCAAGCCAAACTTGTTCATCTTCCTATTACTCTGATTTTGCTTATAAGGTTGTGGAATGGAGTGCTTTGTGGTTCCTCCGAAGGAACTGGTTTGTTGAAAAGGCCATGCTAGGCTCCATGTGTCCACTGTGTCCTTCTGCTGGGAAGGTAACCTTTAGTAAGAGCTATGGCCTTTTAATCTTTGAGTGGAAATTTCTCTTGTGAACATAGGGCCTGATAGTATCTTGGCTCACTAATTCATGCCATGTGGGCCAAAATTAAAGCATTAAAATTTCATAGATATAATATCATGTATAAATCATGTCATAAAAACATTCATTTCCCATAGACCTTGAACACTGAGCATGTCTTCCTCCAGCTGTTGTTTAAAGTTCATTACAAGCACAGCCGTGTCTGTCAAAAATAAAGCTGAGGTAAAGTGGGGAATATTTAGTGCCAACACCCTCAAAGCCTCAAGATGCCATCCTCTCATCCCCATGCACACATTGCTGCCGTTAGTAGGAATGACAACCTCAAGCATACCTCAGTGCAATGATAAAGCTCCACAGAATTGTATCCAGCAGGCAGTTCTGGGAAGGCATCTCTGCTGACCTTAGTCTGTTTAGATGGAGAGAGACTATTTACCACTTTCCCCAAGTTTCTCTTCATAAAATTTCAATATGTTCAGTGAGCGAGCACAGTAGACTAATTAAGTAGATGGTCAACATTTGCCATGTTTCAAAAATGACAGACCCTTCCTTCTGCCATTTATCCTTAGAAAGCAGATGGGAAGATGATAATTGTTTAAGTTACAGAAATAATTTGCCCTAGTTTACTACTTTGTCTTAAAATCATCTTGGGCTACGCCTGGATAAAAATCCTTTTGTTCTTTCGAAGTGGTGGAAATCAGAATCTACACATCGAGGTGTTTCTGGGAGGTACGTGGCACATGTTTGTTTGGTTTGCAGATGCTAATGGATATATAATCACATTTGCCAACCATAAAACCCCTGTTGGTAAAACGCTTTCATCTGCTATAATCCACTACTTTCTTGAAACATGCTAATTTGTTCTAATAATGCAGGGGCCCTTAAGGGTTTCTGTGTTGTATAAACAACTAGTTGTGGTAAGCAATCAGACACAAGAGGCCATTATATAATAATCTAAACTCTAGTACTTTTCAGGAGCTTTGGAGGTTTTTGTTTGCTTGGGTTATTTTGTTTTCATTTCCTTGTGCTAGCATTTGACAGTGTGGTATTAAGATGGATGCTTTGACCTTTGATATGAAAAGTAGGTGAAGCATCTTTTTATCGCCTGATTTGTTGGAATGGAGAAGATTCTATATGGATTGAGTTCTTAAGATTAGCCTTGGGAAACTTGGAGCCCCTCTGAAGTGTGAATTCCTAGGTCTAGTGCATTTTCTCCAGGCTAAAATCGAGGTGGACACAGACATTTGGTGGCGTAGGATTCTCTTCCTCTTCAAGGCACATCTACGTACTCATTCACATGGACACACTTGACCATGCGACCATGCAACCAAGGTCATTTTTCTGGTACATAATCTGAAACGTGTTTTTGTACTAATTGAAATATTGGTGTATTTGTTTTCAGTCGGATCTTAACCTTCTCCGATAAGGCTATAAGCAGTGTCAAGCAGAATATCAAAAAAGATGCCTCTAAGGAGGCTACATTGAGTCACGCACATATTTGTGTGAATGTAGACATACATATACTCTATTCAAGTGGACTGAGAGAGTTTCTATTTTTTTCTATCATATTTACATGTATTCACATCCGTCCATGTGGAGATAGCTTTGGACCTGCGAAAACCAAACCATTTGATGTATAGTAACTTGACTGGAAAATCTGAAACAGCTTAAAATAGTCTTGTTGGGCTCTTGGGATCAAGTTTATTTATCTAGTAATTTTTTTCTTGATTTTTATTATGGAGAATTTAAAAATACAGAAATATGAACAAGATAGTATAATGAACCTCCACGCTTACCTATCACCAGTCCCAACAAACATCAACTCATTGGTCTACCCTGCCCCTTCTCCACTATTAGACACATCTCCCCACCCCATCCTCTGTACTATTTTGAGGCCAATCCAAAATCATTTTACTTCTATTATTTCCTTTTCTAAATATTTCAATACATCTAAAAAATTTTTTTTAATGTCAGTTTTTAAATATGGCCAGAATGCCAATATCACATTTAAAAGTTAACCATACATCCTCGTATCATCAAATATCTACATAGTGTTTTTATCTCCATTTGTCTCATGTGTCATTAATGCTTCTATTTGGGAAAAAAAAAAAAAAACAAGATTTAAATGAAGTCCATATATTGCAGTTGATAGATATGTCTATAATGCTTTAAAAACTATGTAGGTACTCAGGGGCACCCAGGTGGCTCAGTTTGCTGGGCGGCAGACTCTTGATTTTAGCTCAGGTCACGAACCTCAGGGTCCTGGGATCAAGTCCTATGTCAGGTTCTGTGCCCAGTGGGGAACCTGCTTGAAATTCTCTCTCTTCATCGCTTTCCACCCCTCCCCCACTAAAATAAATAAATAAATCTTTAAAAATATATATGTAGGTACTCGCTTCCTCTCCTTTTCCTTGCAGGTCACTTGTTGAAGATACTTGGCTGTTTGTCGCATAGCTTCTTCCTGTCTACCTTTTGCTGATTACATCCTCATAGTATAGTTTAATGTGTTCTTCGGCCTTCTTATTTCCACTAATTAGTAGTTGGATCTACAGATTTGATCACATTCATTTTTTTTTTGATAAGACGACTGCATATCTGATATCATCTACTTAGTAGATAGAACATAATATCTGGTTTCTGTTTTAAAGAGATGTTGGTGTTCAATTCTTAGTCCCACAAATTCATTAGAGATTATAAAACTAATATTTTTATGTTCTCACACATTCTACATTTATTAAATGTAATATTTCCGTGATTTAAACTTTTGTATCATTTACTCTCTAATAATGGTTCCTTTCGTGTAGAAAAGGAAGGGTAAATTCTTTGTTCTTTTGTTTCTAGTTTGCAAAATAACAAGTTAGTTCCCTGGCGTTCTTCATAAGTACTCAGTAATTTTTTAATATCATGAAGAACCCAGGAATTAAAAATATATTGAAGTATTTCAATCCGTTATTTTCATTATCTTTATGGACATTCAAAAATCATCTCATCTTTGGCTAGTAGGAGCCTCTTAAAGCTGGATAATTTTTCTTTTAAAGATTGATTGATTGATTGATTGATTGATTTTAGAGAGAGAGCAGGAGCAGGGGAAGGGACAAAGAGAAACTCAAGCAGACTCCTCGCTGAGCATGGAGCCCGATGCAGGGTTCCATCTCACAACCCTGTGATCATGACCTGAGCCAAAGTCGGGTGAGACACTCAACTGACTGAGCCACCCAGGCACTCCAGTAAGTTCTTTTGATAGTTTGTGTCTACTCTTAACTCCGTTTGCAATATTGTTTTTCTGAGACTTTGGAAATGGACTGCTCCCTTTTACTTAGAGCTAACCTTTCTGTCTCTTGCATATTCCAAGTGGTCTGTCACAGGGTTTTAACCGGAATAGCTTCTCAAGGAGCTAGTCTTTAAATGATAATCACTGAGATACACAAAAGTGCCAGAACACATTAGTTTTCAACATCATGTCTCCTTCTCACATCTTTATGTTATCTTAGGGAACCAAATTCACCTGGTATTTGGAATTCCAATTTTTGGGTGGTCTCTCAGCCCCGGACTGTAAATTGCTGTGTTCTTCTGCCTCTTCTCCATCACTGCCTGGCATGTAGTAGCCACTGGAATATTTGTTGAATGAATCGGTGAATGAATGAGCAAATGAAAAAAGAAAAATCTACTTTATCCTTTTACTTTCAACATAAGTCCAGTTGTTGATATTGTGATGTGAAACAGCACAATATAGCTGATAAGAGAGAGTTGATCCTGCATGAACAGGATGACAGTGGGTTTCCTGAGCCATTGGAGGGGAGGGCTTCAACAGGAAGCTGTCCCCTGTGTGAAAAAACATTCCCTGTGCAGTCTTTCAGACACTAATTTTGACAAGCACCAAAGCAAGACACATGCTTTGGCATGTTATGGGATTTTGTGCCAAAAGGCTGAAATAATTTAGAGAATCTGAAGGGGGTGGAGGTAGCATAGAATTATGGTTGCTTTATCCATTTCTTTTGATCTTTTTAGGTGATTTATCTATTCTGATTTCCCTGAATTGTTTAGTGCTGAGATTTCATGGAAATAGGTGTTCTAAAAGCCACTAAATATTGTTTTTTAATTACATCATGGCCTCAAAGGAACAAGTAATCCTCATCTTCTTTTTATTGGCACTAAAATTCTCTATAACCACCAGCTCCCATAAAGATCATTCTTTTTAAAGCCTTGTTTCTTCCTAAGGAATGTTGATTTTCTAGATAGATCATTGCTGAATGGAGTCAGGCAAAGAATAATCATTGTCATTCAAGTCAGTGCTTCACAATATATCCGGGTGCTAAGAGCCACTCTAATTGGAAAGAGTCCATGTGTTATAATAAAATTATTTATCCCCCAGACAAAGAAAGCAATAACTTTGTAACATGTCACATGTCAATGCTCACATGCACAAGAGATAAATACAGTTGGAGAGCAATAGGAAACAGTTTCCTGTGCACTTATCAAGCCCATGCTTGCCTCATGTCTTATCCTTTAAATCAGGAGTCTACAAATCGTTTTTTTTTAAGATTTTATTTATTTTACAAATAGTTTTCTATTACGTTCACTCAAAGATAAGTCATTTTTGAGCATTTGACCTCAATAAATTAGATTGAATCACATGAAATTGACATTTTGTGGGTCAAAAATACTTGAACATTTGTAATTTCCTATTTTCAACCATGGATTTGTATGTACTGTTTACAAATATGCATATGAGGCACAACTCTTAAGGTGAGGGTCAACAACATAGTGGATGTGAATCTATTTCATAGTCTCCTGAATAATTTCTAAATTGTTTAGTTAATTCTCATCAGACTGTCACAGTTTGCATTTTGGCACTGTGGCTGGCTAGAAACTTGACCTGGCAGCAAGGAAGTTATCAACTGCCCATTTCTTATGTGCATCTGTTTGCATTGTATTTTTTGTCAGTCTGTGGTTTCTTTGCAGGAATCTCTTTAAGCCTCTTGTCCTTTCTAAGAGGGCTAATTAATAAGTCAAAACTAAATAATATAATACATATATTAACCAATTTGACTAGGCTCCCTAAATCAGAATATGTCACAAGATGCTAAAGAGAATATTTAATATGTTGACTATCTGGCATGTGGTTGAGTGATGGTGCCATTGTCAAATAGAATATTATAATTTAATTGAACTTAATTTATTTCTAATTTTTCATATGATATAATAGAAATGAAAGCTTAACTTTAATTGGAATTTCTCTTCCCACATGTGTCTTTCTACATGGCTTGGATTCTTCAGGAATGGTGGCTGGGTTCTGAATGGGGGCATCTCAAAAGTGAGCATTCAAAGAACACAAAGCAGACATTGTCTAGATTTTTATGACCCAGATTTGGAAGTCATATAGTGTTACTTCTACCATCTTTAACTAATTAAAGCAATTATGAGCCTACCCAGATTCAAGGAGAGGGGACAAAGACCCTCCCTCTCTGTGGAAGAAATGTCCATTTGTCAAACTTCAATTTGTGGACAGTATTTAAAAACCACCATACTACGCCAAGCATGAATCCCACAAAGTGCCCTAACAAATGGTCATCCAAGTTTATCGCCTCTAGTGATGAGGACCTCATTATCACAGAACACAAACTGTTCCCTTTTTGAACAGTATTAAATATTAGAAAATCATTTCTCGAGCTGGACAAATATACACTTTCTTATCATTTCTAGGCTTTAGTCCTTCTGTCCCTAGAAACCAAACAGGGCAAGTCAGCTTCCCTTTTTTGCTTTAAAGTAGCTTTCAAGTAAACCATATTTTCTGTTGGATGCTCACATTCTTAGTTGTTCTAGGAATGAAGTGTTCTATATCCCTCATTACCTGATTATCTTCTAAGCAAAGTTTATCCCTATCCCTCTATGGTATCGCTAAATTTGAATACATGTTCCACTTAATACTGTCCTTTGCTGGCTGGGTCATTACAGTACTATTTGCCTATGAAATAGTTTCCCAAAGGCAAAATATATGCATTTATAGAACAAGCCATTAGAGCACAGATCCTTGAAGTGATGGCATACTCTGAGCCAGTAAGAGCTGGTGTGGTAGACTGTTCTATATACTTTCAGGCAGCAGACATTTGGGCCCCATATGGCAAATATTCTCAGCCAGTGAACAGTCCGCTGCACCACACTGAGTGGAAAGTGTTCAGCAATGTGTGTTACACACCGCTCAGGAGCCTCTGTTTTTGGCATTTATTTCTGTGTTCTGGTGAACTTCTTCAAACCATAATGGCAGACAAAATGTATGCAAGGGGTAGTGCTGAGATTGAGACAAAGAAACACAGGAAGAGTATCATACCGGGTGTTAACATGCAGGGCTTCCAGCAGCTTAAGGAGCCTTTGATGAAAAGGTCAAGGTAACAGATGGTAAAGATCAGCAGGAAATTAGGGATTGGTGTAAGTCCTTCTGACATTCTGAAGGGCATTATAAAGCATCTCTGTGGGATTGACCAACAGTTGTCTGAAAAATTCCTAGAAGAAACTAAAACTAGAGCATGTCATGACTTCTAGTGATTTAACAAAAATGAAAGTGCTTGCCAGCATAGAATGCCAAGAACTCATCTTTATAGGGACTGTGTTCTTAGGATCCCGTGTGATGCAAAAAGAATTCGTATTCCATTTTTGAAAATGTATGCCCCAAACCAAATACAGTATTTCTGTATTTTAGGTGAATTTTGATTAGGGGATACTGAAATAGAATTAATTTTGCTACAATACAACATTTTTCATCTATTACTCAAGTTGAATTTAGATTTTAACAGCTACATTACAGGGTTGGCCCACAATAAGCTTCTTCAGTGAAGACCTCCAGTTCTTCTTCAGATGAAATTCTAGAAAGCCAGATTCTCTTCCTCATCCCCCTCCTAGCATTCAGTCTGGTCATAATCATGATGAGGTATATGACTAACTTTTACTGGGCACTTGCTATGCTCCAGGAACAATTAAGTGCTTTTCACTGTCTCGGGAAATCTTCGTAACAAATCTATGAGGTAGTTACTTATGTTCTCCCGATATTAGTATAGAGAGATTATAGAATCTCTTATATATATGGCCCAAGTAAGTAACTGTCCAAGGTGGGCCTTATATTCAGTAAATGATAGAGCTGGGATCAGTGTCGCAGTTGGGATTGTATCAGAGATGGTGACTATGCCATTTTTGATGTCAGGTATCCCTCCCATGTTGGGCTGTGTTTGTAAACTACGCAAGAACAGGACTTGATATGGCACGGTGCTTGCTTGGTTCACAGTAGATGCTGAGCAAGTGAATGAATGAATACATTGGGAATCAGTCAATCTGTGAATCCACTACTAAGCATCTGTGATCCAAAGTCCAATTCCTCTCGGTGCAAGTCAGGTCTGTCACTCTTAATGTGTACTAAAAATATTTTTAAAGCTATAATTTCATAATTATGGGATCCTATAAAAACATCCTCCTGCGAGAGTCAGCAGCACTGAGGCAGAGCCATCCTTTTGTTCAGGACATGTTAGGTATCTCTGCTTTCCAAATATCTTAAAAGCTAGCAGCAGCCTCAGGCATGAAATTATTTCACGGGCAATCCTAATAGGAAGAACAAGCTCTAAAAGAGGAACATACAAGAAATTCTCCTTCTATCTTTTAGTGGAAATTGCCATGGGTCATAGCAACTCCAGAAAAATATGATATCCACCATTGAAATTATGTGACAAAAAAAAATAAAATAAAGCAAGATCATTGAGCTTTTTCAATGGCTGGGGGGTGAATGTAGGGGCAGGTGGTCAGCCTTAACAATTAACTAGTTGTAGGTTATCAAAAATATTGCCACTCCCTTAATGGACCTCTTCTTATGGGATACATCCCTATGGAAAGATGATACATCCCTCCCTTCTTTGATATGAAACTTGGACAGTTACATACTTGGGCCAGTGGCTTGTGAGCAGCAGTGATGTGTGTCACTTCCAGCAGAAGGTTTTCAGAACCCTTGTGAAGTATACTACCATGTGGCCTTTTTTCTGTCACAAGGCCAGCCATTTTCTAAATATGAGAGTTCCATTAGCCTACGTCCCAGAGTGAAGAAGACATCTAGCCAACCCATTATGATAATATAATACCAGCAAGAAAAAAGTCCTTATAAGTCACTGAGGACTTGGGTCTATTTGTTACCACAGCATACTAAACTTAAGCTTCCTGATTAACTAGTGAGTATACTTGAGGGAGTGTGAGTTAGTGGTAGGAAAGCATGTTAGGCATAAAAGGAAGAGCAGCGCCTTGCAGTCCCATCCACTTTCAGCAAAGGACAAGCCCAAACACAGACGCCATGTCTGAGGCCAGAACTGGACAAACTGGGGATGGACATTTTACACAAAATGGGTACAGACCCATGTCAGGACCAGGGCCATGGTCAGGGATTGGGAATAATATGAAAGAAGGTGGTATCTTCCTGGAGAATGGCAGATAGAAAATAACATTCCTTTTCCTAATCTTACTGCTTCTTCCCTATCATAACCAATCATTTCCATAAGCCCTACCTTTGAAATACATAGCCTTCCACCATTGTTCAGTACCTTTTTTTTTTTTAAGATTTTATTTATTTTTTTGAGAGACAGGGATCATAAGTAGGCAGAGAGACAGGCAGAGAGAGGTGGGGAAGCAGGCTCCCCACTGAGCAGAGAACCTGATGTGGGGCTCGGTCCCAGGACCCTGAGATCACAACCTCAGCCAAAGGCAGAGGCTTTAACCCACTGAGCCACCCAGGCACCCCATCTTTCCATACCTTAAAATCACTGCCATACCTTAAAATCAATCAGACCCCAAGTGGATTTTTATTTTACTTATTTATGGGCTAAATAATGGTTTTAGGTGGCACGTCTCAGAGTCTGCTGTGACACTGAGCAGTCAGGGGTCTGGAACAGCCTCCCCCATCCCACCCCACCCCCATAAATCAACTGACCTACTCCAATCTATTTCAAATATTTGTCTTCTAATTAGATTTCATTTGTACAAGGGTTTTGCAGCCAAATATGTTTAGAAAACCACTGCCTCAGATAAGGCCCCAAGATCATTTCAACTATTTGAAATGATTATCATCAACTTCTGTGGACTCTGTTCTGGTCTGTCCTAATCTCAACCCTTCTTTTCTGGGCATGTGGCAGAAGAACCAGCACTACCGAGCTAAATATTCATGTGCGTTGCATTTTGCTCACAGGCACTGTATAAACTATATTTAGAACTCTGGATGTTGAGATGTACTGTGTCAACACTGAAATTTAATTACTGTGATGGACTTTAAATCCACGTACCTTCTTGCACTGTGGAGTGAATATTACCTCTCATGTTTGCTCATTCTCCTTCACACTCCTATAGCAGAGGGTTGCAATCTGTTTAGCGAGAGCGCCCACCTGCCTTTCTCTTCCAAGCGAATGAAATGCACTCTCAATTTTATGACTGTTTTATCTTTGTATTGTGAAAAAGAAGTATTGTCTTGCTAAACTCTTTGGACACTTCCCAATATGCGATATCTCCCTGCTCCTCCTATTATTACTCATTCCAGTAATAAATGATAATGTTCATTGCTAGGATTTGTAAAGCTCTGTCAGGTTAGCCCATTATTTTAAGCTCAGGTTAAGGTAAGGAATTTAGATTTATATAAGCCTGGTGCAGTTTCATTAAGAACCAAAGGCGTTTTAATTTTTCTCTCTCTTTATGCAAGGGACTTTACCTTTCTTAATGTTACATTAATCAGTGTTTTAATATTTCTTCAAAATGTCCCTATTCTCTGTGTGTTATTTACTGTCGTTGTCAAAGTCAATGAACAGGAATAAACAGTATCTACTCGGTAATACAGAAACTACTGCCTTCTTGGCCCTTGTGTAATAGGTAAGCGGATGTTTTTAAAAATGAATCTATCCATGGTACTTTTCCTATTCCTGTATGGGATTTTGATTTTTTTTTTTTCTTTTAATGAATGGCATAAACCCCAGGTCTGAAAACTAATAGAATTTCTGCATTTAGCTGCTGATCCATAACCTTAGGTTAGAATGTCCATCAGTTGGTTGGATGAAGCAATGCTTTAAAACTGAAATGAAAAGATTTCTGTTATACTCCAGTAGGCACCAGATTTGAAAGCCAGTTTGGGTGGGTTATTACTAGAATGATTTTATATTAGTCTTGATAAGTGGTACAAAATAAGTAGTAGGAAGTAGATATAGCCCCCTAAATGAGAATAGACAAGGAAATAAATGTGTTTGATTACCTGACACCAGCTCAGTCTGTGAGAGGGAAAGCTCAGTAGAGGTCCAGGGGTTGGGAGAGCAAGCATGTTGCCTTGGTCAGCACTCTGTGCGCGTACCTGTCACTGGCCAGTGAGGGTATGGGAAGCATGACTGTCTATCCGGGGTGCCCCTCAGCTCCTGTGTGTGTGCAGAACAGTAGCTGTGGCTTTAAGATACCGTTTAAAGGACAATGTTTCCGAGGGGTGCCTGGGCGGCTCAGCGAGTTGAGCATCAGCATCTGACTGACGATTACAGCTCAGGTCAGGATCTCCAGGTCATGAGATCAAGCCCCCTGTTGGGTTCGATGCTCAGCATGGGAGTCTACTTCTCCTTCTCTCTCCTTCTCTGCTCCTCCCCTGATCCTTCTTTCTCTCTCTTTCTCTCTCTCTCTCTAATAAATAAATAAAATCTTTTTTTTAAGGGAGTACATTTCTCTAGATGCTGATAGTCTGGTATAAACGAGGAGTGGCCTGTAGCACGGCTGCCCTCTCTGGCCCTGGGCTGTCTGAGGCAGTAAATAAAGTATATGCTCGAGCCCAGAAGCTGGTTCAAATCCCACTTCTATGACTTACTGGTTGGGTGACACTGGGAAAATTAATCTGTAAATTTGTTTTTTTATCTATAAACTGGGAGATGCCATGAGGATTAAATGAAATAATCCGGGCAAAGTGTCAAGTCCAATTCCAGACACATAATGGTCTCCTGCTAAATGGAAGTTATGAAGACAGAGTGGCCCTCGGGCAGTGAGATGCAGGTCTAATGAGTTCTAACGGGACAAGAGAAGTGGCATGTGGGCAGCAAAGCCC
Source organism: Mustela erminea (assembly GCF_009829155.1). NCBI lineage: Eukaryota > Metazoa > Chordata > Mammalia > Carnivora > Mustelidae > Mustela > Mustela erminea. The sequence continues at coordinate 46,006,490 of NC_045623.1, read as the reverse complement.
GGAGTCTGGGATTGGCAAGAGGTGCAGATAAATCCCACTGCTGATTGTAACAGCATAAAACACTGGTTTCTGCTGGTGAGGCCCCACCTGTGCCCCCAGGAACGTGAGGAGGGTATCGGGGGCACTGTGCTCCCATAAGCCTAGGGTATGCCAAGAGGGGACAGAGAGAGGAAGCAGGGATGGTGGGTGCATAGAATTACACATTGCTCCTTTTCCCTTTTTTACCCAGAACCACTCTGCTCTTTAATAGTACAGATCTCAGCTGAGAGCCCATTTCTCTTTGTACTGTGTGCCCCTGAACCCTCCTAAAAATGAATGATGGACCTAGTAAAGGCTCAGTGGTCCTGAATACTTTTTTTAAAATATAGCGTTGACCAAAAGAAATATACTTTTAAAAAATTCCACTAAGATATTTTTTAATGAAGCCATATCCAAATAAAGTATGCAATGCCTTGCCTACCTCTCTCCACCCTTGGCACACCCTGTCCTGATCTCTGCTTATCGACCACAGCAAACTCCTGCATCTCAGGGTTACAGAGGACACAAGGGAGACGTCAATAAAAGTCACTAAGACATGTAAGGAAAAGAAAAAAAAAAGTTAACTGAATTGCAAACTTTTAACACAAAAGGACTTTACTTGGTATCTGCCATGGATGGAATGCTGAGGGGCCATTTGCCTGTTTGTCCTTCAGACCATGTTCGCCTTTCCTGCTCTACTGTCTACCACAGGAAACACCATTTTCCAGACTCTCTTAAAATCAGCTTCTGGCTAGCTCTGGCCAGCCAGGGTGCTGGGAGAAGACTGGAGGATAGGAGGAAGAAGAAACCAAGTATTTCTTATCAAATCAAGGTATTTCTCCCTCTGCCTTTGGGGGGCGGGGAGGCGGGCATCTCCAAGCAGAAAGTGTGTTTCCGTTGGCTCCATTCCCAGTGGACACCTCTTCCCTCAATGGCCCATGTTTCTGCAGCAGCACAGTAGTACTTGTTCCAGACTGATAGTGCCGGTTTCTGGAAATACCGCCGCCCGGGGGGTGGTTGCTTCTTGCTGCTGCCTGTCTTTGATATGGCCTCATCTTCCCCTGACTGGCCTTTTAGCTCTTCCATCATCCAGGTCACCATTCCAGTATTAATTTTCCTCTATGTGAAGAACGTAGAGTGGTTTCTGTTTCTTGTCTAGACTCTGATTGATAACGCTACACATGGTGATATGAACCTACTTCTGCCAATGACTCAGTTAGAATAAGAAAGTTAATGTATTTAAGCAGATATATGTCTACACAGCTCTGAATAAAAACAAAAATGCATGAATAATGCACCAAGACATTCCATCACAGCAAAGCACTGTGTTGGTCTCTAATATTTCATGCCATTTGCAAATACCTCCCTGTTTGTTATTCTTGGGATTTTTTCATTAGAGCTAAACTACTTCACATGACAGTCGAATACTTCTACAATAGTGTGCAAGAATTCTGCACTTTTCCAGGTGAGAAAAATAGCTCTGAACTAAATTTTCCCCTTGCCCTGTGCTTTCTAACTTGTAGTCCATTTCTACTCACCAGAATGCCTGCCCAGGGCCCTGATATGAAGGAATTTGCATGGTCCACAGGACAAACGCTCCCTGACCTGCTTTTCCCTATCTCCTGAATATGAACCCTAGAAAGAAATTTTATTAAGTGGTTAGAGAATAAAATTTGCTAATTTTCTGTAAGAATTCAGACCGTAGTTTGTAAAATGGGCCATGAAAATAATTCATGCCTGAAACCTAGCATTACTGTGACGCAACATGCCAGGTGGGGAGCTGACCCTTCAGAGCTCTAGTCCCAACTACCCGGCTGTGTGAGTAACACTGAGAACCCATCTGAAAGAAGGGAAAGAGAAAAACTGGCTTGCTTTTAAGGATGGCTGCAATTAGCTTTGAAAACAGCAAGATCCCACTAAAGAGGCAGATACACTGGGGATTTAGACAATTAATGAGTCAGAAACCAATTCTTCCTCGATGACCAGCCCATCTTCATGCATAGAGCTTTTTGTCCACACCAAGTTTGGGAAGGAGAGGACAACCACAGTCCCTATTTTCTCTCTGAGGGGTAGAAGGTGGGTTCCAGGTCTGTTCTTACAATCCATTGTGTATTCCTTGCCGCCTGCCCTCTCCCTGGATGCAGCACTCTGCAAACTGGGAATGTATTTAAGTCATCTCCAGCTGAGTCCAACGGCAGCTAAGAGCAGGATCAGCAAGTGGCCTTGGAAAATGTGTTCAGAGCGGCTAAGTTGTATCCACGTGGTACATCTGTGCTCAAGATGTACTTCTTTCTCCTCCCCATTTCCTAGGGTTTGTAGGATTCTGTAATCAAGACCCATACTTTCCTGAGGGCCTGAGCGACTACTTAATGTGGCCACGTTTCATCTGCCATTACTTTCGGGGTCTTTTAATGGGAAAGAATATATCCCTTCTGTCAAGGAAATAGGATTAGGATTTTAGAAAGGCTATAAAATAATGCAACAATAAATTCTTCAATACCCAGTTGTCAGATATGTTTCACTAAATTGCAAATATCAGATTACTTTTTTAATTATTTCAGACCCGCACGGGGAATTATTCAAGAACCATACATTAGAGGAGAAAATAGGCTTACCTTTCCTATTGTCAGACTCCAGGCATCCACACGGATCTTCACGGTGCAGATTTCAGCAGCCCTGTTAATACTGACTTATTTCCAGTCAGAGCTGAGAGATCAAAAAAGACAAACCCTCTGTGGATCCCCTCACATTTTTTTAAACTCATGTTTAAAATTAATAATTTTCTTAGTCATTCAACAGTGAATAATAAAGCTGGGCTCACTTATTTAAAGTTTTAAAATAGCTCCAGATTAGTTCTCTGTGATACAGGAAGCCAGTATGCAGAAATCCAGTCACTGCCCCAGGATTTCAGCCCTGACTGTGTGACCTTGGGCAGGTTCTTTAATTGCACTCCATGCACTGTTTTCTCTGGAAAAGGCAGACGATAATGGTGTTTACCTTGGATAATTATTATAGGGATTAAGCTAGATCAATTGTTTGTTCATTATTCAATAAATATGTCTTGAGCATCTCCTATGTAACAGACATGGAGCCTGTCCTTGTTGAATTTATGATTTGGATGGGGAAACAGAAATTAATCAAATAATTACACAAATAAATATAATTACATGTAGATGAGAGCTACTAAGAGAAGATATTTGATGCTATGAGAATATATGACAGGAGGACTTCTCTTAATCTGGGGAGAGGGGAGAATCAAGGAAGGTTTTCTGAAGAAATGCCAATGAGTTTGAGGTAGGTAGGATTCTTACAAGTGAACTAGGCAACATATGGGGAGAAGGGGTGGGAGTGGAGGTAGACATTTCAGACAGCGAGAACATGTGCTTAGGTTCTCTCTAGAAGCCCATCGCACTGAGACAACTATTGTCAACCTTCCTTTGGTTATGTTTATGTTCTTTTTCAACCAAACAAGCTTCATTTCGATGCAGAAATTTGGGGAATTCCTTTGATAGTAGGTATGTATGTGGGTCCTTTTGTGACGTGCATATATTTTGCAGGCTGTAGAGCTGGTGTGCATGAAGTACATTGCTCCTGAACACATATGATGGGCACAAGTGGTCATTCATTCAAAAAACATTTACCAGCTGTCTGTTCCGTGCCAGTCCTACCCTAAAGGCCAAGGATACAGAGATGAATGAGGCACAGCCTCTGACTTCAAAGACTTCAATCCCAGAGTTCAGTAAGGGAAAGAGATAACAAAGCACATATTTATAATATGCCATATCAGAGTTGTGTGTGTTTGGTCAATAAATTCTGATGGCAAGCAACTGGCCTGGCTGCCTGGGCCTGGATGAGTCAGTGACATCTCCACAGAGGGGGTGACGCATGAGCAGAATTTTCAAGGAAACCCAGGACGGGCGTTCCAGAAGAGCATGTGTAAAGACACCACATCTACATCCCCAAGACCTAGAAAAGCACTCGGAATCTAGTATCTAAACAATCAATCAGTTTAGTTTACAAATGGCACAATAAGGAGTTCTACGAGTTATTCTGAATGGTTCAAATATACCAGGCAAGTAGAGAGCCAACTTCAGATACACGGCCAAAAATGTAAACAGAGGTAAAATAGTGAAGACTTTTTAAGGTGAGATGAAGAATCCTAGATTTCATTCACTGGTCTAGATGGTGGGAAGCAACTGAAGTATTTTTAGCCAGGAGAATGACATAATCATCTTTGCATTATAGGAAACTCACTGTGACAGCAGTTTAGGAGATTGGTGAGTGGCAGAAAAGACTGAAGGCTGAGAGACCTAGGACAGAGACGATGCGGTCCAAGCGAATGAAGATGAAGTGGGTAGAGAATCTGAGACAGTATGAAGTAAATATCTGGTAATCACATGTGGACTTAAGGGAGAACAAAGTGACAGGGATGACAGGAAGTGGTTCTGGTCTACATGGTTGCTGACACCATTCATTGAGGTGGGGATAGAGAAATGGGAAATGGGGTGAGAAAACATACAAAGGTTGGTTTGGGGCATGTTGTGGAAGAGGAGCCTCATACGCACTCAGGGGAAATGTCCAGATGTAAAGAGCCGTGGGCCTCCTGGATAGCTTTGGAGATCATGAACTTATTTATTCACTCGTTCCTACACTCACTTAGGGAAGCACTTGGCTGGCTCAGTTGGTAGAGCATGCCACTCTTGATCTCAAGGTCTTGAGTTCAAGCCCCACATCGGGTGTAGAGCTTATTTGAAAAAACAAAAGCAAACAAATAAAAAAATTCACTCACTTAGGGAAGAAGGTATCAAAGAGAACATTGGGGTTGCCTGACTCTTGCACTGTACACCCTCCACCCATCTTCATCTCAGACCTTCTGGGCACTCCTTCCTAGTCACTGAAGACTATGTGAACTAGCACACATCCCATCTCTGCCCCAGTTCCTGCTATTGCTCAGTTATTGTCCTTGCATGTGATAGCTGTCTTGTGCTGACCTTCTCAGGACAAGAAAACTGGGATGAATGCTAAGGGACATCTTGTCCTGCTGGACACCTGTCTAGAGATACAGAAGAAAGAAAGTCACACCCTACCTTACACGGAATGTTGGGGATTGAAGAATCTTACAGAGTAGAAAAAAGCATTTTATAGAACAAATCTACTTTTAAAAGAACCATTTATTTCTGCACACAAAGAATAGAAAATATTTTTGTGTGTATTTTGTCTTCCTCTCTCTTTTTTTTAAATGGGTATCCACTCACATTTGCTCAGCTACTACGATTTAAAACTGTCAACATGATTTCTTCTAAATAACTCCTTGGGAAAGCACTTAAAGCCTCCGTTTATTATCCAAATGTAACTTAAGGACAAGAATGGAAGAATTATTTCTGAAAGAAAATAATCAATGAATCATTTATCAGTTTTCCTGCCCTTTGTATAACAAATTGTAATTAGTATGATGTCTTTGTTGGCAAGTGCTTATCAGACAAAATGCAGTATAGAAGCAAAGGAAAATTCTGTAAAGAATTGTGTTTTGCTAATTGCGATGCTATCACTGGAATTGTATGTGATTGCATTGTTAATTTTTAATTTGGTATCCTTAGTAGCAACAAGGTTATTAGCACCTACGTAGAGTTCTTAGTGTCCATATTAGATAACAAAATCTTGGTATGGTGAATATTGGAAATAAACATCCATCAAGTTAGAAAAGAGATCCAGAAGGCTCTAGTAGCTTTATACAGGGCACATTTTTTAAAAAGCTTTTATTTATTTGTTTTTTTCCTAATTTGAGAGAGAGAGAGCGAGCAGTGGAGGAGGGGGGAGGACAGAGAGAGAGAAGGAGAGAATCTCAGGCAGACTCCGTGCTGAGCTAGGAGCCCAACACAGGGCTTGATCTTAGAACTCTGAGATTATGACCTGAGCCCAAATCAAGAGTCAGATGCTTAACCAACTGAGCCACCCAGGCACCCCGAATAGGACACAATTTTAAGAAACTGAATGTGGCAGAATAAAAAAATACTTTATCAACCATCTTTCTAAACTACATTTATATTTTCTTTTTTGGGTAAAAAATGTTCCACACTCTGTCCAGAGTTCTAGAATCATGGCTCAGACTCTTTGTTGAGACTCTTTGCCCCAAGTTTGTCTTCATTCCAATAATTAATCATTGAATGCCTACTAGTTTTGATACTTTTTGGGGAATCAAAGATAAATGGGACCCAGTCTCTGCTCTCAAGGTATTCACACTAGAGTCTAGTGGGAAGCACAGGCCTGTAGACAGATGGTTTTATTACAACATAATAAGCATGCTAATGTAGTAGGTTGTACATCACAGTGATGACACAGGAGACCACTTACTCACATGGAATAAGACACCCACTCACCTGTGGAAATCTCCAAAAAGTTACCCAGATTCACACACAGTCCATCACAATTAGCGCAACAAAGAACCTGGAGTGGAAGAAACTCTCCTGCTGCCTCCTCCCACATTTCCACAAGGAGCTCCGGGATTGGCTTTGGACACAGTTCTGAACATGGGTTCGGGGATAACTTTGGTAGCTACTGAAATCCAGTTACTTGGCCACATGACTTTAATTGCGGCTCCTGCAAATAAATATATATTTTTCTGACAAATGTTCAGGATGAAAAAATACTAACATAAAAATGAAGCTATTAAAAAAAAATGAAGCTATTTCTACACATCCAGAACTAATTTTGTTTTTAATTAGAGAGCTAGCAGTCTTCATCAGTCTGTATTACAAATATGATATCCCACAATTTCCATTTGCAATATTATTCATGGATAAACAAAAAAGAACACACCACATCTACCCAACTCTTTGAAGGTTTTTCTCTCTCCTCTTAGAAAGAAACATACTATCCCTCAATATCTTTCTTGACTTTTAAGACCTTCAAAATTATCAGACATTTCTAATACTCTCACTACTTCCAGCTTTTCTGAAAATCTGTTATCACTTTATAATAAATTATTCTTAACTCTATGCTGATATTGTCCTCTCATAAAGGAAATACTCAGTTATAATAGATGTATAAATAGAAAGGTAAGCAGATCAATGATAGATAAAAGATAAACGATAGATAGATGATTGATAGATAGATAGATAGATAGATAGATAGATAGATAATAGATAGATATGGGTGCTCCTTTGGGCTATTTACCTCTCTTCTTTGATCATCTTTAAATTAACTATGATTCCATGGAATTAGCATAAATAAGCATGCATACTAGTACTATTCCTTGAATTGATCTGTGTGACTATTCAATAGATGCATGTACGTTTGTCTGGATATATGAAAAATATATATACTATTATTCATCTGTCTACAGTTTCTCCAAGGACATAATGGTATGAGTCATCAATATTCATCAAACAGCGCTCCTCTAACAGACTCATAGGTCTCTTATAGTCCACACTTGCCAATATGGAGACTCAGAACTAACTCTAGGACAACAAATACACCCTACCAGTGAGGCAGTATCAGATTGTCCTCTCTGGGGACACCTTGCAAAATCCATACTGTCCTGAAGCTATTCTCTTGGCATCCAGGTTGACAGCAGAAGTATAAAAAAAAATAGCCTCATGCCAGGGAAGTGTGAGAAGTACCATGGTTTAAAAGCCTAATCCTGGGGCGCCTGGGTGGCTCAGGGGGTTAAGCCTCTGCCTTTGGCTCAGGTCATGATCTCAGCGTCCTGGGATTGAGCTCCGCATCGGGCTCTCTGCTCGGCAAGGAGCCTGCTTCCCTGCCTCTCTCTGCCTACTTCTGATCTCTCTATCTCTGTCAAATAAATAAAATTTTAAAAAAAAAAGAAAGAAAGAAAGAAAAAAAAAAAGCCTCATCCTGACAGCAACCAGTGTCTCCTATAACAATACCATTGGCATAGTTTCCAAGAACCCCACAAGAGTCATATCAATTAGAAGGAGTCCCCACACTCAAGTAATCTTAATGCTGTGGCTTCCTATCCGATGTTTATAGTTCTCCCAGATCAGATGCAATTTATCAACCAGGTGTCATTTTTATCATAAGCAATTTGGCCTAGTAACATAGTTGAATATTCTGTCTTATTAGGTGACAGAGGAGAGAGCTAGAAAGTTAACTGAAGGTCAGATTCTCATGCAGAAGGAGAAAGATAGCATCTAATGTATATTAGCTTTAAAAACAAAAAGGAGATACTTTTAAAAATAAATTTAAAATTTTGCAGTTTTAGATTTACAATCTATATTGTCAAGAATGTAGTACAAAGAGAGTTCCCATATACCCTACATGGAATTTCCCTTATCACTAGCATCTCACATTAGTATTTTTCATTTATCATGAATGATGAACCAAGATCTATATATCAAATTATTAAGTAAGATACATATGTTATTCAGATTACCTAATTTTAAAAAGTGGGGGACAAGTTTTCATTGGTGATATAGTCTATACTTAATCCATTGCATATTTAAAATTTTCAGAAACCACTCGGGATTATTCGACCAAGACAGGAATCATTTCAAGTACAGTACTTATAACCCCAGAGTGTCGAGTATGTAAAAGTCTTTAAGTCCACATACTGATTTGTAATTCCCAAGAGCTATAACTATCAATAAACATCATTTATATGTAGTAGGCTACTCTGGACTTGATTTTCACATTGATTACAGTTAGTCTTACAAAAGTGAGCTACAGATTTTAAACCTTTGTGTTTCTCTTTTTGGGGAGGGTATTAGTTTCAGGTGTACAATGTAATGATTCAGCAATTCTATATATTACTCATCATGATAAGTGCTCATCATGATAAGGGACTCTTAATCCTCTTTACGCCATTTCATTCCCATATTTCACCCATCCCCCCCATCCAGCTCTCCTATGGCAACCACCAGTCTGTTCTCTATGTATAAGAATCTGGTTTTTTTTTGTTTGTCTTTTTTTTTCTGTGTTCATTTGTTTTATTTCTTAAATCCCATATAGAGTAAAATCAACTAGTATTTGTCTTTCTCTAATTGACTTATTTCAGTTAGCATTATACCTTCTAGATCCATCCATGTTGTTACCAATGGCAAGATTTCATTCTTTTTTATGGCTGAGTAATAGTCCATTGTATGCATATACCACATCTTCTTTATGCATCTTTTGATGGATGCTTTTATTGCTTTTATATCTTATCTACCGTATATAATTCTGCCATAAACATAGGGGTGCACATATCTTTTTGAATTAGTGTTTTTGTTTTCTTTTGGTAAATACCCAGTAGTGGAATTACTGGATCACATGGTAATTCTATTTTTAATTTTTTTGAGGAATCTCCATACTGTTTCCCACAGTGGCTGCCACAGTTTGCATTCCCACCAACAGTGCACAAGGGTCACTGTTTTTCCACATCCCTGTGCCAACACTTGTTAATTTTAGCCATTCTGACAGGTGTGAGGTGTTATCTCATTGTTGTTTTGATTTGCATTTCCTTGAGGATGAGTGATGCTTTTCATGTCTCTCTTGGCCATCTGTATATCTTTTTTGGAGAAACATCTGTTCATGTTCATGTCTTCTGCCCATTTTTTATTGGATTACTTGTTTTTCATGTGTTGAGTTATATAAGTTCTTTATATATTTTGGACATTAACTCCTTATCAGATATTGCAAAATCTGTTTCCATTCAGTAGATCATCTTTTTTGTGTTGATGGTTTCCTTCACTGTGCAAAAACGTTTCATTTTGGTGTAGTCCCAATAGTTTAATTTTGCTTTTGTTTCCCTTGCCTCAGGAGACCTATCTAGAAAAATGTTTCTACAGCCAGTGTCAAAGAAAAATTGCCTAAGTTTTCCTCTAGGGATTTTATGGTTTCAGGTTTCATATTTAGGTCTTTGATCCATTCTGAGTTTATTTTTGTTTATGGCATAAGAAAGTGATTCAGTTTCATTCTTTGACATTTAGCTGTCCACTTTTCCCAACATCACTTGTTGAAGACTATCTATTTCCTCTTGTATATTCTTGCCTCCTTTGAGAGGTAGGGTGGGGGACTTGGGGGTAGGGAAGGAGAGAATGAAATAAGATGGGATCAGGAGGGAGACAAACAATAAGAGACTTAATCTCAGGAAACAAACTGAGGGTTGCTGGGAGGAGGGAGGGTATGAAGGTGTTTGGGTTATGAACGTTGGGGAGGGTTTGTGCTATGGTGAGTGCTGTGAACTGTGTAAGCCTGATGATTCACAGACCTGTACCCTTGGGGCAAATGATACATTATATGGTAATAAAAATTAAAAATGCTATAAAAATAATTTAGCTTAGTATCTCATTTTAAGAAAATGAAGCAATCTATAGTGAAATATAGGGATTGTTAACAAGTGAATGACTAGTTCCATTGAGCCACAATAAAATTGAAATAACATCAGTCCAGGACTTTCCCCCTGTATTTCACATGTCAGAATATTTGTGATGACTGTTGCTATCAATGGATGGTACACTTGGCCAGCCACAATCTGGGGCTCCACACACAGAGATGTGTGGGATGCTGTCAGTCTCTTTAGACCTGAATTCAATTTTGATTGAACATGTTTATATTTGTGAGCTTATAATTATTCTTGAGTTTAAGAGATGGCTTAAAAGCTTTCTTTTTTTTTTTTTTTTTTCCTTACTGCTGTGTTTCCAGAGAAACTCACTGGCCTAAAAGATTCTAATAAAAGCAAAGAAAACATTAATAAAAGCAAAGAAAATCCACAGTTCAGTTTGAGTCTGAAAGTATAAAGCGAAGAGATACTGGGCAGTTTTCTATTGATTCATTTTCTCATTTGATCAGTGTAGGAGGCCTGCCAAAGACACTCCTCCCTAGAGTATTTGGGGGATAAGAAGCAGCTCTAATTAAGAAGCAGAGAATCTAGGTATTCCCATTCACTTCAGGTCATCTTACATTCATTTACTCAATAAATATAAGTTGTTTGCTTACCATGTGCTGAGTCCTGGTGAGAGCAGCTGTGAGTTTCCTTCCCTCTCTAGTGGAAAGCTAGAGCCACACCCAGGTCAAACACAGGTTTTCATGTGCACAGTTGCACGCACACACACACACGACTTTGCCATACAAAACTGAATAGAAGCTGAAAATAGAGTTTAAGAAATTTATGTCTTTATATATCTGATTTTGTGTCCTGAGATTCAAACTGTTAACTCAGGAGTGGCCAGGCATGGTTTGAGAAGCATGGGAAAACAGCTACTAGTAAAATTATTCTTCTGTGTTCTGTGGATGGTCTGTAAGTTTGAAAACTGTTCAACTCTGCACCACATGAGGAAGTGGCATTGAGTGCATTGAGGCATTGAGCGCAGATCCTGGAGTCGGGCGTGCAGATGCTGGAATCGGCAGGGCTCGCTCTGACCATTGTGGGCATCCTTGGTGTTGGCAAGGCATGGGGGAGGTTGATTACCTTCCTCTTCAGATTTTCACTGAGCAAAAGGATTCTATTTTGAGAAAAGGTATTCCCATGATAATGTATACCCTCTAGAAAGAGAGAATATTTCTTGGCTTTAAATTTTGAAGGATCAACTTAGACTACTATTTTGAAAGAAATTTAAAAAGTGGATCCTTTGGACTTAAGCAAATGGACCTCTGAACAGCTTCTGAAAAAATTATCAGTAAACAGAGGACCCCTTATTGTTGTTTTATAAAGAAGAAACAGAGACTTAAAGAGATTTGAGTAATGGACCCAAATTCACACTGCTAGTAGGTATCACAGTTGGGACTGAAGCCCCAGGGGCCTGTGCTCTTTCTGCTGAGTCCTTCCTAAAAGAATGCATTTGCTTATGCTTTCTGCTCTGTGTGGCATGCTTCCTCTGCACCAGGCCCTGATTTTTGTCATCTAGACTCAATTTAAGTGCACGCTATCAGCCAAGATGGCAGATACTCCACGAGCAGGGTGTCAGTCAGACTCCGGGAGCTCAGGGATCCCATGCACTCCTGTGCTTCTGCCCACTCCACAGCATCCAGGCTTTCAGGAGGAGAAGCTGCCCCAGGGCACCAAAGGAATGACTAGAGTCAAGCTGACAAGTAGAAATGTTTTATAAAATGTTGCTTACAGATTCAGAATTTAAACTGATGGTGAGGCCTTGGGATAGAAATACGAATTCTAATCCTATTTTGATCTTTCTTAGATCAAAAAAAATTTTTTTTAAGATTTTATTTATTTATTTGAGAGAAAGAGTGAGAGAGAGAGCATGAGCAGAGAGAGTGGGAGGGAGAAGTAGGCCCCCCACTGAGCAAGGAGTCTGACATGGGACTTGATCCCAGACTCTGGGATCATGACCTAAGCTAAAGGCAGGCACTTAACTGACTGAGCCACCTAGGCACCCCCTCAAAAATATTTGTGTGCCTACTCCATTGTATTCAATGATGGGAAAAAGTAAAATACTTTTTTACACCTCCACTTATCCTTCTACTGATCTTGTCTATACTTATGCCTCATATGTGCTTTACAGACAAGCATGGAGCCTCCCTGTGAATTCCTACCGTAAATACTTCACAAAATAAAAAATAAATGGAAGCCTCTGTTAAACCAAAAGGAAAGGATTCTTTTTACTAAGTGCCTAAGTGAGAACTGACTAGGATATTTCTTCAGTAATACTAATGCCTACCACATACTCCTTCCTATACCTATGCAAAAAATAAACTTCTGACAAAAATATGTGAAATCTAAGTGTACCTAATTCTCACTGCATTTCTGTGCTTTTAATGGAAAGTAAAAACAGTGGGTGAAACTTGGGAATATTGAATTTTATTTTTGAAGAGTAAGCTACTTTTTTAGTACTATTCTTTTTTACAAGACTATAGGTTTCTTGCATTGCTTTTTTTTAAAGATATTTTTAGGATTGTGATTTCCATAAATTTTGTAGAAAAATACCATTAATGCTTCTCATTTATTTTTCATTAGCTGTTCACATTAAAATAAGTTGTCCTTTATCATTCTGTTATGCACAAAATAATTGAAATGTTTATGTAAGTTTTGTGGGGGGGTGTTTGTAGCTTTAGAGTAGGAACTTATTAAAAAGGAACTATAACTATTGGGATTTTATCAAGATCAAAAGCTTTTGCACAGCAAAGGAAACAGTTAACAAAATCAAAAGACAACTGACGGAATGGGAGAAGATATTTGCAAACGACATATCAGATAAAGGGCTAGTGTCCAAAATCTATAAAGAACTTAGCAAACTCAACACCCAAAGAACAAATAATCCAATCAAGAAATGGGCAGAAGACATGAACAGACATTTCTGCAAAGAAGACATCCAGATGGCCAAAGACACATGAAAAAGTGCTCCATATCACTTGACTCCATATCACTTGGCATCAGGGAAATACAGATCAGAACCACAATGAGGTATCACCTCACACCAGTCAGAATGGCTAAAATTAACAAGTCAGGAAATTACAGATGCTGGCGAGGATGTGGAGAAAGGGGAACCCTCCTACACTGTTGGTGGGAATGCAAGCTGGTGCAACCACTCTGGAAAACAGCATGGAGGTTCCTCAAAATGTTGAAAATGGAACTACGCTATGACTCAGCAATTGCACTACTGGGTATTTACCCTAAAGACACAAACGTAGTGATCTGAAGGGGCACGTGCACCTGAATGTTTATAGCAGCAATGTCTACAATAGCCAAACTATGGAAAGAACCTAGATGTCCATCAACAGATGAATGGATAAAGAAGATGTGGTATATAAACACAACGGAATTCTATGCAGCCATCAAAAGAAATGAAATCTTGCCATTTGTGACAACATGGTTGGGATGTAAGGGTATCATGTTTAGTGAAATAAGTCAATCAGAGAAAGACAACTATCATATGATCTCCCTGATATGAGGAAGTGGAGACACAACATGGGGGGTTAAGGGGGTAGAAGAAGAATAAATGAAACAAGATGGAATTGGGAGGTAGACAAACCATAAGTGACTCTCAATCTCACAAAACAAACTGAGGGTTGCTGGGGGGAGGGCGGTTGGGAGAAGGGGGGTGGGGTTATGAACATTGGGGAGGGTATGTGTTATGGTGAGTGCTGTGAAGTGTGTAAACCTGGTGATTCACAGACCTGTACCCAGAGAGATAAAAATATATTATATGTTTATAAAAAATAAAAAATAAATAAAAAGGAACTATAGTAGAATCAACATTTTATGGTGAAAAGGAACTGAATGCTGTGTCCACATATGAAAAATCAAGTCTACTTCAATTCAGAAGCATGGATTACCTGGAATATCCAAGAAATTATGATAAAATGGGTTGTTTGCTTATATTATCGCTCTCCTTATTATTTAGCCCTGTGTGTGTGTGTGCATGCGCGTGTGCACGTGCACACACATGATGACAGAAGTGTTACTTAGAAAACATAGGAAAGTACTTTATTTTCTATCATATTTTATTATTTGGAGTGATGCACATCAATGAGATTATGATCATTAATACTCAGTTTTCAGAACACACAATTTGATATCCTCTGTGTTGTGTTTATTCTCTGTAGTTAGAAAACTAATCTAGGTGGAAGAGAAAAACAGGTAAGAATTAAAAACCGTTTTTAGAGCATAGATTATTTTTAAGTACACTAATCTGGAAATGGGATCGCTGTCACCTCTCTCAAATGAAGAATCATATTTCAACCCTACTCTCATTATTCAGCCCAACCTTCTGTGAGTACCCACTTTGAGTACATACATTCTGCTGGAGGCAGGCATGTAAGGACTTATAAGACATGACCCCTGCTCATTTTTCCTGTGCCCCTTTCCCCTCCAAAAAGTCCTGGGTCTGAGTGTATACCAGTCACTACATCATCCTGTATATAAATCAGTTCCTCCTCTGTGGCCATCTCACTTGTGCTGAAAGTGCACTGAGCTATCTCTGATAGATGGACGTCTGATACATTTTAAAACGTCAAGGTTATTATAAAATAGATGCATCAAAGAAATTTTTTTGCCAGCTTCCAACTTATGAATATGGATTGGCTTTAATAATTAGATTAGAACACTACTTCAGAAACCATTTATCTAATCTATTTTTCCAAATCTTATTTCACTGAAAAGTTTCCAGGAAATGGTCATCTTCAAAATGGGCAAGATGTACTGAGGTCAAGATGCCACCTAAAAAGTCTTCTCTTTCAGGAAAACAGCATATTAAAGTTCACTAATTTTAGTCCTCTTTGCTTTTTATTTTCTAGTGTTCACTGAAATGTAACTGGATAAATAGTAAGAATAAAATGAAATGAGTAAAGTAATTTGAGGGAAATGTATAGTTATTTTAAATAAATAACAGAATTAGGACGTTGGGTCTTGGTTAAAAAAGATAATTATAGGGTAAAACATTTCAACCATTAGCTCAAGAAGCTATAGGAATTTATTTTTCCAAAGTTGAAAAAAGAGATTAAAAAAGAGGCAATGAAATTAAAATTTAAAGATAATTTACACATAGAGAACTCCCTGTCATGGCTGGCATGAAGCTCGGTTTCAAATACTATGTTTTACTTAATCCTCACAACAACCTCATGAGGTAGGGAAAATTATTCCCATTTACAAGGGCACTGTGCCTGAAATTCCACGTGTTTCTTCCAAACCTTGGAACAACCAGTCAGTGGCCAAGTCAGGATTCAAACCTAGATCTCTTAAGAAAACCACTTGGCGTCCATCACCTGTAGACTGAGTGGACAAAGCCAATCTACCCTGGCATGAGGAAGTAATGCAGTGGGAATACGGAGATAAGCGCAGGTAGTGCTGAAAGGGACCAGCTGAGGGAGAGATGAGAATAGTATCACTCACAAAGAAGGAAAAAGAGAAAGGTAGAGCAGTAAGAAGTCTAACTAGCAATTGGCGTGGCCATGATCCAAATAGGGTTCCAGGTGGAGAGGGAGATATCCTTCTTCAATTCAAATGAATGAGAACACATAATAAATGCAGAGGAGTTTAAGGAACTGAACAAGGAAGACAGGGAGGGAGAAGTCTGAGACTTAATTTTTTTTTTAAGTTTTTAATTTATTCATTAGAGAGAGCGCAGAAGATCACAAGCAGGGGGGAGGGGCAGGTCACAAGCAGACTCCCTGCTGAGCAGGGAACCCTAGGGGGCTCAATTCTAGGACTCCAGGATCATGACCTGAACTGAAGTCAGATGCTAAATTGACTGAGCCATCCAGGCACCTCCAGAGACTTAAATAGTTTCTAATTTCTTTGCCAAGTAAGAGATGAGGTCATCCTGTGAGAAAGGAAGGATGTTACTAGGGCTTCTAGAAGGAGGAAAAAGCTGTCTCGTGTTCACTTGACTGCTGAAAAAACAAAACAAAACAACAACAACAAAAACAACAACCACACAACATGGGAATAATAGTGGGTCAAACTTTTTAAAAATAATGTTTTGGCCTTGGGAGTTGTCATGAGGCTTTGTCGAAGTGACTTAACTCTATGGGATATTGAGTATGCACTGGAATGGATTTGTTCAGCATTTACATTAACGAGTATTTAAATGCTGCAGATATAATTTCAAGGACCTTGAAATGAATGAATAAAAGTCAATGCTATTGTATTTTTAGAAGAAAGAAAGAGGAAAAAGAATTGGAGAAAATTAAAGACAGCCCTAACTACAGACAGCTTGGTTAAAGATTGTGTGAAGCAAGCACATGGGAACAAGCTTCAGTGTGAAAATCTGATGCTGTCAGTTCACCCAAGTTCTTACTGAGGACTGCTTTTGTGGGGAGGCAGAGCTGGAGATGAGCATGGCGAGAGAAAAGGAAGGATGGGCAGGTGCATGCATGTGTGTGTGTGTGTGTGTGTGTGTGTGTGTGTGTGTACGCGCGCGCGCGCGCACGCGTGCATCCTCAAGGAGGAGATTATAAGTGAATGTAGAGTCCAGGAAAGCCAATAACAGGAGGAAAGACATGAAATTACACTTTAGACCTCCTAAATCATTTTGTTTGTAAGTTCTTAATATAGTGATAGATTTGTAATTTTTAAGTTTGTAAGACAAAGAAAATTTTAAAGAACCTTTAATTTGATATCCACTTGGGGATAAATTTCTTAAAATTAGCCCCCAAAACACAAACTGTAAAGAAAAAGCTTGATACATTTGTTTACTTATTAACTTTACTAATTAATAAATTGGTGTAGTGATCTTTATTTTTAAAAATTTCATCAGTTTAACTAATGGATTCATTTTAAGTTAAAAAATTTTAAGGAAAAAAGTAAAAAGATATACCACAGTGAGAGAAGATACTTATAACACATACATATGGGAGTAGCATCAAGGATTCCTAAAAAATCCTTAAGAAAAAGAAAAATAATACATTGGGGGAAAAAAAAACAAAACTAAGCAATAACCTCAACAGGCATTTCGCTAAAAAAGAAACATGAATAGCTGATAAACATGTGAAAATATTCTCAACCTCATTAGTAATCAGGGCAATACAAATTTACATCAAATTAATTATATACCATTGGCAAAATTTTAAGGTCTGAAAATATGTAGTATTACTGAGGATAAAGAATAGCTAGAACGTGTCTATGCTATTGATAGGTGTATAAATTGGTCCCAGCCCTTTGGAAAATTTGGAAAATTATCTTGTAGTTGAACATTTGCTTCTCTTTCTACCTAGCAATTCTACTCATAGATATTTCCCCAGTGAAACACTAGTGCAGGTGTGTGAATATTCATATTGGTAACATTTGCAAGAGGAAAAAGAAAACTGGAAATATTTCAAACATCCATTGACAAAAGAATGGATAAGTAAATTGTTATGTACTCATAAATGTATTTTACTATGGTAGTAAAAAAAAAATGAATGAACTGCAGCCACAAGCATTAACAGAGATGAATCTCACAAAATACTGAGTGTGAAAAAGAAAAGTCACAGAGGAACAAATATACAGCATACAAAATAATACCGTTTACATAAAACCAAAAAACCCACAAAACCAAATAACATCTTGTTCATGGATACATGCATGTGTAGTAAAACTATACTGAAAAAAAAAAATGGAGTGATAAATCCAAAACCTAAAATAACAATCACTCCTGCTAGGGAGATGGGATTGGAATTCAAGGATCTGAATTGATAATACTCTATTTCTTAAGCTTGGTAGTTTATTATTCCATGGATGATGCATATATTACCTCTAGTCCTTCATATGTATGAAATATTTCATACTAATAATGTAGGTAAATCTGGGCAAAAGTTAAATGAGAAATAAAAAGTCAAGCATATAGAAGAAAACTTGGTGTTAGTCTATAAACATACATGTTTGGTTCAAATGCATAAATCTTTGTAACTCTCATTCTGCACTACATAAAAAAATTGGCTGGGCCTTGCAAAGCCACAGTTTTTTAAAAGAATGGCTGAATATTTGAATTATGAGAACAGATGAATTCAGTGTTTCATTTTTAATAGGTAAGAAGTACTTTATTATAATGAATCTGTCAATTTGGCTTCTGTATAACACAAGATTAAAAGTATGTAGTGTAATATTTTCCAGAATATGTTCTACAAAACATCAGATGTTAAGGGTTCTGTAATCAGATGTGTTCAGGAAATGCTGGATACTACACCCACTCTTAGAAATTCATAAGTAAGCACCTAATCTGCCTGCTGTAATAGTTTTTTATTAAAAAAATTAATGAAAAGAGCAGTATGCATAATTTAAATATTCTCTGTGAGAGATGAAAAGAGAATATAAATGTAATTTCTAGCAATGTCTAAGAGAACCTGCACCAAATTACATCTCTAACAGTGTCATCTCCATCTCCTGCTTTGACCCTTTGCCCTCTGTTGACACATCAATTGTTGGAGTTCCTTCAACACTCATTCTTGTTCCTCTTCTCTCCATGATCCCTGTTCCTCCCCTAAAACTAATAATCTTATTATTTCAAGATCTCTCCTTACCAAAACTCATATTCTACATTTATCTTGGAACTCCACAAACTGAAATTTCACAGCATCTCAAATTTAGCACATCCAAACTAGACTCTGTTATCTTACACCCTGAAATAACATGACCTCTGGATTCTCCATTTCCATTATGGTGTCATCATCCCGGCTGGTTTTCAAATTAGAAATAACTTTAATTTGATTCTTTGCTGCATCTGCTTGCATCCATCTTGCTATTCTCTAGAAGAATGTTCCTTAGCTCTGTTCTCTTTTCTCTCTAATCTTTTGTGACATTGTAGTCTCTAACTCCATTATGGCTTAATTGGGTCTCCTATTTTGTCATTCTATCACCAGTATTTCCCAAATGCACCTCATAACCTACATAGGCTTATTATCATAAAATCTAACCATATTGTTTCCTAATAAACATCTGCTAGCCCTCTATATCTTAAAAGGTACAACCCAAATACACACATGTAGCAGAGAAGGCCCTTTCACAGTCGAACATTACAAAGTCTACCTCTTTAGCCTTATTACCTGCCATTCCATCACACTCTATGGTGTGGTGACATTAAACTCATCATCCCTTGAATGTACCATAGTTTAATTTCTCTGACTTTCATTATATGCTGATACTTCTGCCCAGAATGCTCTTTCTTCATCTAATAAGTAAATTCCTATTCATACCTTAATACACAGAAATAGCCCTCCTATAAAGACCTTCTCCGACATCTACAATAAAAGCCAGTCACTTTATTTTCTATACTACCAAGAATCTGTTTGGACTTTCACTGGAGCTCCTGACACATTGTACTGTCTCTTCACCTAAACTTTGTCCTCCTTGCATTTTCCATAACCTATGGGCACTTGGAAGAATCTAACTAAATATATGGACTAATGAATAAAAAGCCAGATAGTACTTATATCCTTAAACCCTTCTTGTTATCAATCCTCCTGAACTTAATTTTTGGTGTAAACTTATTCAGTCTTTTTTAAGGTCATGTTTCCAGGATTATTCTCACTTTAGTCTTTTTATTTCAAAAATTGTTTTTTATTAAGCTTATTGAAATTTATTAAAATAAAGCATTTTGCTCCCCTTACTGCTACTTACTAGTGGCTCTTCCCAGGAGCTTTCTATTTCCCTTCATTGACAGCAAATGTGCTAGCTGTAGAATCTCTGATCATTTCCATTTTTCTCTGCCTCCAGAACTCATGGTTCAATTAATAAGGCAAGTCTCCATTATGATCAGGTGCTACCATATTTTTAACCTTTGTTCTAATAGAAAAAGATGCCCCTACCAGGTGAGGGGTTACTGAAAGGCATTCCTTTCTCTGGGCTGATGCAGCCAGAACCATGGCAAACAGAATAAGGACTGGTTTCAGGCCCCCGGTGCGCCCTTGCACCCTGCTCAAGCTCTACAGCCATGACCTACCTCTCTGATTCTGACTCAGCAGCCCTGTACCTTATATGGTCCCATGATGGCCCCAGCCAAGCATACCACTTGCCTAATTGTCCTTGGCAGCCAGCCTGCTGTGAGGTGACAATTCCTTTTAAACTACTTCCTTTATAAGAAATCTTCTGATACATTGAAATGAGCCAATAAGTCAACACAAATGGGAATTTTCATGGGCCGATGACAGATTCCGATTAAAATGTGGTTTTTACTCAAAGTTTTAGTGCCGTACTTCATATGAAGTACAATGTCATGACAAAATAGCAAGTCCATCCTAAGCCAATGAGGTAGCCCTAAGTACATGAACCGAAGTCAGGGACATGCTGATGTGAACTAAAAAGTCAGGCACACGTGGAATAAGGGAGTCCAGTGTCCAACGAATTTAGGAAATACTTAAATAAATAGAGGAAACTAAATGATATTTGGTCCTTTCATCAACTAATATTTATTGAGCCCCTACTATATGACAAATATCTAAATCCTGGGAAAACAGAGATTAACCAAATAAATGACACTCGTGGAATTTATAATGGAGTGGGAGGAGAAGGACAGTAAATAAACACATCTCTGCTCTGTCAGGTGGTATTAAGTAGAGCAGAATGAAGCTGGGTGAGAGGGTCGGGGATGAGGGTGGGGGCATCTGACGCTGACACAGGGGGGGCAGAAGAGAGCTCACCAAGGACGAGCGTTTGTCAGAAAGGAGACTACAGTCACGAAGCTGAACCTGTGTGAGCATATGCACCTGTGCCTATTTTCTCCTGTGTTTTTATTTATTTATTTATTTATTTATTTATTTATTCATCCATCCATTCATTCATTCATTCATTCATTCATTCATTTATTTGACAGAGAGAGAACACAAGCAGGCAGAGCAGCAGGTAGAGGGAGAGGGAGAAGCAGGCTTTCCGCTGAGCAGAGAGCCTGCTTCTCCCTCTTCCTGTGCCTCTCCTCGGTTTGTGCTCTCTCTCTCTCTCTGTTGAATAAATAAATAAAATCTTTAAAATAAATAAATAAAAATTATTAAGTAAATAAAACATCAACTCTTTGCATTCTACATGTGTTACCAATGTTTCTTCCCCTACTTTGTCAATATGTTTTACCTTTGTGACTATTTTTGCACCACTGGAATTTTTATCAGAATTGGATCCAGACTTATTAATTTAGGGAGAATGGATATATTTTCCGGTCAATGAAATTGGTAGTCCCAGTCCTGAAAGTCTCACAGATTTTTATTAAGATTATTCTTTAGTATTTTATTTTATTTTATTTTAAAGATTTTATTTATTTATTTGACAGAGAGAGTGCGTGAGATCACCAGTAGGCAGAGAGGCAGGCAGAGAGAGGGGGGGAAGCAGACTCCCTGCTTAATATAGAGCGTGATGCGGGACTCAATCCCAGGACCCCGACGGAGATCATGACCTGAGCTGAAGGCAGAGGCTTAACCCACTGAGCCACCCAGGCATCCCTATCCTTTAATATTTTAAAAAATACTTTTGCTCTTATGAATTTTAGGATTATTTCAGCATATCGTATTTTGTACCCATTGGTTCTGGTTATTAAAGAAAACTATTCATTTTTAAATATATGTATTTTGTACTTGACCATTTTATCAAATTCTCTAATCCTAATTGCTTTTAGCTTCCTTCTATAATTTTTTAAAATATTTTATTTATTGAAAGAGAGATCAAGTGCACACATGTGAGCAGGGCCAGGGGCAGAGGGAGAGGCAGAGAGAGAATCTCAAACAGACTCTTCACTGAGCAGAGAATGGAACACGGGGCTTGATCCCAGGACCCTGAGATCATGACCTTAGCAGAACCAGACACTCAACCAACTGAGCCACCCAGGTGTCCCTGCTTTCTACAGTTTTTAAACAGTCTTTCATGTATAAGGTATAAGATCTCTGTGTCTTTTCATCATTAACATTTCATATTTTATTCCATTCACTAAAATTTTCAGGACAATGTTAAAAGAAAAAAAGATAACAGCATCCACTTGTTTTTTGTTCTTGATTTTAATGACACATATTCTCTAGAATTTCAGCATTACTTATGATGCTCACCTTTAGTTTAAGAGGTGTTCTTTATTATGTCAAGGAGATATCCCATTGGCCATAGATTAAAATAATTTTATTTGGATTGAATATTGAATTTTATCTATTTTTCTGGCATCTGTTGAAGAAATGGTATAGTGTTTCCCTGAGGGACTGATGCAATGAATTAAATTAATACAGGATCCACCAAAAACATTCTCCCAGAGAATACTTTTTCCACAAGCTAGTCCATGAAAAAAACTGAGTGAGGAGGAAATTGTCATCTGGTCAAATAACTTGGGGAAATGTTGCATCGCACATGCTTTTCTTAGAGATTCATTAGCTCATTATCATGTGAAAGATGCTGACAAGTCTGAATTTGGCAGTCAAGAAATTCTGTTAAAAAATTATACACACACACACACACAACCTGTACTGCTGTATGGTATATTTACAAGCTGCTAAGAGGATTGATCCTCAAAGTTCCCATCAAGAGAAAAAGAAACATTTTGTGTTTTTGTATGTATATATATGATATGAAGAATGTTAACTAAACTTACTGTGATAATCACTTCATGATATAGCTTGTCAAGTCATTAATGCTCTACACCTTAAACTTACGTAGTGCTGTATATCAATTATATCTCAATACAATGAGAATAGTCCAGTTAACTTTGTTAAAACCACCATTTCTAAACATTACCTGTCCCACTTCCTTTATAGAATACTTACTAGTATCCCATGGACTTAGGGTTCAGTATATGGCACTTGAGGAGTGCCATATTGCTAGCTTTCCCTATATTCAATTATCCTTGCACTCTTGGAATAGAATCCGCTTGGCCATAGGGGTATGACTGTTTAATTTGGTGCTAAGATCAGTTGGTTGGGTTTTAATTGAGGATTTTTGAGTCTGTAATTATAAGAGTAATTGTACTGTCATTTTTCATCCCTACCCCCTCTTGGCTCCTTCCAGGTTTCAGTATCACTCTGATGCTGGATTGGTAATATGAATTGGGACATGCTCCATATTTTTCTGGGCTCTGGAACAATTTATGCCGCATGGGAATTATCATAGGATTTTATTTTCTTAATTTGAAATATTTTCTATAAAATAGCCCAAAGAGAGATGAACCCAAACATAGTGCTAACTGGTTGTCAATGAGCTTATGATTGAATCCCCCTGTTAGCTCAATTTTCTTTACTGATGAGGCTTCAAGTGTCTCCATTTTTCTTCACTTCGACTAAACATGATTGCTCTTTGCTCTAGGGGGTGAACGGTTCAGACAGCCTACTCTGCTGTAACTCCTTGCTCTTGTCACTCTAGTGCGCCACAGAACGGGGGGCATCAGAGTCAGGTCTGGGAAGAAGATGACAGAAGCCCAGACAGGAGGATCACACTTCTCCATGAGCATGTTGTCTCTGATGCCAGGCACAAAGTCAGGTCAACAGAGCGAAGGTCTGACGGAAGAAACAGAGCTGGGTGAATTGCTGGTCTAGAATCCCAAGAAGAGGGTTGAAGAGTATCAATTGGGTTTTTAAAACCCAGTGTTGAGATGATGTTGAACATTTTATGGTCTGTAAGGGGAGAAATGGGGTGTTAAGGCCACTTTTTTTTTTAATTTTTTTTTAAATATTTTATTTATTTATTTGGCAGACAGAGATCACAAGTAGGTGAAGAGGCAGGCAGAGAGAGAGGAGGAAGCAGGCTCCCTGCTGAGCAGAGAGCCCGATGCGGGGCTTGATCCCAGGACATTGGGATCATGACCTGAGCCGAAGGCAGAGGCTTTAATCCACTGAGCCACCCAGGCGCCCCGTTAAGGCCACTTTTGAGACAAATTCCTCCCGCAGGCACAGAACACTTTCTTTGCAGAGATGCCATATTTTTACAGACAATACTTCACGGATCTTCTATGGGCTTGGGCATAAAAGCACACAAAAATGTTTACATGTTTTCCTTTCTAATACAGGGATTACTCAACACTAAAAGGCAAAATTTCTTATCTATGCAGGGCCCGCCCGACTCATAGCAGGCCACTTGATGTGTTTAGTGTTTGTTGAATAACTGTGTATTGTTTGTTAAATAATTGCCCATGTGTTGACTTCCCCTGGTTTTATACAACTGACATGCCCCTAAAATGTTTAATTCATAAATTAAATGAATCCTTTTTTCCAGATTTATATAGAACAACTCCTTAGGTGCTAAATATATGTGGGTTTTTTTTTTTTTTTTTTAATCCTTCATTAGTTGGTGCATTTCTTTGCCCTGGAACATTTAATTTCAGTACTTTCAAGGTACAATAATGGACTCAAATATTTCAATATACTCTAGGGAACTTAATACTCGAAATGATTTTTTTCTAAATAAGCTAATAAGTTGCCAGTTATTTCTGTTTGTCTTTTGACATGCTGAGTAGAATAAACATAAAAATAACATACCTTTGTCTAAAACACAAATCACAGAAGATATAATTCTTTAACCACATGCAGCTTGTATTTCTTTCAAGACAAAAAGAAACTGCTAAGATTACATGTCTCTGAGTTATTCTCTGAAATGTGATGAGTGCCGAAAAAGGAAACACGTATGTTAGAGGAAAATAATAGCTATCTATAGAAAAGTGCTTCCCTCTGCTCCACGTACCACGCTTCTCTTCAAAGAAGCACATTGTGCAAAGGTGAGTTGTCGGGAAAAACTAACTCATCCTGTTCATCTGGTCAAAGATCCTTCCACTCAATAGCCATCGGTGGAAGCTAGGCCATTGTTTAACATGCTTATTAAATGCTACTGCTTATGTAGTGGGGCACAAAGGGAAAAGAATCAAACGATTTTGGTGGTATGTATCCATATGAACTCAAGATTTGAATGGCTAACCAACACTGAGTTCTTGGAAGCTCCTTGATGATCAGTCACAAAGCTAAAAATCACTCCTTACCCCTGATTAGAGGAAAATCTGATTTTCCTGTTGCATTGCCTTCTGGAAAGAGATGATGGGGGAAAGTGCCACAGTGAAGAGCAGAGACTGAATCAAAAAATATTGATTTTGTGTCTAACCTGGCTTTCTCAGTTCCAGCACCTTACCAGGAAATACATAGAGGCTGTTTCCACAATGAAGTCCCCTATGACTAGAGAAAATTATTGAGCGGAGAGATATAAAAACATATCTTTCTCCATGGCACTGCTTGAGTGTTGTCATAATATGTATTTTTTTTTCTTTTTTCTTTTTTTTTTTTTCTTATCCCCCTTTCCTGGTTCCAATATTTGTGATTTTAAAGAAAACGCCATGGTTGGGAAGGGACACCTTGTGCGTTGATGGTGGCTTCTTGCGACTGGAGTGCACGAAGATTTCATAGATATACCGCAGTGGGTGGACGTACTCATCCGAGGTCCACCTCTAAGCCGCTTTGTTACTCAGGGTCTTAGAGGAGCAGTGTGATGTGAGGTAGGAAACAGATATGAGAGACATCATGAAGGAAGGACTGACATGGCTCAGTAACTAATGGGGCACGAAGGGTGCGGAAGTGGGCGAAGTCAAGGGTGACGCAGGTAGCCTGGAGAACGATGGTGCTGCCATCCCCCCCACCCCCCGCAAAAAAATAAATAAAATAATTCCGGAGCTGGAGCCATCTACTATCTGACATAAGCCCTTGGCTGCATTAATACAATCATGATTCCTGACCCATGAGTGCGCGGAAGGAAACAGTATTCACAGCACCACAGTCGTGAGCACTTAGTTTTTCTTCTCTTACAATGTGCAAATCAGCAGTTGCAAGCCTGGGTTTTAGAAAGCCGCCTCAGTCAGTCAGGGCACCATCCCGAATACATTAGTCGTATTAACTGCATGCCGGTCATGGGGGATCGCTACAAGCCCAGTCCAAGGTGAATGGCAAGTGCTCTTTTCGTCAGGGTTACTCAGAGAAGTGGCAGGTCCGAAGCCATTTAAAAACTGGAAAATGGCCTTCTGATAAATAAAATGGCACTTCTGGGGCTGAACATAATTGGAAGAGCTTTGTGCTGACAGAAGACTAAGGAAGCTTTCTTTCCTATGGGAGGCTGGTATGCAAATGTCACTTTCTGGGTTTTGTTGACTGTGAAACTGGAGACAGCAACGGTAGGAGGGGTGCCTGGTGACAGGCAAAAGCAGGGAGGCAAGAGTCTTGCCTGTGTCTGTATGATGACCTAAGACATTAATTGCCACGGGATTCCATTAAGTATGTGCTTTACCAAATCAGGAAGGTATAAATGACACTCTCAATTTTCAGAGTTTGTTTTGCAGTGAAAATTCAAGAGACTGAAATTAATTTAGTTAAATTGATATTTTACCTCGTGATTTCAGGGATTTAATAGTGAATATGCCTCTTGATCTTGATGTATCTACTGTGGGTTCATTTATTCTCTTTTCTTTGGCACACGGCACGTAGCTGGCCCTTTGCTATGATTTGTGATTTATAAAATGTACAGAGCGTAGTTCAGTCCTGATAGATGAAATCAGAATTCTGGCTGAGCTGTAGGTCAACTGACTAGAAAAGGGAATTTAAAAACTGATTCTTTGTCAGCTCTAAGATAAATAAGATCTAGGGATCTAATGCACAGCATGAGTACAATTAACAAAACTGTATTATACTTGAAAACTTTTTTCTTTTTTTAAAGATTTATTTATTTGAGAGGGAGAGAGAGAGAGAGAGAGCAGAAGCAGGGGATGGGGGAGCAGAGGGAGAGGGAGAAGCAGATTCCCTACTGAGCACAGAGTCCGTCGTGGGCCTCAATCACATTACCTGAGCTGGAGGTAAAGGCTTAACCTACTGAGTCACCCAGGAGCCCCTATACTTAAAAACATTTTTTTAAAAGATTCTATTTTATACTTAAAAACTTTTAATAGAGTAGATCTTAAATGTCACCACATGCACATGCGCACACGCGCGCACACACACGCACATGTAATAATATGAGGCATGGGGGTGTTAACTGACATTATTGTGGGAATCACTTCTTACAACATATACATGTATCTAATCATCATGATGCACACCTTAATCTTGTATATGTTATATGTCATTAACATCTCTAAAGCTGGGGAGTGGGGGACCTGATTCTGGAGGTAAATGGCTACAAGGGGTGTGTGCGTGTGAGGCTTAACCTAATTTTAAGTGGTGATTTAGGCCCCATGTCTGACTTGTGGTATATCCTTCAACATATTAGTAAGCCTTTCTTTTACATCCTCAATGAGAATACATTGGCAAACTGTTTAAACTTCCTTGGGGGAAAAAATGTTGTCAGTTTCCTACTTAGGCTCAATCTACATTCCAGAAACAATTCGATTAAGATGGACATATTGGGCGCCTACTGTGTGCCAGACATAGTTATCTAAGACGGGACATTTTTGCTGACCAGCATCCCTTCACTGGCAAGTTTCCAGTCAGTTTGCAAGTCAGCTGTTTATAAATTGGGACACATTTTGCTAAAGAAACAAATTTAAAAATAGTGGTTAGATTCTCAAGCCAATCTTCAAAAGCTAATTTAATTTATAATAAAGTGGAACTCAACTTCTAATAGAATCCTCAAACCTAACTACCATTTATAGCAGTGATTTTCAACCCTGGCTGCACACATCATACTATAATCACCTAGGAAGGCTTTTTTGGTATTTATTTTTAAAAATAAGTACAAAGACGCAGACCTTACCCCAAGAACAATGAAATCAGAAGCCATTATGAGAGCAGTGGTGGGAAATGGGGCCTGGGAAAGGGTGGAAAGCACTGGAAACAAGGCCTCTAGGGAGAGTGGCATCAGGCCTGTCACTAGGAATTGGAGGTCCAGGGGGTAGATGGTGGAGCCCAGGTGTAATGCATGGATGGATAAAATAAGAAGGAAGGATGCCCCTGGGAGAAGGAATAGACTATAGACTCACAGCCTTGGGGAGACTATGGTCTCTGGTGACAGTAAAGGTTTTTTCAGGAATGAGGACATGGTAAAAGGGTCTGGAAACTTCCGTTTCAGGAGCACAGGACTGGTGTGGCAGTGACGCAGAGGGAGTGGGCAAGTTGGTCAGCATCACTCACCAGTTCTCCTTGTCCAGTTCATGAGGGAGGAAGACAGCTCTACCTTTAAACCACTTTCTTATTTTGGGATAAGGCTTTCACAGAATTTCCTGCCTCATATTTCCTTTCTACAAAAGGCAAATGTTTCGATCTCTTCATCCTTTTGGCATCATTATGAACTCTCAAGACTAAGCAGAGGTAAGGGGAGTGGAAGAGGAATGGATGAAATCCAATAAACAGGCCCCATAATAAAAGTAGGCTGGTGATTCTGTCCATCTGCTATCACTACCCAACAACTTCCAGAATTCTGAAGCTCTTATTTCCAGTCACTCCCTTGCAACTGAGTCAGAATGTCAGGGGTCAGAAACATGGGCATAAAGTTTTATCAACAGCTGGTGGAAACAAATATGCCAGGTGAAGGATCTCAACTGTCTTCCTGTGTCCTTCTCATTTTTTATAGTTTGGGTGCTGAGATTTCTTTTTCCGACATTCTGTGACTGTTGCAATGCAGGGAAGTCTGTTGAGGTAACATTCTCACATTTCAGTCGACACTCTCAAGTTCTAAGTTGTACTCTATATTTCTTTCTGGCATTTTCTATAATATATTGCTTCTGCTCTGTGTTCTAGTTCTCTCTTTAGGGCATTTTGTAATGGGATCAAAGAAAATACTGGAATTCTGGAGACACATGAAAGTTTTCTCTTCTGAATGGAGGAAAGGAATTATCATTATCTTCCCCCTTCTTTACATTTTTGGATATTCCTGATTTTTTTCCTGATATGGGTAGGATAATATTGTGAAAAGAGGTGGGGATGTCCTTTTTCTACAAGTTTCAGGAGGTACTAGCATGGAAGAGTTTCTGGTATGGAGAGAGGACACACAGAAAGGCTCCTTTCCATGTGTGAATTTACTGTAAGCAACAAACACATGGGTCCCTTCCCCATAGATTGCTGGCCAAGCTGTATAGCAACACTGTGGGGAAAACACCACCGCCTTGGAAGAAATTCTTCGCTTCACTAAGCAGGAAGTGTAGCTCAGTTGGAAAATATGGATTAGATTTCAAAGGAAGACTGTTCTCCTCTCAAACAGATCCCATCTCAAGAATAGAGAGAAAAATTGATTTTTTTTTTTTTTTTGGAATGAAACTTCTGGACAAAATTAAATGGGGATAACTTTCAACCTTAGTGGGCAAAGGGCTAGTTTAGCAGGTGAGACTCCATTAGCTCTGACTGTTTCAAGGAAGATTCCCTCACCACATCACTTGACTTCAGGTGTTCTGCTGGAGCAGACAGACTCCCTTTGAAGGAATTTGCTAGAAGTGGACTAGAAGAACAAGATCCTGCTTTGATACACTGATGATGGCCTATCGTTTGCAAAGGCATTGTGTGTAAGGTAGTCAGTGAATGTCAGCCTACTGGAAAACTGACAAAGGAAGCCTCCTCTTACGGAGACGACTTCTCAGTGCCTGAAGATTCGTATGTCAGTTGTTGCTTCTGACCTTTTCTAATTGAATTATCCTTCTTTAGTGAACCAGATAAAAACAATTTTAATAGATGGGGCAAATGAGGGTACTGCTTAGTTTTTCCTATTAAAAATAAATTTACCCCTCAAAATAATTTACTTCAGGACTTTTTGAGCCATGTACCTCGGTCAAAAAAGCGGTAATAAGGGCACCTGGGTGACTTAGTGGGTTAAAGCCTCTGCCTTCGGCTCAGGTCATGACTGCCTTCGGCTCAGGTCATGATCTAAGGGTCCTGGGATCGAGTGGGGATCCTGCTTCCTCCTTTCTGTCTCTGGCTGCCTATCTACTTGTGATCTCTGTCTGTCAAATAAATAAATAAAATATTTTTTAAAAAAAAAAAAGCGATAATAGCTTCAACTAGGCAGCAAAACTAGTCTGTCTTAACCAGAAGAATGTGAGAGCTACTTCAGGTTTTTCCAGTTGCAGTTATGTGTAGCCCCAATTGCTTGGGCTCGGGCTGAGGCTGGTTTAGTAATGATCCCGGTGGTACTGGAGGCTTTAGTGAGAAGCTTGGATCCTTGATCTACTTCAATGGGGTGAAAAGACCTCAAATCTCTGTCTTCAATCCTTGTTAAAACTTTTGGTTGTTTAAAAGTTCTCTTTAAACATAAATTTTCATTTTGAGAGAAAAACAAGGGCTTGGAAAGCATTTGTGTCAGAAGCAAGTTTGAGTCTGATTCTGTGCTAGGATTATTCCTAAAGGAAAATCTTGGTTTAACTCAAGTTCCAGTTAAGTCAGAAAGCTAAGGGAAAGTGAGTCATTTCATTTCTTTGCTAAAAAAGGAAAAGTGGCAGGGAAAGGGCTTTTATCTACTTAGATATACTCCTACCTGATTATAATCTTTCCTTTTCTTTTCCTTCAGTCTTAAGGAAAGTATATGCAGAAAGAATGGATGATAAGAGAGCTAGAAGAGAAAGCCAAAACCTTCCATTAATTACCTTTATCAGGTTAGCAGTGGAATAGGTACCTATGCCTTAGGTAGAGAAAGGTGATTAACATTCAGAATACCAAAGCCCACTTCAATTTAGTAAGGGCATGATTTCAAGATAAGTTGAAGGGTAAGTTAGAAAGAAGCAATTTTTAAAGCCTAAGTATAAAACCAGGATCAAATCAAATAGTGATTGTTAATAAGAGTTAAAGATTAGTTAGAAGTGAAGTCCCTAATTATACCTGGAGCTTTTAATAGACTCATTTTCTTGAAAAAGGTCCTAGAGGTCGATCAACCCAACTTCATATCTCTGGTTGCAAAAAACAGACACCTCCTCCAGCAGAAACAAGCCAAAGAGAATTTATTGAAAGGTTACAGAACCTAAGGGCTGGAAGGAAGCCATGCCTGGGGAAAGAAGTGGATCTAGGAACTTGATCATTAGGTCACGACTTGTCCCTTCATTTTTTTTTTTTTTTTAAGTTGACGCACATCTCCACACCCGTGGCATGAAGCTGTTGTTTGGACATGACCATGGTTGAAATTCTAAAAGCCGTTTTCAATCCTGAAGTCATAAATACAAATCTATAAAGTGATAGTATCTCTGTACTAAAATATACAGCTGTACCCACCAGCATGGGCTCTGTTACTGTAACTGCAATTCTGAACCCTTAGTGACCAAAGACCCTAACCCTAACCTATGCCAGTCTCCTTATTCTGCCACCAAAAACAAACAAAAAAACATGGACCAAGAAGAAGTGGCAGGTTCAAGATTTCCTAGAGGGCTATGGAGAGAATCTGAAGACTTGAAGTTCTTTGATGACTGCCCTGTCAGACATGTGGTGTCTTGGACGATTCTGAGACCAATGACTGAGAAAGAACTTAGTTAAGAACCTGAGTTTTCTGGTGTTAGCTGCCTTTGGGCAAGTAGTTTATTATATCTTCCCAAACCTTCATTTGTATAATGGGGGCATTAATACTCCCTACAGGTCAGGGTTGTTGTGAGGATTAAATGACATGACCCATGCACAGCTCTTGGAACAATGTCTACTACACATAAATGCCCCATAAATGATAGCAATTATTATTACTAATAAAAAAAAAATTTAGTCAGCTCTTTTCTAAGTAACAAATAACCCTGAAACTCAATAGCTTAAAGAACATTTATTTCCTGCTCACAGGTTTGCTATCAGCTATAAGTCCGCTAAGCTTAGCTGAACTTGGCTCCAGTTTTGAGTTCATGTCTGGGGCATGGGTGTCCTCATCCCAGGAACCAGGCTAAAGAAGCACCCCTTACTGGGTGGCATTCTTCTCATGATGGAGGGGAGATGTGTAAAAAATGGGAACCATGTGATGCTTTTTAAATTCTCTTCTGGGAACTATCACTAATTCTGTTCCATTGGTCAAAGCAAGTCATTGACCAAGCCCAAAGTCAAGGAGGCAGGGAAGTTACTGCACTCATAAGCAAGCTATGTTTGGGGAGGGAATGAACAGTACAATCTAGCACTGGAAGGTTGAAAGAAGGTCTAAGATTATTGAGACAAGGGCCTCTGGAGTAGCCTGAATAGTCTGAGACCAGAACCTACACAGGCTGTCCCTAATTTCTCATGTCATCGGAATTATGGGCCATTTAGGTAAACCAGAGGTCCAGGGCAAAGAGAGTTTGGAAATAGAGATTAGGTATAAAAGGACACTGTAGGGCGCCTGGGTGGCTCAGTGGGTTAAGCCGCTGCCTTCGGCTCAGGTCATGATCTCAGAGTCCTGGGATCGAGTCCCGCATCGGGCTCTCTGCTCAGCGGAGAGCCTGCTTCCCTCTCTCTCTCTCTGCCTGCCTCTCCATCTACTTGTGATTTCTCTCTGTCAAATAAATAAATAAAATCTTTAAAAAAAAAAAAAAAAGGACACTGTAGCAACTGTAGCATCTCTTCCTATAGAAGAGGTTGCTTTAGAGTTAGGTCAGCGTTTCTAGAGCCAAAAGGTATTTTAAAGGACTCACATCCTTAAAGCAGCATTAATGGTATTTGTTTTCAATTCCATTTGTCAAAAAAAAAAAAAATCAGTAAATTTGATGCTTATGTAAAAACTGTTTCCCCTTTAAACGGAGGTCAAGAGCCTCTAGGTGTGTATTGAGGAACGCTGCTTGGTGGTAAGTGAAGATCAGAGAAGTTTGCTCATGACTTGTAACTTGGTTTATAACACAGACGAACACTACTGGGTACATCCGTTGTCATCACACATATTTTAATTGTTTTTATTCTTAGTCGTATATTGTTTACATTTGTTCACAGTTCTGAATTAATGAGGAATTTAATGAGGAAGAAAAAAACATAATTCTGCCAATTTTTCCCTAGATACTTTTCTCCAGATCCATAAATTTCCATCATCTGAAAAGACTAGCTATATAGAACATCAAGATATCTCTAATATTTCAAAGTGTAATGTAAGGAAGAAAAATAAATCAGTGTTATGTACGCATCCTGTCTCTAACCAATAATCTATTATGAAAATAAACACTGATGCTGTTTTGAGGTCCAGTCCAGATAAGAGGACAGCGGAGAACTATTCAGTATTCCCTTTATTCTCATGCCTCAGTGCAACTGCAAAAGCCATTCCCTCTGTTTGAAAGGCTCTCTTCCTTCCCCTTTTTCTGCCTGGTGTTATTTAGCTTTAATCCACAGATCAGCTCTTGCTCCCAACTGGGAAAGGAATCCCCTTCACCACTTGCAGGGAATTACTTCCTTGATAGCCCTATTTCTAAACATGGTCATCAAGTCTGTCTCCCCCAACTTGTCCCTGGTATTTCCCGGACACAGTCCCACAGTGTGAATGGATGAGAGGAAGCAGAATAAACTTAATGAGATTAGAAACTGAAGAGGTGGGGCGCCTGGGTGGCTCAGTGGGTTAAGCCGCTGCCTTCGGCTCAGGTCAGGATCTCAGGGTCCTGGGATCGAGTCCCGCATCGGGCTCTCTGCTCAGCAGGGAGCCTGCTTCCTCCTCTCTCTCTCTGCCTGCCTCTCTGCCTACTTGTGATCTCTCTCTGTCAAATAAATAAATAAAATCTTAAAAAAAAAGAAAAGAAAAGAAAAGAAACTGAAGAGGATGTAGGGGAGAGCATTTCAGGAAGAAAGAAGGTATACGTTAGCAAAGTGAGAAAAGACAGAAACGGACATATACAAGATGTGCTTAAGGAGCGAAAAATGGACACACATAACTAGAAGAGAGAGTTCACGAGAAGTCCTGGAAAAGAGAGTGAGGAGTTTAGGTTTGTGGCAGAGATGCCCATTGTCTTAGCCTGCTTGGGCTGGCATAACAAAATACCCTAGACTGAACACAACAGAAATTGATTTTTCTCACAGTTCTGGAGGCTGGAAGTCTCCAGAGTGCTAGCATGGACAGTTTCTGGTGAGAACTCTCTTTCTGGCTCGCAGATTTCTCACTGTGTTCTCACATGATGGGAAAAAAGAGAGCTCCGGTGTCTCTTCTTCTTGGAAGGTCACAAATGCCATCACAAGGGCTCCATCCTCATGACCTCATACAAAGCTAATTACCTCCCTAAAGCAACATCTCCAATGTAAGAATTTGGGCATTAGCATTTCAGTGTAAGAATTTGGAGGGAATACCTGTCAGTCAATACCGTATGGTTAAGGAACCAGACCTGCCTTAATGAAGTGGGCCCATGAGCTCTCCACCATGCCTCCCTGCCATTCCTGAGGTTCCACTGTTCATCTAAGAAAGTGAACAAAATCCCAGAAATCAAGATTTCCAACTGAAGGGGCTTTAAAGCCAAAGGGCAAAAGCAAAATAACCTTTTAATTTCTGAGATGAATGAACAAAGTAATTTTTGTGAGTGGTATCTTCTATTTCTACAGCAGCCATAAATCATACCTTTGGGAGCTGTACCATTTTACTTTTAAATGTACATTTTGAAAAGAACACAGTCGTTTCTTATTATGCTCCTTTTGTACAATTTCGTTGCATTCATCACGAGTCAGGGAGTCCTGTTGATTCTATAGCAGGAAAACTATTTGTTACATTCACAGTCCAAGTGCCTACTGATTAGCATGGGCATTTCACATGAGCTGATTGGGAGGGTAAGGCAGTCTTCCTCTAAGATTTACTGCTTTCTCCGTTTACTCACGGTCCATTTTTCATTGTATTTCAGGTCTAGATTCCTTTCATTTGGTGCATTCTCTTAAGAATCACCATTCACGGTATGATATTTTTATTCATTTGAGAAGTTTACGTCCATTTGCAAATGATTCAATCCAAGATCGAGAATTCTGCTGCCTGATTTGCAGAAAGTTGTTGCTGCCTAAAGATTTGCTGGGCATGTCCCATTGATAGATAGTACAAATATACAGTGTTAATATAATGGGAAAACTCCAGAGTATTTCCATAGCCCCTGACTATCGAATAATATACAAAAATATATGACTTGGGGACAGCTGAAATTGTTTCCACACTTTGAGCTCTGCTTCCATTAGACTGGTTCACAATATTAGATTGAATCCCAAGGTGCTACTGATAATCATCAGCTGTTTTTCTTGCCCAGTCTTTTTGTTTGAATGTATCCTTTCATTATCCACAGGCTTTTGAAAAAAAATGGGGGAAAGAATGTTTTTAATTGAATAATCTGTATTCTGTCAGGCATTCCTTCTCCCTAGGAAGGTATATGGAAACTTACTTTGCTATTTTTGTTTATCCTGCCAGTGTAGTATATTGATGAGAGAACGGAGATCCAATAGTGTTAAAACAAGACATGAAATATTGATTAATTCTTTTCTTAAATTCCCTTTTTACTCCTGAGTGTAGCAGATTTCAGACGCTGCTGCCAATATTGTGCTCTCCAACAAACCTCCATTACTGGGAGGGTCTTGATCCCCTTTGGGCTTTGATAAATGATAATTATGCCTTTAAAATGTTCGCTTGGAGTGCCCCAGGCCTTGTTTTCATCAGTTCATTGAAGAAATGAGTAAGAAACAGTAAAATTTAGGCTGCAGAGTTTGAGCCAAAGGCCCCCCAAGGAGCCATTCCGTGAAGAGGAAGCAGCCAGAGACTGAAGCAACTGGACTCCTCATCCTTGTTCCTTTTCCCATTGCACACTCCCCAGTGCAAGTCAGGACTTGCCCTTTGGGTCTAGACCAAGTGAATGTGCTGATTCCTAGGGTTGTATTAAAAGGTAAGATAATAATGATTTAGTATTCAGCAAAACTGAATGGCTTCGGATAGGTTTGTAAAGAAAGAGAAAGAAGTAAGGTATTTGGCTGGTTGAAGAAAACTAGTGGGACAGTGAGTAGAGTGGGCAGAATAGGAACTGTAGATAAGGAGAACCTGGATTTTTAGGATCAGGGACATCTTCAAGGCAAGCCACCCAAATCAAGAATAGGCACTGGGGAGTCAAGAGATCTATTGCCCTTTTAGGGCACAGGTGATCTGGGAACACAGAGGAATCTGGTGAGCTACGAAAAAGAACTCACTGCTCAGAGCAGCACCCTCCCCCAACCAAGAATTGTCTCATCTAAAATATCAATAGTGCTGAGATTGAGAAACTCTGATATAGAGAAAGTGCTATTATTTCATCCATCAAAGGCCAGTTTTTTGAGTTCAGAACCCAAGCCACTGAGATAATGGTGTTCAATAATTAGCAGAGCATCCTGTGAATAAATAGTAGATTCAGTGTAATCCCATTTTCTTCTGAAGAGTATCCATTTTAGTTTCTTCAGTTCCTCCCCTAAAATTCCCCAGAAGGGAAATCTCGCTCATTAGAAAGTTCGAGCTTGCCAGGCAATAGGAAGAAAGTGCTTCACAGTATGTTTCCAGAAATGAGAAGATGAGAGAGCATGCTCAGAAGCAAAAGTACAGGTGAATGAAGCATGCTGACAGCCAAAAAGATTGGGACTGGTAAAAATAAGGAGAGCTTGACAGACAACGAATCCCTGTGGGCATGTGATGACCTTTAGACATCAAGCAACAGTAAGTAAACATCAAGGGGCAAGGTAGCTTATATTTTATTGGTAATAAACTAGATGAAAGATCATATTTTAAATGATATGCCTTCAAGCATGTGCTATATCAAGGTGTTGACAGCATCATTTTTCCAAGAGATGAGCGAGTAAATTTAAGTAGTTTCCAAGTAGTAAGTACCTTGATTACCAAGGAGCAGTGGGATGCAAAGCTTGGCCAGTGGAAACAAATGATTGATTGCTTCCTCTTAACACTCCTGCCTTTATTTTCCTCTGCACAGCTCATTATTCTGCCACGTTAATTTAAGCTTTCTTATTGTATTGAATTAGGGCTTTAAATTCTCTTATCATCCCTATGGGAATCTTGATTGTTTATTTGTAGATGACAATAATTGTTTTTATCGATCTCCAAATGTAGAAGGTATAAAAAGTGCTATGGCTGATGGCCAGCTGGTACATAGTTAGCGCCGCGTGCATGACTGACAAATTACAAGACAATATTTGGCCCCAGAGGAGACCCTTGAAGAATTT
This sequence comes from Mustela erminea, assembly GCF_009829155.1. NCBI lineage: Eukaryota > Metazoa > Chordata > Mammalia > Carnivora > Mustelidae > Mustela > Mustela erminea. The sequence goes on along the minus strand of NC_045623.1, from coordinate 45,969,140 downwards.
TTAAAAGCATCTGATAGTTATCCCTAGATCTCTTCTAGCTGAAAAGCGTAAACAATTTCACATAGGTCGGCTCCAGTCTTTTTCTTACTTTCATTGAGCCTCCAGAGGTCTACTTGGGTGTAATTTATACATCCTCATCTCTAGCACACCCACCCAGCAGGAGTTTGGAGTGATGTAGCTACAAGTATTTCCAGAACCAGTGCCATCCAGGCCAGTGAATTCCGTTAGGGACTCGGATCACCCGAGCAATTCTTCAGAAGAGTTTCTGGATTAATCTAGCAGTTGCCATTATGCCACTATAAGTATTCTGTAGATGACATTAGCTCCAAGTATTCTGAGGAGAAACCACTTTGCTATCCCCAGCATGTACTATGGGTAAGAAACCTCACATGATTTCACAACCCAAATTTATCAGAGGCACCAGAGAGAGAAAATGCAACTGTCTCATTAAAGTGCTGTTTTTAGGACGGGGCACTTAAGAAGTATGAGTCCCCGCAGTCAGAACCGAAGGCAACACAGCTTACATGAAGATTTTCAGCCTAACTATTATGATCTGTCTATCCAGAAACAAAATAAGGTTTTGCTTAAAAGTAATTGGTTAGGTTTAAAAGTCATCAAGTATCAGAGACATGGTAAAATTTCCTTATCGTTTGATAAGATGATAAGTTGACCAGATGCCAAATTTTGAAATCCATGACCTTCTTTTCCTGGGGTGAAGAGAAGACAGATAGGAAGAGGAACCACTTTGATGACTGTGCCCTATTTATCCTTTGCTTCTGTCCTGAAAGTTTGCTGTTGACCACTCAGAGTGACTATCTGAATTGGACCAGAATGAGCCAGGAGAACTTGTTTTGCAGAGTAGAGATCCACACGTCACACAAATGACCTCCCCTCCCCCCACCACACTTTAGGCTGGAACTATAATGTTATCTTTGTCCTTGACAGCCTCTCTATGGACAAACTGACTTCTAGAAAACCACATAAAAAGAAGAAAATTTGCCCTAATTTCGGTTTCCTTTTTCTCTCACTCAAATTAAGCTTTACTCTCAATACTGTGATCTCATTGTGTCCTTGGTCTTGGACAGCCATTCCAGCACGTTCCATGAGCAGTAATGTGAAAGAGGGAAAAGTTTAGTGACTATAGCCATCACCATTATGAGGTAAAACTTTTTACACCCTCTTTATATATGCCTCGGACATTTAGTGGCATGCCTACCACACAAGTGGGCATTAAATGTTATCTGACTGATTAACTCATTTGTTAGTTTCACATTCAGCATGTGTGGAGCATATGACTGTAGAATGGGTAAGGCTTAAAACAGATGGACAGTTGAGGGTGATGATCACAGAAGCATTTGGTTTTAAGATTGGAACAAACCTTAGATATGACTTAGTTCAACTATCTCACTTTGGAGACAAGGAAACTAAGATGACCCACAGAGGTTAAATACCTTGTCCAAGGCTTGGTAGCAGCAAAGCTGGAATTTGAAACTAGGTATCCACACTCTCAATTCCATACTGCACTCTGTACTGACTCTGAAACATACCTGGGCTTGTGCTTTGATACATGTACTGTGATTGTCTTGATGGGTGTGCTACCCCCACTAGACCATGTGTTCTTCAAGAGAATATTCATCACAGGGCACCTGGGTGGCTTAGTGGGTTCGGCCTCTGACTCCAGAGCTCTCAGCTCAGATCTTGACCTCAAGGTGGTGAGTTCAAACCCTGCACTGGGTTCCATGTGCATTTAAAATATATATAAATTATTTCATCACTAACTTCTGGCATAGGATTGCAATAAATTTCTGTTTAAAAAAAACAAATAAATGAGATCTGTTTTTCTTATCATGTACAAATAAATGCTGTAATTTTTAGTGATCTCTGCTAGTGTGTGGCCAGCCTAGTAATGAAAAAGGATAGAAAGGTTAGAAAAAATTTAAAAAGTAGAATGAGAAGGCAAAAAGAGGTAAAAAGGAGATACAGTTCAAGGAGGAATGTAACTGGAAAAAAATCAGTACGCAGACAAAATTTCTAGACTCAGTGTGGGAGCTTTTAATCAAGACTCTTGCCTCTTCTGATCTCTCCCAATTTTCAAATAAGGACTTTTAAGCAGATGGTGCGTTAAGCAGATGTCATCGTTGCTGCCCCTCCTCCAGACTCCAGAAGACAGGATGGACAGCGAGTTAAATTGTATAATAAGCAGAGTTGTTCTTGAGTGTGTTCTACCTCCTCTGGTACATCTTCCCACCCACTTGGCACTCATTCCTAACCCATGCTGCTGCTACTATTCTTATCCTGGAGGAAAGTGCATATAACTCTATATGATCCTGTTTCTGGAATATTTTCCATTTAGAAGACTCACCAGGCAATACAAAGGAAAATGACTTACAAGGAGGCATTTCAGACTCAGTGGCAAGTGAGCAGAGCAGATGGATGTATATGGACTGGCTTTGTCTCTCCTTACAGATCATCCAAAGTCAATTAAAATAGAAGTGAGAAAACCCAGTTATCATACCCCTCTGTGAGCTAGTGTTTCTCCTGAAATGCTTACATGTTGCCAATCAATTGATATTAAACAATGCCTGTTTTGAAAAAAAAAAAAAAAAAAGGAATCAAAGGATCCAGGGTTCTAATTATAGCACATTGACGGATTGGTACTGGAGAACTACATCAATATAGGACATCAGTGGAAAGTGATTACTGGCAGGAGGGGTACCCACAGAGTGGTTATCAGGGCTAAGTGTCCATTTCTAGAAGAGCTGGCTATGCTCCAGTATGCCAGGAAGTCTAGGTGGAAGGTATGAAATGTAGTCTTTTTAGAAGTGGTGCTGCACAGTTGCCAGATAGCCTGGTGAGACCCAAATGCTCCTATGGGAAGAGATTAAGGAGATAGACAGTTACCCATTTTGGATGGATTGGGTCCCCTTGGCTAAAGCCAAGTATGGAGATCCAGCTTTTCATTCAGTATTCCGAGCCTTTGAAATTTGGCAGACCCTTCCCATCAGACAGACACCTAACTACATCAGCCACTCTCTTCCTTTGGTTACTATGATTCCCATTTTTCCGTAAACATACCAAGCACACTTCCATCTTTGTGATTTTACCCTTTACCTTTCCTCTTCCTGGAACACTTTTCTCTCATATGGTCTGCTGAGCAAGTGACATCTGTCTGCTATTACCAGAGGTAGAAGTCCAAGCACCTCTTCCCACTGTGTCTTATTTGAATTGCCAAGAAAAACACAACACAGTCAAACACTGGATGGAGCAGTGCTTTACTCACATAGAAAAGAGACAGAACAAGATCAGCTCTAAAAGTGAGCCTTGGTCCATATGGCCTTTGTGTCCTCCTGGCAGCTGATTCAGAGACCTCCGCCTACAGGCAACCAAAGGACCCTGTCTGCTCTTGGCAGGGGACAGACAGAGTATGTGGTTGACCAGAGGTCATGTAGCACACATACTGAAGCAGAACAAAGGAGTACACATTGAGTCTGAAACAGGGAATGGTATACCCACACAAGACAATAGCCAGGCACAGAATGTGAGAGCTCCTTACCTCTTATAAAGGAAGTGGTCCGGCTTGAAGCCCATTTTCTTTTTTTAAGATTTTATTTATTTGTTTGACAGAGAGTGTGAGCAGGGGGAGCAGCAGGGAGAGGGAGAAGCTGACTTTCGCTGAGCAGAGAGCCCAACATGGGCTTGATCCCAAGACCCTGGAATCATAACCTCTCAAAGCCCATTCTTAATACAGCCGAGATGAGAGTCAAAAGACTGCACACATAAGACCTTCTTTTCCAGTGTGCTCCACATGGCTTCTTCCGGTTCATACCCCACTACCAATAACAACCTTCTTCTCCCCACCCCAAACCAGATCTTTATTTCCATTTTCAAAGAGGCTTTCTGAGCACAGCCACCTCCAAATCTATGAAGAGAAAATCTTTGATTGCTTTGATAATTGCAGTATCAACAACATCTACAACAGTGATTGCACATAGTAGGTGTTCAGTAAATATGTGTTGGTAGCATAGGTCATACAAAGGAAAAGTCTTGTTTCATGATGCCTAGAAATCAGTGAAGGAAAACTTTCCAGATGCTTTCATAGAGCAAGCCGTTCACCTACATTGTATGCAATTTACACTCGGAAACCCTACGAGTCTTAAAGAAAGTGATATGTCCAGGTAAGCAAGATAACACCATTATCATTCAGTTCCCATCAGGGCTCCAAGCAACTTTAGAAAATCTGTCCTCTGATATACAGCACTAATTTGTGTCTTACGGAAAATCAAATGAATTATTTTTTTACCCGAAGGGAGCAGGATTATTTGACTTCAGATATTTGCCATATGGCTTCTCTTCCATACAGCATAGCTTCTAGGCTTAAGGTAGTAAGAGTGAGAGCATGCCTATAAATTATTCAGAGATAATTCAAAATAAGTGTGTATCTTTGACAGATTGTCAAATTTCTTAATGCTTTTTCCTGATAACAAGTGCTATGTGTTTGATAGAAGGTTGCTCGTTTCTCACCACACTTTATTGTTGTTCTGTGTGTTTTTTGTTTGTTTTGTTTTGTTTCTTGTTGCTGTTTGTCCTTGTTCCTCCCACAGAGTCCAGTCTGGCTCTTATCTCAGCACGGGATGGTTTACCTTCATTCTGGCCATGGATGCCTGTTATGGCATTCACGTCTACGGGATGATAAATGACACCTACTGCAAGTAAGATCACAGGAAATTATTTTTATGCATCTCCAATTCTGATATCTTGTCAAAATATCACAATTCATTTCAATACCATAAATCGGAGAAACAGATAAAGCAACAATTATTTCCCGGTGCTCTTTGCTGACATGACATTTTATTGTCAGTGCATCAAGTTGTGACTTTTAGGGGTGATAAAAAGAAAGATATTTTCCACCACCTAATGTCAAATGTCAGAAGGAACAGTTTCCCCTTAATCAGTGGCATAGCAGGGATCTGTGGCTTGGAAATACAGAACAAGTTTAGTGGTTATTTAATTTGCAAAGTAAGTTTGTCATTTCTGCTGCTCTAATGGCTTGATGGATAGCTAGCTACGCAATGGTTATATTTGATCTTGAGGGACAAAATGTCCTGAAGCTTATAGAAGCTAACAGTTTAACAAAAATTCCTGGAAATTATAGTTTACTAATAAGTAATCTGCCAGATCCAGATTTAAAATACATGTGTTCATCCACAGTATATCCTGATAGAGAGGGATCATTTCTAATTATTTAATAAAATGAACCCTCCTTGTTTCATCCAGGTGTTGAAATTTATTTCCCCACTACAGATGGTACCATATAACTCAGCATTTTAATCACAGTGTCAAAATGGTAACTAAGCCACAGTCTTCATCATGAAATATTTCTACCCTAACTGTAAGTATAATGGAGCACAGATGTACGAAATATCTTACCCTAAAAAATCACAAGGCTTCTTCAAGCTCTGCAAGGGCATCAGGCTATCTGAAGTTTGCCTCCATTATACACCATTTCCTTCTTCCAAGATAGGTATATGTTTGAATGCAATTGGTGTGATATATAAATTTTATATGATTTATTAAGGCACTAAGGATCTGGTACATCTTCCTAAAAGCTTTTATACATAATAGCTTTTAACTGAGTTCATGGACCAGAATCATGCATGGTTTGCAAGTAAATGCATTTACTGGGCACATAATGGATTCTTGCAAGTGAATGCTCCATTCTTCATCTCAATTCTTCTCTCCTTTTCTTTTTTTCTTTTTTTAGGACAGAAGGATATAGAAAAGTCCCTTATCATTACTATGAACAAGGAAGAGATGAGTGTGATGAATATTTTCTTCATGAACATGCTCCATATGGGGGGCATAGGTTTATCACTGAAAAGAAAGTGTTTGCTAAATGGGCCAAGAATCACAGGATAATATTCACACACCCAAACTGGACAGTGTCTTGATGTTAGTTCTTTCCGATCTTGCCACAACACTTGACGTGATCATAATACCACAACTGTGATGCTGACGATGCTGATGATGGTGATGGGAAAGACAACGGTGATGATCAAGTTTCTGTACATTCTCCGAAACGGATGGTGACTCTGCCAGTAATTTGAACTTGGGATTTCATGGAGGGTGGATGTGCTCTTCACATTCTTTCTGAAGGTTCAACATTACATACTGCACTTTATAATTTAACTGGAATTGAAATGAAGGCCAGTAACAAGACAGCAGTGACCTAAGAAATGGGAAGATTATCCTTCAGGATAGCTGCTCAGAATTCTTCAACAGTGACTACCTTTCAAAAGCCATGGGATTTGGCCTGGTGAGGCAAGGTTGACTCTCCAGTCTCTTGAACTCGAGCAGCTCTACCATCTTGTTGATTGTCAAACACTGATCCAAGAAATGCTATCTGGGCACAAGTACTGTACCACAGTTACTTGTTAGCCCAGAGGCAGGGAAGGAATCTCTTCCTGACAGAACATGGTCCTAGAGTTCCTCCCTCAGCTAAAGCCTCAGGCCATTTCCTAAGGAACAAAGAAGATGCCATGGACACCCTACCCATCAGGATCCTTCAAGAGTTCAAACACTTAATTCAAAATGGTCCAACTAGCAAATCTTGATGAATTTTCAATCTCACCACTCCATTCTCACTACCCCAAACAATATAACTAAACATGTCACTAGAGTGATCTCTATTATTGCTTAGTTATTTTTGGTTGAGTCCTAAATATTTCAGAAAGCTATTTAACATATAAGATACCAACACTGTAATAACATATACTGTGAAAGCATTCTTAAAACATAACCAAAAGGGTTTGGTTCTCTGCTTCAACATCCAACAACACAAAAATATATGCTTTTTAAAATCATGAAACAAGGAAAGCAAAGCATATTTTTACATCAATTTGTATCCTACCATACTTCATAATATATATTTATATATTCAAATTTCTACTTTATAGGCTCAGATGCATCTCTCCATCCATTACATTATCATTGCCAAGTGCCAACTGTTAGGCATGGAGAGGAAATGGTTCCTGGTATTAAATCTGACCAGAGCTTTTGCCTTCTTGGGGTTTATTATCCCCACAGTGTTATCAGTTGTTATACCATAATACAACACTAATAACGACCTTAATGTCCAAAGTGCTTTGTAATTTAAAGTCCTTATACATATGCTGTCCCATGTGATGCCACCCCCCTGGGCTGTTCCCTGCACATTCTGACATCTCCTTAGCAGATGATCTGTAATTTGTTCATTGCTTTGATATATTCCAGATCTTTGCCTCTGCTAATATTTGTGTAGAATAGCATTTATGTAGACTAGTAACCAGTTGATTCCAGTGCCAAATACAATATATTATATGAGGATTATGCAGAAAATATCACAAGGATGGTCCTGGCCATAGACTAGGACTCCTGTGAGCATAACTACTTTAGATTTTTTTTTTTTTTTTCTTAGAATGACTCTTTTTAGGTAGAGAAAAACTAATGAAGCAGGGGCAACAGGAGGAAATTAACGCAGAGAAATACAGTTTCCTGTCCCCATCTTGAGATGACATTGTTCTCCATACACTCATTGCTCATTAGATACGAGAGGGTTGATTTGCTGACAGAAACCGAGAGACCAAAAATACCCTTGCAAATGATTCAAAAGACACAGCCGAGCTTAACTGACAGAATGATTTGGAGAATGAAAGTGATGACGCATTTCACGTCGGCAGCTCTCTGCAGGTCCTTACCAGTGCTGGGTCCCATGATAAGTTCTCAAATGGGGCCATCCTGGGCAAAAGTCTCTTTGCTGCTCTCTGCCCCCGTTTGGATAACACCAATACCAGAGCCAAGAAAATGGCCAAAGGCCATTTCCATCAATACTTCTGATGTTTCCTTGTGTGCTTTTCAGTTGTATGTATGTCAGGTTTTGTTGAGTGAATGCCTGGTAGAAATGCCCACTCAAGAAAAATAAACAGATGCAAATGTTAAAATTGTCATACAAATGGTTTTCCCCCCTGTTGTGATACTGAAGTTCCACTTTTAAATAAAAAGGAACACTTGAATATCAGAATGCTTCAGGGAATGACATAATTTATTTAGTATTCTGGTAAACAGAGGGTTAAATCGATTTGTTTTAGTCCTTACTAATAAGAAATTTTGCCCCCTTCTCCGGCTCCCCTGCCTCTTGCACACGGAGGAGATTTTGCCACGCCACAGTTGCGCTGAGGCAGGAGGTGTGTAGAAAAGTCAGTGTTTCCTCCGCAGGGATGAGGGGACCCTCCCCCCACCTTCCTTGCTTTCTCTTCCCCCTTTTTTCCTTAACTGAGCCCCAACCCCACTTTCTATTACTGTTGTCTCTCGCCTCCTTTTTCTAAAAGTGAGAAACAAAAAAACCATATTCTCAATTTGGAAACCTAATTGGATGATTTCCAGTGTAATCAGCATCTTGGTAGAATCACATAACTAACTTTTCTCTGCAGTCTTAATGTTCTCTGCTTCCATTTCCTGTTCTTCTCTACCCTCGGCTTCCTAAATCTAGTGGAAATACAAAGTGTAATTTTTCCCATATTAAGAAATTTGTCATCTAAGATTTATGGATACAGAAGAGAATGACGAAGGAGAAATTCAAACTTGTCACACAAATTTCTGGCCAATTTCATTGGTTCTAGCCAACTGAAAGTTTTCATCCAGCAGCTAAACATTGAAGAATTCGACTGAATTCACTTATCACTGTTGTATATGTATTCCAGAAGTCAATTAATATCTGTAAAAAACAAAGGCATTTCAATTCCATCCAAGGGTCTAGGCAAATGGACTACTGAAAATGGCCACAATGTGCTGAAATTAGTGTTAAAAACACGCAAGCTAGACATAATAAAGTAAATATTATTTCTAATACTGCCGAACTCTAGAAAAAAGCAAGGAAATTTTAAAAAAGTTTTAAAATGAATGTTTTGAGTCCTTCCTAAGGTAGCCTAGTGATTAAATAGTAATGATTTATATTGTTATGATAGCAATGTGAATTAGAAAACTTCTACACTATATCTTACCTTGCTATCAAAGAAAAATCAATTTGGAAAGATGTTTGTATATATGCACATAGAGTCAGTGTGGGAGTGTGTGTGTGTGTCTAAAAGCATACCCGTAATCCTATATTTTTCAGTGATGTGTATGAATCACAGAAAACCTATTTTAGACTTCCGTGAAATTTATTGGTTTACATTTTTGAATCCTGATGAAAAAATAAAGCAAAAATCCAAATTAAACATATTTATTGTAAAGTGTACGTAAGATAATACTTAATGGCTGGCCCATAGAATAAATTTGGAGAAGCTGCTGTATCTAGAACTAAGAACACAGATGCCACAGTTGTCACAGGTCAGACCTAAAAGGATAGCAGTCTGTATTGTAGGCTCTGACGATCTCAGTTCAGCTCAAGTCACACTGAAAAACACTCCATCAAGCTGCATTCACACTGAAGTGAATGAACATGGTCCCCTTATTCAAATAAGCCTGTCTTTGGCATAAGCAAAACTCAAGCAAAATTTGCATGATTTTTATTATATGGTTAGAGAACTGTGACCATTGTGGAAAGAGAAAAGTATATAAGGAGATTACTCTTTGAGGATTTGAAACGAATCAGCCATTGAGGGAGCAAGATTCTGAGATGGGGACTTTGCTGACCTTTCCAGAGGTATAAAGCCATCAGAAGAAAATCTCTTGTTACTTCCTTAGAAAAAAGGCAACATTGAATTCTTCACCTGGTTATGTTAATTGGATGCGAATTGTAAGCTCAGTTTTCATTTTAATAAGCAAGATAACATAATCAGAAGGTTTACTTTTTTTTTTAACAGCATACCCATCTAGCGTTTAATGTGGCATGTCGAATGCATGGAACAAAACTCTATTGCCCCACATCAGGCCATGGCAAATCTTAGCACAATGAATGATTTACAGTCCCAGAGCCATAAGGGGAAAAATGCTTTTCCCTCCACTGCATTGTAAAAAAAGCAAGAACTCATCATTCTAATATGTATTCGTAGACCCAGTGCTAGCTTCGTAAGTATTCTAGACTTTTAGAGCTGCAAGGGTTTTAGAGACCAGCCAATCCAACCCCTCCATATCGGAGTTGAAGAAACAGACCTAGAGAAGTGCCCATGGCTATAACACAGACTAAGGGCAGTTCTGAGCCTCAAATTCTTATCTCATGTCTCCTTCTCTAGTACCATTTACATGACTTTTTTTTTTTTTTTTTAAGCACAGAATGGTAGCTGAAAAAAATGCATAAATAAGCTAACCTGGAATCCAAGGGCTTTCAATTAGTAGTGTTGATTCTACTCATGATCAGAGAAACCACACTGAATTGCAGAAACAGTCAGATAACTGAAGGAACACATCCCTGTAATTGTCCGTATTTTCTGTTATCTATGTTTATTGCTAAGACTGCACCACATTCTGTTATCATGAAATTGAAGGACTAATTTAAGGAATGTAAAAGTGAGTATCTTACTTCCTTGTTGTTGAGGATGATCAAGCCACTGATACTCTAAGAACCACTGAGTATAGAGGGAGCTCGGTGTAACTGGCATGTCCTGTTGTCCGATTAGCTCCAGAAACCAAGTGTCCTAATTCTCAGATCAATTCGACTGCCTGTTAGGGAAATAACCTACCTGCACTGGCTGGTGAAATTCTACCTTTTGTTTTCACACCGTCTCGGTACCACACACAATCTTTGAGGGCAGATACCCTTCTGGAAAGTAAGTCACACCCCCAACGCCCCACAGGACTTAATCATCACTTGAGATTGAGAGAGTTTTTTCTTCACAGTCCACTCATATGATACTGTTGGAAGAGGAGAATTCTGAAGCTATATTCACTAGGCTCTGAAAATGGTTCCTTTGACTCAGAGAGAGCATCTTGTTTTGTTGCTTGTTTTTGCAGAACCTTAGAGAAGCCACTAGAGTAAAATTCCATGTAAATTGCTAAAGCATCAAATCAGAACTGTCCTTGGGCATTGTAACTTTGCAGAAGACCTCATTTAGTTTTGTTTTAAGTCCTCTACTTTTTCCCCCCTTTTCAGAATAGTCACAATTTGTTTATAAAGTAGAAAAGCTCTTCTTTCTCCACAGATATATTTCCCTTTGTTCATGCCTTGGAGACTTCAGAAAAATAGAAGCTCACTTTCATAAAAGTGAAGAACATCTTGACGAATAAATAGACAACTTCATATATTCATATTTTTGCCTATATAGTGAGCAGTGTCTCCTGAGAAACTCCAAAGGGACACAAACCAGGGCATTTCATGGTTCCTTGTTACCAAATCTTCAAAGTACTAATTTTCTTGTGTTTAACTTTGTTGTCATTGCTACTGAGTAAATACCCATTTCTATTACATACAGTATATTTTATGCTTCCCTTTTTCTGAGTTCACACAGTTTTGGCTGAAATCTCTCATTCACTTTAAAAACCTGTAATCTTCATCTATTTATAGTAGAGACTGTAAACGCACGGTTTGTGCGCTTGGTGAGCTTTTTTTCTAGCATCGTATTGCTTTATTTATAGGCACCATGTCTTAGAATAAAGCTTACTAAATGGCAAAGGGCTACTGGTATATTTCAGTTTGGTTAGCTTTTACAAGATAAGTGAGGAGTTGTGAACAAAACCAGAGAGTATTTTTCATTGAGAGACAAAAAGGAAAGTAGGAGATCGGGTGCGAGGCAGGGAGAGATACTCAGGATACCCAGTACCCAGGGCAGAAAGGCGTCCAGCGTACTACTGCAGAAAATGACGAGAGAAAATGTCAGTCAGCCTCCACACCGTGTTTGGGCCACATTAACTATCTAATGCTGGGGTATATTTCCTTTCTTACTGATCAGACCCGAGAGCAGGTTGGGTCAGTACATAACGTTGCTAAAATACAGAAGTCTTCCTTCTTTCCTCCCTCCTTCCTTCATTACCACCCTCCTTTTCTCCCCCTCAACTTCTCTTTTGCTCCCAAATGTTCTCTCTAGAAAACTGAGCACTCTTGAAGTTAAACCTTATATGTGGGCAGTTTCTCATTTATAAATCAACTCCTAGTACTCTACCAAACTCTGTAGGTGACCCTTATTTGGATAAAATCTTAAAATGAAAGTCTTCTTTGGGAATAAACTGATAATAACTTACATGCCATGTTTATCATAGGGCTGTATACCTCATTCAATCCCCTTAAGCACTCTGTGAGGTGTGTTACTAGCACCGTGTCACATATAAAGAAACAGAAACACAGAGAGGTTAAGTTGCTTGACCAAGGAGGCACAGCTAGTGATGAAATGAGGTTTTTGAACCCAGGCGGTTTGACCCAGAGTCCATACCAAGTTGGAGCAGGCTATAGGTATAATTAATGATCCCAACATTTCAGTGACTTAGCAGAATAAGGTTTTTTTTAGATGCTTCTCTCCAACCAGCTTCTCTCCAAGGATGACTCAAAGACACAGGTTCCTCCCATCATGTGGCTTTGCCTGCCTCTGTATCCTTGGGAGCCTCTCTATTTGGCCTGCTAATGGGGAAAGAGAATGGAGGATTCTGCATTGGAGGGTTTTATGTGTAAGTCTAGAAGCTGTGTGCAGCACCCCTTCCACATTTTATCCAAGCTCGGTCACGTGGCCTGGTAGAGGTGGGCGGTATTGTTCAGTGTGCCCAGGAGGAAAAGGACCAGGGTTTGATAAACATGTAGCCATCTCTGTCAGAATATTCTTAGCCATGGTAACATGTAATTTTAAAAAATTATTTAGTTTTGTGCAACTGTATGAAGTATGTTGATAATCCTTTTTTTTTTTTTTAAGATTTTATTTATTTATTTGACACAGAGAGACAGATGACAAGTAGGCAGAGGCAGGGAGAGAGATGCGGGGAAGCAGGCTCCCTGCTGAGCAGAGAGCCTGATGCAAGGCTCCATCCCAGGACCCTGAGATCATGAGCCAAAGGCAGAAGCTGAACCCACTGAGCCATCCAGGCGTCCCAATAATCCTTCTTAAGAATACTTAAGAAAAACGTCTCTTCACATGGATGTCAGTACCCACACCCAAACAATATAAGCTAGGGAACAAAATATTGTTCTAGGTCCTATAATGCCAAAAAGATAGGAAATTATTTCCCTTACCCAAAGAAATAAAGACAGAAATTGGTAAGCTAGCAACCTTTCAAGTGAGTTAATTCTACCAACAGTAGAAATAACGTGTCTTTTAATGTCTTAATGGTCTTTGGTTAACATAAGACAGATCCATCCCTGCCTCTGATCAACCAGTTTTGTGCGGGTACCTTTTTGTAAAATGTCACAAAGATCAACTTCCTTTTTCAACTTCCCTTTGGTCTTCAGGTCTATGCAATGCTGTGATCATTTTTTTTTAAAGTAAAAAATGAAACTGATGGTTCTCATATCTGAAAATAACAAATATCTCTCATGTACACCCCTCCGTTTCTCTATGCACACTGGCAGATGAGGTTCAGAAAAGGGTCCTAAAATGTCCGTATTTCCCCCGTCCAGCACACAGTGTGTTCCCATGGAGAGAAGCCCTTCAGAATTTTTCTCTTCAGCTCCCAACATTTTTCTTCCTTTCTCAGTGCTTTCTATTTTTGCACATTATTCTCTTTAAGCTATCTAGAAATCCCTTTCCCTTAATGCTAACAGAATTCCACATCCTAAAATTCTTTCTCACCTAATAGGAAACTATTTGCTGCCTTGGGAAAAATGCTTTGTATGTTAGCATATAAATTTTCTTAGTTTGTCCATTGAGAGAGATTAGTTGAGACTCTAAAAACAAAATAATTAGAGAAGAAAAGCTGCCAGTGTTTACCTTCTTCCAAATCAATGTGGAATTCCTTTTAAGGACAAGATACTACAGTACCTACTTGGTAAATCACATCGGTTTGAATTTCTGTGTAAGACTTGTAACAGGTGATGATATCTGAAGGTGCTTTAGAGGATTAAATGAAGGTTCTCACTAGCCCATGGCTAAAGCGGCTGAGTAACACAAACACACAGCGTCTACACACACCTGCAGCACCTGACACTGTGCATTGTTGAGAATTCCTGCATCTATTATGGATAACATTTTGCAAATATACTATTTTTTTATGCTTAGGAAGTCACTTAAAAGTCTATGCAATCTTCCAGAAGAATTTTCTTCCACATGGCCAAATTTCTGCAGAAGTGTAACAGATAAAACACAATTCACTTAGAATGGTTTTCCATCTTTAGTGGCAGTTTAACCTCAACTTAAAATGGTTTGTCCAACACAGCTTTGGGGGAAGCTGATTATAATGGGTTTCATTCCCACCCAAAAAAGGGTTATACTCTATAATCTTTGGTAGATAAAAGGACATTAATGTTGAATGAGGACATTAATGTCATGCAAATGCATCTGTGGATCGTGTAGAGCTGTGAGTGGCTGTTCAATATGGAACAATATAAAAAGGGGAAAAAGCATTCAACAACACAAACATATGGGTTCAATAAAACCAAATGAAATTTGACAGGAACAAATGTAAAGCAGGGCACTTAGGTTTGAAAAAGGCAAGAGCATGACTTAACAGCAGTACTCTTGAAAAATATTTTGAGGTTTTAGAACACTCTACTGTGATACATAACAATTTCAAAGGTTGCTGTGACCTAAGATGCAGAGAAGAGTCTAAGGCAAGATAGTAAGGTTCAGAATGAGTTAGACCACTTCTGGAACTATTTTTAAAACTTGTTTTCTCTCCTTAATAAGAAAATGCAAACATTTCCTCAATGCCATTAAGTTGTCATAAAAACATTTTAAAAGCTTGGTTGTGCCATAATGTATTTAACAATTCCTCCATCATTTTTCACTGTAAGAGGAATGGGCTTGTTCATGAGTCTTTGAACACTTCTCTGTATTTTTTCTCTTTTATTGTACCAACGTGCAGAGATTCCTGCTTCCTGGCACCCTTGCCAAAAATTGGTGTTATTTTTTTCCATCTTTGCCAATCTTACGTATGCTAAAAATGTTATCTTGCTTTCATTAGCATCTAGCCGATTACTATGGAAATTAAACACTTTTGCCTATTTCTTAGAAATTTATATTTCTTCTCTCCTGCATTAGTTCTTCCAGTATTTTGCCCATTTTTTATTGCTGTGGAAGTCACAATACCTTAATGATACAGACAAATGAGAATTCATTCAAAAGAAAGGGAACAAGTAAAGGGCAATCAAGATCCTGAGAGAACCGGAAGTCCTGTTGCACCAGAGATTAGAAACATTTAGCTAGTTTGATAGAAGGTGTTAGGAAGAACTAAATTCAAACATTTGAAAGGCATTAATGCAGGTACAAAATGAGTTTCAAATTCTTTGGTTCCATTGGACAGAACTACAGCCAATGGGTGAAATTTCAGATTTTATCTCAGAACATTGAGGAAAAAATCCAAAATTAGAGTGTAGGTTTTTAGAATGAGAAGATTTGTGGGAAGTATTCGCAGACAGATCAGACTACCTACTTGTTTGTAGCATTTTACATGACTAAATAGAAAGTTGGATGGCTTCATTGCCAAGGTCCCGTCCAAAGTGCATGTTCTGTAAAATGGGATGCAACTCCCTCTGGGAAAGCAAGATTTGACACGGAAACTCTGACAAAATTAGCCTAAAAATGTTGAGTTTGGGTGCTCCTTGCCTTAGCAGCAACATATTCAGATACCATCTCTTAAAACAAGCTATTTCTAATGAGAGCAAATTCCACCAAATTCATGTTCAGAGTTGGTTCCCAAATGCTGGGAGTACATTCCATAGTTGGTCAGTGCACACATATACACGCCACAATCACCAACCCCAACTGCTACTGCTGATCACTGACTTCATCCTTGAAATGCTACGCAAGGAGCTGTGACTTCTTTCGCTTCCCAGTGGGGGAAATTTGTTCACATTTCACACATTCATATTTTTATAGACTTGCTATTGTGCTATGTCTTTGAAATGTAATGACTCAAGAAAATTACTTTTGATATCATAGCATTCCTCATGTTGGTAATTTATGATAATAGATGTCACTGTAGATTTAAGAGTCATTTATATTGTCCACCTTTTCCTATTTCTGCAAGATTAAATAAATTCTTCATACCGAGTTTTGCTGCATTTTTCAGGTTTCTAGTCTGTATCACTCACTTTCAGTATATTTATAATCCTTTTATCTGGTCTTTGTAGTTTCAAAAATGGTGCCTTGTATATTTTATGTTTTGCGCAATCAATGCCCTTTTCAAATTGCTATCTTAAGGTTTTTGTAAAATAATATTCTCTATAATACAACTTTAAATTACCTGCCTTTTCTTTTACTAGACTTAATCCAAGAAGACTAATTGAACATTAAGCATTTTAATCATCCCACACTGTCAAACCTGTCTTCTCATTACTGAGAATTGGATAGGCCATGAGCTTAATTGTGTTCCTGGCAATGTAAGTAGACTGGAAGCTTGTTAATATGATTAGTATGTAACTGTAGAGTTAGTCCTGGTATTTATTAATATCTATACAAAAATATTATTTTAACAAATACACATGGAATATTACCAATTCACGGTACTTCATTTGTGCTTTGAAGAATACAGAGATGACTAGGCTATGGTACTTCTTTTTATGGCATTTACAAAAAAAAAAAATTAGAAAACTAATTCCACCTTCCAAATAGCCACATAGCCACAGGATAACCCAGAACAAATTAATGGCCACAAAAATGATGCAAACGAAAATGTTGCTTATGATACAGAAGTAAAAAAAATTCTAAGGAAATGATTCAAATATAAAAATTGTCATTATATTATATGTGCAAGTAGTGTTCTAATATACTTATAGGGGGATTTAAACTCTCAGGATGACACAGCACATGGTGGACCTCAGGAAGTACATCTTGAATTTCTATTAACAATGCCTTATAGAAATTATTAATACAGGAGACAGCCACGAAGACATAAAGACACTTTCATCTAACACAAGATGAGGCTTTCTGACAACAGTATCTTGTAGAAGAAGAGCAATGTTTGTTTGAAAATGTAGGAGTTATTTTTGAAAAGTGAAATGAAAACGTCTATGGTAAAGTAAAATGCTCAAAACTCTTCTCCTGTCTGCTCTGAAATCTGCTAGGGGACCTCAGGGTTCAGTCAAGTCTCTGGTACTATTTTTAAATGTATTCATTGAACAAACAGTACCTTTCAAAGACATTTCAAAGTAAGCTGTGAATTCAAATAGCATAGGATGTGGAACCAATGTAGGTGTAAATATGGATTCGTTTTATCCCTTTTATCCACATAGATCAATTAGTCTTGTATTATTATTCTTGATATGCATTCACTCTCAGCTTTAGGAGTTACCCTGAATGTGAATTACCCTAATTATGCTCTTTCTTATGATAGTATCATCTATACTTATCTACTGAGCTTAAATGAAACTTTTCTAATGTAATGTTAGTTATACGCATCAAACTGGAGACTTAAGCAGGGCTAAGAAACAGACTGGGAAAGTAAAAATTGCTATATGTACCTCTTCTGCCTTTCATTTGTTGTCTACAACTTCCAAAGAAAATCTAATAGAGGAGTCACACTTCTGTGATTAAATGGCTTTCATGACCTGAATAACTTACTTCTGTCTTTGTAGAAGTGACCTAGTCCAGGAAAAAGTACTGTCCTATGTGGTAAGTGAGTTATTCTAGGTGGATAATGAGAAAAGGGAGAGGAGATAGCTAGCTGTAAGATTAATAACTTCCATGTTTCTTCTCAAGCAATGCTAAAACCTTGTGCTCTTTCCAAAAGGCTCTTCTTCATTATCTGCTCAGCTGGAAGGGCTACTCAGGTGATCTCATGAGCTGTGTTACTGAGTCCAGAAAGAGATCCACATATATTTGATCAGTTGATTTTTATAAAAATGCTGAAGTTATTCAATGGAAAAAGAAAAGTGATTTCAGCATATGGTGCTGAAACAACCAGAGATCTATTTAAAAAAAAAAAAAAAAAAAAAAGATTCTCAACTCTTACTTCACACCACATAGAAAAATTAACCTGAGATGTATGATTGATCTAAGCATAAAAGAACAATAAAAATTCTAGAAGGAAACAAAGTATAAAATCTTCCTGACTTTGGATTAGACAAAAATTTCCTGAGATACAAAAAACAAAAATCATAAAAGAAAAATTTAACAATGGAGATTTAACCAAATTAAAAATGTTCTGAAAGACACTGTTAAGAATGTGAAAATATAAGTCACAGACAAGAGAACATATTTACAAGCTGACAAAGAATTTGTACCCTGAATAAACACACTGAGAGTTTTAGAGGGCAGGGGGATGGGGGAGATGGGTTAGCCAGGTGATGGGTATTAAGGAGGGCACAGATTGCAAGGAACACTGGGTGTTATAAGCAAACAATGAATCTTGGAACAATACATCAAAAACAAATGATGTACTCTATGGTGAGTAACATAACATAATAAAAATTAATTAATTTTTAAAAAGAACTTTTACAACTCAACAATAAAAAGATAAACACCTCAATTTAAAATGGGCAACCAATTTGGACATATGCTTCACAAGGGAAGATATACAAATGGACAATAAGCACATGGAAAGATGCTGAACACCACAATGAACAGGAAATACAAATTAAAATGGAACACTCTACTAGGCATAAGGGACTTATTGGGTTAAAAATCTCAACACAGTTCCTGACTTTATGAAAATGTATGGTGTAATGAGAAACACAGAGAAATGAATAGGCATTCACAAACAATGTCATAGTGCTAGGAAAGGAAACACATAGGTGCTTTGGAGGTGATGACAGAGGAAATCCTAACACAGACAAAAGGTAGAAAGGGGTTTACCAAGGTAGACTTCCTGGTGAAAAAGAATTTAAGCTGAGGTCAGAAAAATGAGTGGAAGCAAATTGAGCAAAGGAGATATGAAGATAATCATGGATAAGGAACAGTATAATACAGAAAAAAGATGAAAAGAGAAAGCATGAAAAGTTCAAAAATCTAGGTTTACACACTATGGTTGTCTTGAGGAAGATCATAGCAGTTAGAAGTGGAAAGAGGTAGTTAGAGATAAATAAGTAATTTAATAAGTCTTATAGGCTGTCAGTAGGGATTTTAGCTTTACTATAAGAGCACTGCATGGAAAGCATAAAAATGTTTTTAAACAAAGACGTATATCTGACTAGCTTTTTAAAAGGATCACAGAGAAAAGAGAGATCAAGTTTTTAGCTAGAACAATTGGGCATATATTGATATTACTGTTTATGATAGGAAATGTAATAGAACAAGCAATTAAAGATTAATTGAGTTCTAGACATGGTCAGTTTGAGGTATATATAGGACACTGAAATGAAGTTTTACATATGAGGTTCAAGAGAAAGGTCTAGTCTAGAGATACAAATTTGGGAGTTAGAAATGTAATAGAGAATAAGTGCTATGGTAAAAATATGTACAGATTATCATAAAAGATAAAGAACACCTATATTTCTTAAGAGCAAGATGGTAGAGGAGTAGGAGACCTAAATATTATCAAGCCCCAGAAATTCAGCTAGATAGTAACCATGCCATTCTGAACAGCTACAAACTCAACAGGAGAGAAGAAGAGAAGAAGAGCAGCAATACTATGAACAGAAAATTGACCACTTTCCAGAAGGTAGGACGAGCAGAGCAGTGAATCTGAGGCAACATTTGGGAAGATAGACTGTGGGGGGAGGAGCCAGCTCCCAGAAAGTGAGAGAGCAGTGGGACACAAAATTGAAACTTTTAGAAGTCTGCTCCACTGAGGGACGTTGCTCCCGACGCTAACCAGTGGGCAAAGCCCTTGTGGGGACAGTGTGGTCTCAGAACCCATGGGATCACAGAAAGACCAGGGGTATCTGCGAGTGGCAGAGCTCCCAGGTATTGGAGCAGGGAAGCTAGCTATAGAGACGGGAGCCAAGGAGTGCGCTCTCAGCTCGGAGTTACCTTAAACCGTGATCTGAAGTGTAGTTGGACCACTGCTCTTTAGGCAGGGACCCAACAAGCAGCAGATACAGGGAAACTCACCTCCCTCCTCCAGGAGGAGTGGCATGGAAACATGTGGCAAGAATTGGCTGGGTTTGGAGACTCCAAACAAGGCATGTGCCAGCAATACAAATGCTCAGTCACAAGCCAGATGAGCATGAAGTACAGCCAGACACCAGGGAGATGGGAGGGATTGACTGCTTTTCTGAGGAAGCACTGAGGGGTGTGAGGAGTATGTATGCATACACACACACAAATACATATATACACATATATATATACACATATATGTATGTATATACATATATATTTTGTTTGTTTGTTTTCTTTTCTTTTTCTTTTTCTTTCCTTTTTTCCCCTTTCTTCTCCCCCTGGTTTTGGGTCTCTTCTGTTTGGGTGGTGTAAATTTTTCTGGGGTCATTGCTACCCTTTTAGTACTTTGTTCTCTCATTCATCTATTCTTATCTGAATAAAATGTCGAAACAGAAAAACTCAACACAGAAAATAAATAAATAAAAAACAAGAGGCAGTACTGACGGCTAGGCACCTAATGAATATGCACATTAGGAATGTCAGAACTAGAGTTCAGAATGATGATTATCAAGGTGCTGGCTGGGCTTGAAGAAAGCATGGAAGATACTAAAGTATCCCTTTCTGGAGAAATAAAATCATTTTCTGGAGAAATGAAAGAACTAAAATCTAGCCAATTTAAAATTTTAAAAAGCTATTAATGAGGTGCAATAAAAAATGGAGGCTCTTACTGCTAGAACAAATGAGGCAGAAGAGAGAATTAGTGATACAGAAGACCAAATGATGGAGAATAAGGAAGCTGAGCCAAAGAGAGACACACAATTACTGGCCCATGAGGGAAGAATTTGAGAGATAAGTGATACCATAAGATGAAACAATATTAGAATAATTGGAATCCCAGAAGAAGAAGAAAGAGAGAGGGGGGCAGAAGGTACATTGGAGCAAACTATAGCAGAGAATTCCCTAATTTGGCAAAGGGAACAAGCATCAAATCCAGGAGGCACAGAGAAACTCCCTCTAAATCAATAAAAATAGGTCCACACCCCGTCATCTAATGGTAGAACTTACAAGTCTCAGTGACAAAGAGAAAATCCTGAGAGCAGCTTGGAACAAGAGGTCTATAACCTACAGCAGTACAAATATTAGATGGGCATCAGACCTATCCATTGAGACCTAACAGGCCAGAAAGAACTGGCATGATATATTCAGAGCACTAAACGAGAAAAATATGCAGCCAAGAATACTATATCCAGCTAAGTTGTCATTGAAAATAGAAGGAGAGATAAGAAGCTTCCAGGACAAATAAAAACTAAAAGAATTTTCAAGCCAGCCCTACAGGAAATATTGAAAGAGGTCCTCTAACCAAAGACAGAGCCTAAAAGTAGTAGACGAGAAAGGAACAGAGACAATATACAGTAACAGTCACCTTACAGGCAATACAATGGCACTGAATTCATATCTTTCAAGAGTTACCCTGAATGTAAATGGGATAAATGCCCCAATCAAAAAACACAGGGTATCAGAATGGATAAAAAGCAAGACCCATTGATATGCTGTCTACAAGAAACTCATGTTAGACCCCAAGACACCTCCAGATTTAAAGTGAGGGGGTGGAAAACAATTGACCATGCTAATGGACATCAAAAGGAAGCTGGGTGGCGATCCTTATATCAGATAAATTAGATTTTAAGCTGAAGACCATAATAAGAGTTGAGGAAGGACACTATATCATACTTAAAGGGTCTGTCCAACAAGAACTTCTAACAATTTTAAATATCTATGCCCCTAGCTTGGGAGCAGCCAATTATCTAAACTGGTTAATAAAAAAAATCAAAGAAACATATCAACAATAATAAATAATAGTAGGGGACTTTAACACCCCTCTCACTGAAATTGACAGATCATCTAAGCAAAAGATCAACAAAGAAATAAAGGCTTTACATGACACACTGGATCAGATAAACATCACAGATATATTTAGAACATTTCACCCCCAAACAACAGAATACACATTCTTCTCTAGTGCACATGGAACATATCTAGAATAGATCACATCCTGGGTAACAAATCAGGTCTCTAACAAGTATCAAATGATTGGGATCATTCCCTGAATATTTTCAGACCACAATTCTCTGAAGCTAGAACTCAATCACAAGAGAAAAGTTGGAAAGAACCCAAATATACGGACGCTAAAGAGCATCCTATTAAAGAATGAATGGGTCAACAGGAAATTAAAGAAGAATTGAAAAAAATCATGGAAACAAATGAAAATGGAAACACAACTGTTCAAAATCTTTGGGACACACCAAAGGCTGTCCTGAGAGGAAAATATATAGCAATACAAGCCTTTCTCAAGAAACAAGAAAGGTCTCAAGTACACAACCTAACCCTACACCTAAAGGAGCTGGAGAAAGAACAGCAAAGAAAGCCTGAACCCAGCAGGAGAAGAGAAATAATAAAAATCAGAGCTGAAACCAATGAAATAGAAATCAAAAGAATAGTAGAAAAATCAATGAAACTAGGAGATGGTTCTTTGAAAAAATTATTAAGATGGATAAATCCCTAGCCAGACTTATCAAAAAGAAAAGAGAAAAGATCCAAATTAATAAAATCATGAATGAAAGAGAAGAGATCACACCAACACCAAAGAAATAAAACAATTATAAAGACATATTATGAGCAACTATACACCAGCAAATTTGACAATCTGGAAAAAATGGATGGGTTCCTAGAGACATAAAAACTACCAAAACTGAACCAGGAAGAAATAGAAAGCCTGACCAGACCCAAAAACAGTAATGGGATTGAAGTAGCCCTCAAAAATCTCCCAACAAACAAGAGCTCAGGGCCAGTTGGCTTCCCAGGGGAATTCTACCAGACATTTAAAAAAGAATTAATACCTATTCTCCTGAAACTGTTTCAAAAAATAGAAATGGAAGGAAAACTTCCAAACTCATTTTTACATTGATCACAAAACCAGACAAAGAACCCATCAAAAAAGGAGAATTATAGACCAATATCCTTGATGAACACAGATGCAAAAATTTTCACCAAAATACTAGCCAATAGGATCCAACAGTACATTGTTATTTATCACAACCAAGTGGAATTTATTCCTGGGCTGCAAGGTTGATTCACAATCTGCAAATCAATCAATGTATACAATACATTAATAAATAACAAGAACCATATGATACTCTCTAAGATGTGTTAAAACTATTTGACAAAGTACAGCATCCTTTCTTGATCAGAACTCTTCAAAGTGTAGGGATAGAGGGTACACACCTTAATATAATCAAATCCACCTATTAAAAACCCACAGTGAATATCATCCTCAATGGGAAAAACTGAGAGCTTTTCCCTTAAGATCAGGAACATGGCAGGACTATCCACTATCACAACTGCTATTCAACATAGTACTAGAAGTCCTAGCCTCAGCAATCATACAACAAAAAGAAAAAATGCATCCGAATCAGCAAAGAAGAAGTCAAACTATCACTCTTTGCAGATGATATGATACTATATGTGGAAAACCCAAAAGACTTCACTCCAAAACTGCTAGAACTTGTACAGGAATTCAGTAAAGTGTCAGGATATAAAATCAATGCACAGAAATCAGTTGCATTTTTCTACACCAACAACAAGACAGAAGAAAGAGAAATTAAGGAGTAAATCTCATTTACAATTGCACCCAAAACCATAAGATACCTAGTAATAAACCTAACCAAAGAGGCACAGAACCTATACTCAGAAAACTATGAAGTACTCATGAAAGAAATTGAGGAAGGGGCGCCTGGGTGGCTCAGTGGGTTAAAGCCTCTGCCTTCGGCTCAGGTCATGATCCCAGGGTCCCTGAGATCAAGCCCCGCATCAGGCTCTCTGCTCGGCGGGGAGCCTGCTTCCTCCTCTCTCTCTGCCTGCCTCTCCACCTACTTGTGATCTCTGCCTGTCAAATAAATAAATAAAATCTTTAAAAAAAAAAAAAAAGAAAGAAATTGAGGAAGACACAAAGAAATGGAAAAATGTTCCATGCTCATGGACTGGAAAAATAAATATTGTGAAAATGTCTATGCTACCTAAAGCAATCTACACATTTAATGCAATTCCTATCAAAGTACCATCCATTTTTTTCAAAGAAATGGAACAAATAATCCTGAAATTTATATGGAACCAGAAAAGACCTCAAATAGCCAAAGGGATATTGAAAAAGAAAGTCAAAGTTGGTGGCATCACAATTCCGGACTTCAAGCTCTATTACAAAGCTGTCATCATCAAGACAGCATGGTACTGGCACAAAAACAGACACATAGATCAATGGAACAGAATAGAAAGCCCAGAAATAGACCCTCAACTCTATGGTCAACTAATCTTCGACAAAGCAGGAAAGAATGTCCAATGGAAAAAAGACAGCCTCTTCAATAAATGGTGTTGGGAAAATTGGACAGCCACATGCAGAAAAATGAAATTGGACCATTTTCTTACACCACACACGAAAATAGACTCAAAATGGATGAAGGACCTCAATGTGCAAAAGGAATCCATCAAAATCCTTGAGGAGAACACAGGCAGCAACCTCTTCGACCTCAGCCACAGCAACATCTTCCTAGGAACATTGCCAAAGGCAAGGGAAGCAAGGGCAAAAATGAACTATTGGGATTTCATCAAGATCAAAAGCTTTTGCACAGCAAAGGAAACAGTTAACAAAATCAAAAGACAACTGACAGAATGGGAGAAGACATTTGCAAATGACATATCAGATAAAGGGCTAGTGTCCAAAATCTATAAAGAACTTAGCAAACTCAACACCCAAAGAACAAATAATCCAATCAAGAAATGGGCAGAGGACATGAACAGACATTTCTGTCAAGAAGACATCCAGATGGCCAACAGACACATGAGAAAGTGCTCCATATCACTCGGCATCAGGGAAATACAAATCAAAACCACAATGAGATATCACCTCACACCAGTCAGAATGGCTAAAATTAACAAGTCAGGAAATGACAGATGCTGGCGAGGATGCGGAGAATGGGGATCCCTCCTACACTGTTGGTGGGAATGCAAGCTGGTGCAACCTCTCTGGAAAACAACTTGGAGGTTCCTCAAAATGTTGAAAATAGAACTACCCTATGTCCCAGCAATAGCACTACTGGGTATTTACCCTAAAGATACAAACATAGTGATCCGAAGGAGCACGTGCATCTGAATGTTTATAGCAGCAATGTCCACAATAGCCAAACTATGGAAAGAACCTAGATGTCCATCAACAGATGAATGGATCAAGAAGAGGTGGTATATATACACAATGGAATACTATGCAGCCATCAATAGAAATGAAATCTTGCATTTGCAATGACGTGGATGGAACTAGAGGGTATCATGCTTAGCGAAATAAGTCAAGTGGTGAAAGACAACTATCATATGATCTCCCTGATATGAGGAAGTGGTGATGCAACATGGGGGTTAAGGGGGTAGGAGAAGAATAAATGAAACAAGATGGGATTGGGAGGGAGACAAACCATAAGTGACTCTTAATCTCACAAAACAAACTGAGGGTTGCTGGAGGGAGGGGGTTTGGGAGAAGGGGGGTGGGGTTATGGACATTGGGGAGGGTATGTGCTATGGTGAGTGCTGTGAAGTGTGTAAACCTGGCAATTCACATACCTGCACCCAGGGGGATAAAAATATATTATATGTTTATAAAAAATAAAAAATTAAAAAAAATACAAATGTAGTGATCTGAAGGGGTGTGTGCACCCAAATCTTTATAGCAGCAATGTCCAAATAGCCAAACTATGGAAAGAACATAGATGCCCATCAACAGATGAATGGATAAAGAAGATGTGGTATATATATAATGGAATACTATGCAGGCATCAAAACCCCAAAAACTTGCCATTTGCAACAAGGTGGATGGAACTAGAGGGTATTATGCTAAGCAAAATAAGTCAATCAGAGAAAGACAATTATCATATGATCTCTTTGATATGAGAAATTTCAGAGGCAGGGTGGAGGGTTGTGGGGGAGTAGGGAAGGAAAAAATGAAACAAGATGGGATCGGGAAGGAGACAAACTATAAGAGACTCTTAATCTCACAAAACAATCTGAGGGTTGCTAGGGGGAGAGTGGGTAAGGATAGGGTGGCTGGGTTATGGACATTGGGGAGGGTATGTGCTATTGTGAGTGCTGTGAAATGTGTAAGCCTGATGATTCACAGACCTGTACCCGTGGGGCAAATAATACATTATATGTTAATATAAATAAATAAATAAATCTAATTGGCATAAAAAAAAGAACATCTATATTAATTATCTATTTCTGTGTAACAAAATACCACAAACTTAGTCACTTCAAACAAAACACATTTGTTTTATCACAATTTCTGTGGGTCAGGAGTGCAGGCATGACTCCTCTGGGACCTCTTCTGTAGAGTTTTTCACAAAGTTGCAATCAACGTGTTGACCAGGACTGACACCCCATCAAAGTTCAGCTGGGGAAGGATCCACTTCCAAGTTCATGTGGTTGTTGGGTTGATTCAGTTCCCTGATGGCTATAAGCTGAAGGCTATTCTTAATACCTTGCCATGTAGCCTCTCCATAGGGCAGCTCATCAACATGGCAGTTTGCTTTATCAAAGTCACCAAAGAAACAGTCTGTTAGCAAAATAAAAGTTATAAGCTCCTGTAATTTAATTGTGGGCATAACATAATCTCAATGTTGAGGTATTGTATTGGATAGAAGCAAGTTCTTATAGAAGAGGGGATTACATAAAGTCATGAATACCAATAGTCAGGATCATTACAGAGTACCTACAAGCTATCTATCTCTCTATCTCTACGTAGTAGGCATAAGAAAGCTTCCACATGAAAGTGACACTTGAATATGAAGGAAAAATGTGCGAATTCTAAATAGTAAAAAGGAAAGGGCAGATTGGTGATGTCTCAGTTTCTCGTCTTCATATTGATTGGTAAAATTTCCATACTTTTCTATGTCAGTATTGACCGTGGATCAAATCGACCAACATACACGAAGTTTTCATAAATCTAGTATATAACTTGAAAGAATGGATACAACTAAAAATAGTCAAGAAAAAAAGGGGGAAGATTTTAACAAGTAACCATGTTTACAAATGTACAAATGAATAGAGACATATTCAGAGTGGAGTTCTGCTAGTAAAAATAAGCATAGCGGGATGCATAGGTATAAATGAAGGAGTATGAATTCAGTTATTATCAAAAATCAAGAGAGTAAAATCTGTTTCTAAATATGCTTTGTATGTTATTTGGCTTGCCAAACAAGAACAAACACATCGGGAATTGAGAATCCCAGACATATTGGCACCAGATAGGCTCTGAGATGATGGAAAGAGGACAGGAACAGTGAGAAATTCAGTCAAGGTTTTAGAACTGACGTGATGGTAGGAATACTGTTTCCAGAAATACATGAGCCATAGGCTAGAAGAAAGAAAAGAGAGCTAAAATCACATTTTTAATTAGGATAAACCATGCATCATAAATGTTAAGTGTATACAGGGGAAATTGCAAGATCCCCCCCAAAAAGACAAAAGTATCTTTTGATAATCTCAGTGAGCAATATTTATCAGATTATTCTTTTGTAATTAATTCATTTAATTAATATTTACTAAGTGATCATTGAAAGTTTAAGTAAAACAGTTTGGAACTTTTCTTTAAGTAGAAAACTATAATATTTCATAATATTTCAAATTAACACTCAGTCCTGGTGCTAAGTTATCTGTATCACAGCTGGAATGTGGCAAAGGACTGGAGAAAAATAAAGAGTTTTCAGATCTATACCACCTATGGCTAAAATGAAGTTGATATTTCCTCTCTGGCTCTAATGACAGAATATATTCCTGACTAGGGGACACAAAGTGACAATTCAGAATTCTTGACAGAAAGAGAAAATTAAATGTAGAATACATTTTTTTTTAAATTTATTTATTTATTTGGCAGAAAGAGAGAGTGAGAGAGGGAACATAAGCAAGGGAAGTGGGAGAAGGAGAAGCAGGTTTTGCCACTGAGCAGGGAGCCCAACATGGGGCTCCATCCCAGGACCCTGGGATCATGACCTGAGCTAAAGGCACAGGCTTCACAACTGAGCCACACAGGCGCCCCTAGAATATATTCTAAGTAATAATTTCAGGGGCACTTGGATGGCACAGTCATTAAGTAATAATTTCAGAGACTTTTTTGATTGTGATCTTTCTCAATGGAAAAACTTAGTGGATGATATAACTCTGCAGTTGAGGAAAAAAAAAAAAAACAAGACCCAATGAAAGACAAACAAACAATCTTAGGTGTCCTATTTGGTTGTCTTATTGTACTCTATATTAATGCTTGGTAGCTGTTATTTTTCTCTTCCCAACACAGATTGTTTTCTTTTTCCTCTTTCTTCATCTAGTCATCTAGTAACAAACCATTGATCTTCATGGTGAGTCTATAATCCATGATGGGCCAAATTTTGGACCTTATTATCTTGCCCATGGTGATTGGTTTGAAATGGGTATCTATCCCACCAAAGTCAATCAGATCTCATTCCTGTGACTGAAGTACAGATTCTGGAAGAAAGGAATGGACTCTTCCCAGTGACATTGCTATAAAGATATACTAGTAACCTATTGGGCCAATAGCGATCTTTCCTTCAATTGGAAAAATGCCCATGCTGCACAGAAGTTTAGAGACAAAAAAGCTAGCCAGCAATACTTTGAACCTTCAAAAAAATAGTGAATAATGCTACTTTGTATGTTATTCTCAATTATATGAACCAATAAATGCCCCTTTTCTTTTTTGTTTCATAAAAACTATCTAGGAACTGAATTGGATTTTTACTATTTGTTGTCAAAAGAATCTAGACTAAATAAAATGTACCAACATGTTTTAAAAGATCTTGTCTACTATATTGCACTTATTAAGTAAAAAGTACTTTGTTTTATATTTTTAATAACTAAGAAATTTTCTAAATTTCTAATCAGGATAAGAAAACTAGAATTACTAATTGTGTTGACAGAACCAAAGGAAAATAAATGTAAGGCTTTGTTAACTTTTGGAAACTAATCAAAGGTAAACGTAAAACTTCCATGAAATTTTGCAAAAGATGACAAAATCTTGGGACCTATGTGACTATCACCAGACTGCCCTAGATTCCAAAGACTTCAGTGTGGAAACTCTGTTCTTGAGGACAAATGTCTCTTAAAACACCTACAACATAATAATGCAACTCATGGCTTGCATGCCTTTCTCCCCTATTAGACACTGAGATTTTTGAAGGTAAGAATAGTGGTATAGAAACCATTAGATGTTCCCTAAAGTCTATTTTTCCATTCTTTTTGGTGGCAAAGCCTCTAGCTTTTGTCTGGGAATTTGGTCATGCAACTTTGCAGGTGAGTATGTTCATATTATTAAGTTCTGGTCAATGAGATGTACGCCTGCATGGTGTGTAAGCTTGAGGCTGCAAATTTCTTACAAAATGGCTGATAGTTTTCTAATTCCATTTAAGGAGTGAGCACCCTATCTCCCACTGTTTAGAGCTAAAATCCCTACTCAAAAAATTAAAGGAACTCTCTGAGAACTCTGAACACTAAATAATAGCAGTCAGACTGGAAATAGAAACAAAAATGTAAAGAATATCCCATATGGCAGTAAATTCCTTCTTTGCTTGTTTTTCCTCTCATATTTCCTGGATTACATTTTAGGTATCCCAAATCCTAGAACAGTGCAGTTATGCATGAACAGAAAAATCCCCCAGGGTCTCCTGGGTGATTGAGTTGGTTAAGTGTCCAACTCTTGATTTCAGCCCAGGTCATGATCTCAGGGTCCTAAGATCAAGATTCACAATGGGCATGGAGCTTACTTAAGATACTCTCTCTCCCTCTCTTTTTGCCTTTCCCCCAACTCCCAACTTGCACACACATTCCCTTGAAAGAAAGGAAGAGAGAAAGAAAGAAAGAAAGAAAGAAAGAAAGAGAGAGAGAGAGAGAGAGAGAAAGAAAGGAAGGAAGAAAGAAAGAAAGAAAGAAAGAAAGAAAGGACCCCACCCCCCATTATCTGTCTCTCCAACAAGAGGGCCAGAAAGAAGCTCCTACAGGATGGAGCCTCAGTAATGAAGCGACATCCCTCCAGCTGTGGTGGTAAGAACAGGAGAGGCATTTATGTCTCTTTTCTCTGAATTCTCCACTCCAAGGCAGACCCAACACAGGGAAGTGCTGGGCAATCAGGGAGGCTAAAGGAATGGAGTTATGGACAAAGCATTAGAAAAGAGTGCTTCTGAGAACCAGAGTTATGGGGGAAATCACATAGAGGAAGTAAATAAGGAAACGATTCCTTTAAATCTGTGTATGAAAATTACCTGGAAATCAGCAACATTCTAGCCCAGTTCTGCTAGGGCTATTATTGGAAGGTTTTCTATTAGTAGCAAACTGTTCTGAATAATAATCAGTATCATTTATTTATGATTCCCCAAGAGCCCAGTAACATGCATATTCAATAAATAACTTCTAGACAAAGAGAGATTAGCAAACTGTTATCTCTTAATAATCAAAATATTGTATTCCTCAGTTTGGCCAGTTATAAAATTGTTAGAATCATTTCATTAAGGAGTTGAAAGAGAAGTGTTTATCATGATCATTCTTCTTTGGTAAAGGAAGAAGTTGGTTGAGCCCATCTTGGATAAATCAGTCATTGTATCTATGGATCCACTACACCAAATAATCCACTCGACTGTTTTAAAACCATTCAATTTAAAGCAGCCTGACTCTCTCCTGGTGGACGTTCCAGGACCCTGACTGGTCAGCTGTGAGTTGACATGCAGAGCGAACTCCCTTGTGAACCTGATCCTAGTCTCACATCCCCATAGAGACTTCCCCTGCCCAAATCTTCCTGGATGGTATGACTTAAATGAAAACTCCAGTTTTATGAATCTGAGAGATCCCAAAGACTCCTATTTGTTGGAATCTTAGAATTCCTTTTTACACTTAAAAAACTAGGCAAAAATTCAGAGATGCTTTTATTTTGAAATAACCAATCCTGTGAACCTAAGTTACCATCTTCCTGTGACTAAAGTTATAAACACCTCAGATCTAAACAAGTTCTTTTGCAATCAGAACATACCTTTCAAAAATTTCCTTGAAATCCATTTGTTCATTCAGTAAACATCTTTTCCACTGTAAGGCTTCAATCTGGAATTTGAAAACTAGCTCTAGTTTCATTCTGTATAGGCTATCTCCTCTCTTCATCATATATATCAACACACATGCACACACACACACACACACACACACACACACACCCTTTTTTCCCCATTTGGAGGTCAAGTATTCTACTTGATACTTTTATTCATCTGTCAGACTCTACCTAGCCTTAGTATATACATAGTGTTTCTCATGGTACACACTAAATATATTTCTTAAATAAACAACAATAATAAAAACTATAATTCAGGGGTGCCTAGGTGGCTCAGTGAGTTAAAGCTTCTGCCTTTGGCTCAGGTCATGATCTCAGGGTCCTGAGATCAAGCCCTGCATCAGGCTCTCTGCTCGGCAGGGAGCCTGCTTCCCCTTCTCTCTGCCTGCCTCTCTGCCTCTTTGTGATCTCTGTCAAATAAGTAAATAAAATCTTTAAAAAAACCCCTATAATTCAAAAAGCTACAAAAAAAGAAATAAATATGGTTATGGCAAGTAATCAAAGAAAGGGAAGAAGGAAATGGACAAACAGTTTTAGCAACACATTTATCAGTTGTTTGCTCCTTGCTGGGCCTTTGGTCTATGCATTTATGGTTCCTCTGTGCCATAGCTGCCACTGGACTCTAGAGATTAAATCTCTTGTCTGCAATGGATCAAACCTGATTATGGTTTTGGATCAAAATCAGAGGAGTACTTTGAAGCCTTAAGGCTTCTGAACTCTGACAACATGAGGATGTCAGATCAAAGTGTCACCAGCGAAACACTTACTTCGTGTAAAATGAATAAATCCTGGAGAGTTAAAAGTTTTCAGAATTTCTGTGTCTGCCTTTTCTGACATTATTTTGAAACTTTGATGTACTTTATCTGGCTCACTTTTCTGAGTCTGTGTTCATTTATCACAATGACTCCTCAATAGCATCTTTATGGAAAATTTCAACTCCTGAAGAAAAGGAATTTAATATTATTTTTTAAATTGGGAGATTCCCAATAAAAAATGTGTTAATTCAATTAGTCAGAAAATATGAGCACATACTATATATAGGGTAAGGTGTTACAAATAAAAAATGGGGCTTTCATCTAAGAATTTGCCACCTAGTAATAAAGATAAAATATTTACATCAAATATTACACCTTCAAAAGCATGATAAAATGTTCTGATTCCAGTGATGGCATATTAACTCGTATAAGACCAATATTCACTGCCAAGACTCCGGAAGGCTGGATAAAATATGAACCCCCTCAAAAAAATCTGTTGGAAAACCCTGGGGATCTGTCAAGAGTGCAAGAAACCAAGATCCTTGGAGAAGAGAAATAAAAAGATATGCCAGATATTTGTCTC
Organism: Mustela erminea; assembly: GCF_009829155.1. NCBI lineage: Eukaryota > Metazoa > Chordata > Mammalia > Carnivora > Mustelidae > Mustela > Mustela erminea. The sequence continues at coordinate 45,936,578 of NC_045623.1, read as the reverse complement.
TATTTTTCCCTTCCAAGTACCTGCTGATTTGTAGGCAGCCTCTAAGACACTAAGAAACTAAGCAAAGTTTTCAACAGTCTATGGAGCTTGGGAGTAAAAAATTCAAGTCCTATCAAAGAGAAGAAGCTATGACAAACACCTAAGACTTTCAGTTGAGACCCTTAAAGGACTTCTCACTAGAAAAAAGGTTAACAAGAAACAGACCAGTCCACATGAACCTGGAGTCTAACCATCTTAATCTCAAATTGAATTAAAGTGATTTACCCCCAGCCTGTCTGCCAAGAAAACAAATAAAACAAACCAAACCAACCAAACAAACAAAAACCCCTCTTTTAAGGAAACCAGTAGGACCCAGAATAAAATTATTTCATATTTTCTCATATGCAAAATATAAATATTTAAAAAATAAAAATCTTTTTAAAAAATTAGTGGAAGGGATCAACAAGGAAAATAACAGACAATGGAAATGAACTTTTGGGAAATAAAATATTAGAGTTATCATACACGAAGTAAAAATAACTGTGTCTAATCTGTTTTTTAAAATATATGGCAAGATGAATTATTCAACAGACAACCAAATTATCAAATAAAATTTCTACCACAGTAAACTTGTAAAACAAAAAACAAAACAAGAACTCAAGAGATGGGTTCAAATGTAGACTAGATAATAGCCAAAAAGAGGACTAAACTGGAAGATAGGTCAGTAGTAAATATCCAGGCTGAAGCACAGGAAAAAGAGTAATACACATGTAACTGAAGTCTAAGAAAGAGAGGGTTAGAAATTTGAAAACACATGACCAAGAAATTTTCTAAGCAAAAAAGACATCAAGCCACAGATTCAAAAAGTACTTTAAACTCCAAAGAAGACCAATACAAAGAGAGCAACACATGAACATTCCATAATATAACTGAAAAAAAGTGTGTTGGGGGGGGTTCTTAAAAGCAACCAAAGGGAAAAAGAACATATTAATTTCAAAAGAGCAAAAATAATACTGACAGGTGGCTTCTCGATAGAAATAATGACACCAGAGAATAATTCAATGTCATCTGCAAAACTGCCAACCTTAAATTTTATAACCAGGGGTAATACCCTATAACAATGGAACAAAAACAGACATTTTCACATAAATGAATTTGTCACCAGTATATCTGGGCTGAAATAAATAAGAAAGTATTTTTTAAGGTGGAAAATAGCAATCTATCAGAAATGGAAACACAGAAATGCAAGAAGTAATAAAGAACAACAGAGAGGGGCCTGACTGGCTCAGTTGGTAGAGCATGCAACTCTTGATCTCGGGTTGCGATTTCAAGCCCCGTGTTGTGTGTAGAGATTACTTAGAAATAAAATCTTTTTTAAAAAAAGCAATAGAGGGCATAAATACGTAAGTAATGAATATTGATGCCATAAAGTAATAATAATAATCAGTTTGTGGAGTTAGAAACATTTTAAAATAGAAGTATATGACATAATTACTAATAAACACAGGAAGAATAAAGTTAATGCTTTCTAAATACCTTACCTTGTGTCCAGGAAATAGTAAAAGTACACCCTTAAATTAATTACGCATTCTGGGATTACAGCACTATTCTGAAATGCAACCTAGTTATAAAATCCTCCCAGGGCAGTTCCCTGGAGCTACATTCAGCAAACTTCACATTCTTTGGACAGATTCACCTGTGGTACAACTCAGAAATCCACCAGGCACAGAGAGCTGGTGCTGCCAGAAAGCTCCATCACCAGGTCCTGAGTTCTCCTGATGCAACTCCTTAGGAAGGGACAAGGCCCCAAGATCAGAGCAGAGTTAGCTTGGGCACAGGTGATTTGGAATGCTGATTTCCTCTAGAAGAGGCTTTCTATTTGCTCGGTTTTTCTCATCCTTTCTGCGTTTCTCCCTCAGTTCCTTCTCCCCACTCTTTCCTGTGGGAGTTCCTGGCAGACAACAAGTGCCATGACTTCCCTTCAGAAAACCAGAAGGAAACCTGTATGGAGAGGAGGAAGTGATTCTTCAGTTAGGGCAAGGGAGTGATGGAGGCTCTCTGAGAAAGGGTGATGAATATAGGGGATTCTGAAGCATGAGGTCCGAGTTTTTTTGACCTGGAAAGAGCTATACTGTTACCCACTGTTTAATTTATTAAATATACCCTTAGAGTTCCTGGACTTTTTTGTATGTCTATCATATTTGACAATAAAATGCACATTTTAAAAAGAGTGTAGAGGAGGGTTTTTTTGAATAATAATCTCAAAGTGTTAAAAAGGAAGATTTAGAGGAAGAAGATAACAGAACTAAGTGATGGGGCTGGAAGAAGAAAGGGACAATTAATAAGTAATATTAAAAGGGGCAAGAATTGAAAGCTGTTATTTCAAGCATAAAAATTAAGGAGTTCTCTCCTTTCATCTTCACTCAGCTCTGTGAGGTAAGTGCTATCATTTCCCTCTTTACAGATGAGGAAAGTAAGGTTCGTAGAAGTCAAGTAAATGGCTCAAGATCAGACTGCTAATCAGCAACTGAGCAGAATTTTATTCCATGCCTGACTGTTCATGAAGGCTGAACTCTTTTCAGTTTCTTCCAGGGAGCATAAGATCTAGAGGGAGAGGTGAGGAAGCACCTGAAGAGGCAGAGAAGAATCAAACTAGAACTTTAGTGCAAAGTTGTTTTAAGAGCCCAATGCCCCAAAGTTCAGACTCCAGGGCATCCCTAGGGCTTCTGATCACTTCAAGTGGTGGTGCTTCTGCTTCAAAGGCTCAGCCTTGCCAGAATCTAGGAACTCTTACCGTCATGTGACCACAAGGACATTGCAATAGGTAAGAGATAGGTAAAGCTTCAAAGGGGATAGGAACTTCAGTCAGCTGAGAAAAATGCTCAACAGGTAAGCAAAGTGAAAGGGACGTGGGGGAGATATTGGGAAGCCAAGGAAAACTATAAAATATATGGGAAAAAATACAGGGATTAGTAGGTCAATCAGGTACATGGAAAGAAACCCTCACATAATTCCTCAAGTAGCAACCATCATCCATTACCAGCTTTTGTGTGCACTTGGATGAACTGGTTCTTATAAAAGACCAGAGGTGGAGCACAACCCACTAATGTTCTCGTTACTACCTCTGTATTCCCCCTGCCCCACCACCACTACTGATCTCTTGGTTTAATGCTTTTTTTTTTTTTTTTTAGGATTATATTTCCTTTATGCTCCTTGAACCCACCAGGAAGCTTTGGGGAACCCCACCCTTGCATGGTCACAAGGCAATGACCTTACTGTCACATCTCTTCTTGGTCTTCCTAATCATACTAGCTATTCATTGAGCTGACCAGTTGGTAGTCATGGTAGACTACTGTTGCATCTGGCTAGTCCATGTTTCCAATTTGACTGATAACCAAAAGAATTTCTGATGACATCCTATGAATTCCTCTTTGGTTACTAAGTCATCTACTGGTCTGCTTTTAGAACACTGTCTTATCTCAAGTTTTGAGTAAGCAGGAAGGACTTCCAGAGAACTTTTCATGAAGAAGCTAGCTCCTCTGGAAACCATGGATCCTCTTTTATGATTCTATCTTCCTTTTTTCTTTTCAACTTTCCTGTTTGTCAGATCTACCTGCCAGTAATTGAAGTTATGCCTCTAATCACACCAAAGCCTGTGGGAAATAGATTAAAAACAGTCAGAAGAGCAGTTAGAAAGCTTAGGCTCTGGAACCAGAAGAAGAGGTTTCTAAATCCTGGCTCTAACTTACTAAGTGTGTGATGTTGAACAAAACACTAATGATAATGAAGGTAGTACTTATCTATCATGTACTGGGTACTTACTTTGTATCAGGCATTGTAGCTAAGAACTCTTCACACCATATCTTGCTTAACACTGACAACAACTCAGGGGAATCCAATAAGCACACACACTGTTAGATGAGGTATCTGAAGCTTTACAGATTTCACTACACATAAAGTATATGACTTTGAGCAAGTTACTTAATCTATTCAAGCCTCACATACAAAGCCAAAATATCTAATTTCTGTAGCTATTTTCATGATTAAATGAATTGATACATATAAAGAACTTGGCCTATAGTGAATCCCGTACGTATCCTGCTAATACTATCATTATTACCCTCCACACTGCCGTATGTGAATCATTTATATATGGTATGAAGAAACCAAAAAATTACCTGGTCAATTATATCCGAGAGATAGAACTAAATTGAATTTTTCACAGTCAAGTATTCATCTTGGTGAGACTTTACAATTTGTGTTATGAAAGCAGAATTGAATATATAAACATATGGGATGAGGCACATGGTTAAAGATAAGCAAAAAACCTAGGATCGCTTCTCAAATACCAGAAATGTCCCTGGATCACCAGTGATACTTAGGCAGACAGAAGTGCCTTCCCACATATTTCCCCACCCTTACCTCCACACCCAGCTATGTGAAGAAATTCTAGGTGCATACCCCTCATCTTACTTTATAGCCTTATCATGTTATACCAAGCAAATCATGCTCAGCTTGCCCACTGAAGACCATGCAAATGTAGCCTTGCTTAGTGATGCCTTTTGTTGATCAGTCTGGGCATCTATGGTCTCACAACTCCAGAGTGAAGAATGACTGTAGTTACTGTTCATTTCCATCGATCATGATACCTCAAAGAGATGTCCTTCACAATGACACCATCCTATTCTAATGCTTTACACAGTGTATTCTTTTGTCTTATTAATAATTTGAAACTGATGATGATAAAAGATGTCCTGAAATTTAGCTTGCATGTCTGCAGTCCTGCATTCTGGTAACTCCAATTATACCCAGATGTTTTTCTGCCCTTTCCACCTCCAAACACTCATAAGGGAAAACCAAAGCATTCTTTATTTTATCTTTTGCTGTTGATGGTGTGCTATTTACAGAGAAGATGATTAGTTCCAGATTTTCTTGTGGTGTCTGGTTCCAAATTCCCAAATTTATCATAAAGAAACTGAATAGTATTGACCAATACACATGCCAAAAATGGCTTTCCCCACCTATAAATGACAAAAATAAAGTCCTCTGACCTTTATTGTGAGATATATATATATATATATATATATATATACATATATGACTAGGAATGCAAAGAAGCAGGAAAATATGAAGAAAAATCAATAAAATAAAATCAATATAGAATTGACACAAGTATTGGAATTAGCTGGCAAGGATATTGAAACAATTCTTATAACTGAATATGCTCAAAAAAAGTCAAGTAAAGCATATAATATATGTAAAAGGCTCATTAAATTTCTAGGCATTAAAATTATAATATATGAGATTAAAAAGATACTAGATGAAATTAACAGCAGATAATTGAGAAAGAAAAAAACTAGTAAACTTGAAGACATAGAATCTATACAAATAGATTCTGAAGCAATACAATCTATCCAAAGTGAAAGACAGAGAGAAAACCCAAGTAAAAGGACGGTCAAAATAGGCCTCACTGGGGATGACTTTCAAGCAAAAATTTGAAGAAGGACACTGCCACATGGATATCTATAGGAAGACTACCCAGGGATTACTGGAAATCATGGGTCTTGAGAGTGACTGTAAAATAGTTAACACAGTATTTAGCATTCAGTAAGCACTCAAAAGATGAAAATTATCATTGCTGCTGCTGCTGCTGTTGTCCTTGTTAAACATTGACAGTCTGGGGCAGCGGAAGGAGAAGGGATCTCTCTATATAAGGGCTTCCTTTTGCCATGTGCAAAGGAAAATATATATATATATATTTTTTTCATATATATATATATATATATATATAAAATCTTCACAATAACCGTGTAATATGGGTAATTCCATTTTATAAATAACAAAGCAAAGCCTTTGAAGAGTTGAGATATTTTTGCAAGGTCACCAAGATACCAAGACAGAAATACAATTTGACCTCAGAATCCTTGGACTTTAAATTTTAGATACTTTCCACTACTTTGCATTGCCCACTGCCACACATGGCATGTGGAGACTTGGGAAAGTTAAATGTCCCAAGCTCCCACACATCTCTGCTTTCCCAGGAGTCACAAATTCAAATGAAGCTGCCATGATAAGTGATGTGGGAAATGGTGGGAAAATAAAATGATCCGGAACCTGTGAAAAACAGCATAACAGTATGAAACTCCTCAAAAAAATTGATCATTGGATTATGGTATGATCCAGCAATTCTGCCTCTGGGTATATACTCAAAAAAAGAGAAAGGGACTCAAACAGAGTCCCTTTGGACTCTATTTGGAGTCCCATTGGAGTACCATTGGTACAGCCATGTTCGTAACAGCTTTAGTCACAATAACCAAAAGGTAAAAGCAACCCAAGTGTCCATTGATGAATGGGTAAACAAAATGTGGTATACACATTCAGTGGAATATTATTCAGCCTTAAAAAGGATTGGAATTTGAAAACAAACTACAACATGGATAAACCCTGAAGACATGCTAAATGAAATCAGCCAGCCACAAAAGAACAAAAATTATATGATTCCTCTTATATGAGATTCTTAGAATAATCAAATTCATAGAAAGAAGTAGTAAAATGGCAGTTGCTAGGGGCTGGTGGAAGGAAAAAGGGGAACACGTGTTTAATGGATCAAGAGCTGCAGATGGGGAACATGAAAAAGTCCTGGAGATGGGTGGTGGGGATGGTTGGCCAGCACTGGGAATGTACTTAATGATACAGTACTGCACATTTAAAAATGGTTACAATGGGGGCACCTGAGTGGCTCAGTCATTAAACATCTGTCTTCAGCTCAGGTCATGATCCCAGGGTACTGAGATCAAGCCCTACATCGGGCTCCCTGCTCAGTGGGAAGCTTGCTTCTCCCTCTCCCACTCCCCTTACTTGTGTTCCATCTCTCTCTGTCTCTCTCTACACCAAATAAATAAATAAATAAAATCTTTATAAATAAATAATAAAAATGGTTATAATGGTGAATTTTATGTTGTGTATTCTTACTAACACATACATATTCCAAAACCTAGTAGCCTATTATAACATTTGTGTTCACCTTCACCGATCTGCAGGTATGCTAAGGTTTGTATGGAATTCGACTGGTCTTGGCCAGCCTGAGAGAGATCCATTTTTCCTTTCATACTTTTTAGACTAGCAGCTCCTTGGGACATGTCTTCCTTGTGGTGAATGACAAAAGCATAAGGGAATGAGAGTACAAGTACATGATGCCTCTTAAAGCCTTGGCTTTAAGCTGACCCACTTTCACTTCTGCCAACATTTCATTGGATAAAACAAGTTATATGACTAAGTCCCACATCAACGGAGCAGAAAAATCTGCTTTGGCTACTCTTGGAGAATATACTGCAAAAATCAGATGCCAAAGGGTAGAGTTGTAAAAGTATAATATAGGGAGGTAAGGAATTGAGAACAAGAATTCAATCCGTAAACAGACATAAAAATATATTTATAGAGTTTTACATAAAAGACATCATGCACAACTAGTTCATTACTGATAAGTCACAGAATTGGAAAAACCTGCTTTCTAACTTATTTGTGGAGCATAACAAAAAGCATGGAGGACATGGAGAGTTAGAAAGAAGGGTGTTGGGGTAAATTGAAAGGGGAGGTGAATCATGAGAGACTGTGGACTCTAAAAAACAATCTGAGGGGTGTGAAGTGGTGGGGAGGTGGGAGGTCGGGGTACCAGGTGGTGGGTATTATAGAGGGCACGGATTGCATGGAGCACTGGGTGTGGTGAAAAAATAATGATACTGTTATGCTGAAAATAAATAAATTAAAAAAAATTCCAAACACTATAAAGCTTATTAATAAACTTAGATATAAAAGGAGGAATAAAATTTACAGCTTTTTTGACTTTTGGTAAAAATCTGACTTTTTTTTCATTTGTTATTTTGTACGTATGAGTTCCCCAGAGACCAACATTACTCATGAATCAAAATAAACAGTAATACAAGTAACTTAGAATGTAAATAAGAAACACTACGAGTGGGTGGTTTTTAACTTTCCAGAACTCAGAAAGATACATTAACCATTTTGGGAGAGAAATGATTTTTAAACTTCATATGGCCCTAGATGAGATGGGCCATGTAGAGAAAATGGGCCGTATTTTCAAAATTACAGTGCTCCATCCCAAATTAAAGGACTAATCTGAAAGAAAGGAAGAAGAAAGAAAGAAAGAGAAGAAGGAAGAGTAGGAAAGGGGTAGGAACATGACATTTTCTGTTTAATAAGGGGACTTTTATAAAATGCTTCCACTTGCCCAAGGTCAGAAACAAAGAGAATCTAAGATCTAGTATATTCAAACCAAGCAAGATCTTCTTCAGGCCTGAAATATTTATTTTCCACTTAGATTATCAGACAACAGGAGTTGGAAAAATAAATCTGTGTCATCAGATGACCATGTCCCTATTAAAATACAATATACTGTATTGATAAAATGAAGTTACATATTGGGATATGCTAGATGCCTAACCTTTACCCCGAGGGGTATTTTGGGGAGTGATATAATTTTATAACAGTGGTGGTGCAACACTTTATCCTCTCAATGCTTTGGACACAAAGACCACGGGATTAATTATATACTGTGAGCAACAACTCATGAATATTTAACACACTCATCTATACTTAATGAATAAATTTGCATTTTGACACTATTATTTAATGTGCTTTAAGGAAATACTGCTCATTACCTTTCAATTTTGTAGATTAGTTGAATGTAATCAGAATGATAAGGCAGGAGAGATATAGTATTATTTAAATAACATTGTTTTTTATGACTGCTTCTGCTTCCAGGAGTACCCCCCCCAACCCTTTTCTTTCAAGCAAATAGGTTTATTTTATTCTATTCTGGTTGTTCTGTCTTAATCATTTTGCGTCCATGCTCCTTGCAGAAGGGAGTTTCTTTAGATTCATGGAAAAACAATGCAAATTAAATAATCAGTGTTTTGCTTCCCTCTGTGTGTTTTGTAACAGGGTATTCTCTCCCACAGAATATCCCAGTGCAATTGGCAGTAATTGTGTCCTGGGTGGGGAGGCTCCGCGAGGTTGCCACGACCTGCACAGCAAGCAGAGGGAGCTGCATCACCTGTGGCAATGAGCAGAAGTCTGCAACTTACCCAGGGAAAGTAAAACCCCAAGAAATCAGGGCTGAGAAAAACTGGCCAGCTGGAGAGGATGCTGTCAGAGATAAGCAATCCTATTTGTTTGCTGGTTTTTAATCTTTGGCTCATGGTGAGGGGCTTTATCTCATAAGATATGGATCTTCTGTTTGCAAAGTGGTCACCTAATCTACATATCCACTTGAGGGGGTTTGGGCATGAGAACGTACCTCTAGCAATCCCATCTGCACAAATGTCCCATGCCACAGGGACATTCCAAAAGGAAGGGGACTTTAAGGTCAACAGTCAGGCTCTTAGGAACCAGAATAAAGACTGTCCAACTACGACGAAGGAGAAAGTGGACAAGAGCAAGAGGAGCAGAAAAGAAAACCCAGATGCCAGACACTGAGCTAAATGCTTACGTACCTAATCACTTTTAGTCCTTACCTTATGAGATCGCTGTCATCGTCACACCACCACCATCATCATCATCTTCGCCACTCTAAGAAAGTGAAACTGAAAATTAGTTGGTTTAACACAGATAGTTAAAAAAAAAAAAAAAAGAAAAGGTAAGAAAGAAAAGAAGAAAACCAAACAACAACAACAACAACAAAACCCCCTAGGATTTGAATCCAGGTCTTCTGGAACTTAAATTCATGACTTTAACAGTTCTCAACTAATTAGGGTTTTAAAAGGCTTTGCTATCAAACAAATCAAATTCAGGGTTAAGTTGAAATATGGTTTCCTTGAGGAAACCTTCCTTGCTCTCCAGGCCTTGTTGGGTTCTCTATTAGCTACAGTGTATGGTTATATATGTATGATATATAAATATGGAATTATATTATATATGTGGTTATATATATATGGTATTTATATTCCTTCCCTTGTCTCCACGCACCTGACCATAACTTCAAGAAGGCAAGGACACCTAGCACACAGTACCCAGCACAAGGTAGCCATTCTCCATTTGTGTGTGTTATGTGTGTGTGTGTGTGTCTGTATGTGTGCTCTTGTGCATGTGTGTTTTCTCACCTACAAAAATGTGATGAGAAATACTTATGGTGAGAATTAAATGAGATAATTTATATAAAGTGACTATTACAGGGGCGCCTGGGTGGCTCAGTGGATTAAGCCTCTGCCTTCGGCTCAGGTCATGATCCCAGGTCCTGGGATCAAGCCCCGCATCAGGCTCTCTGCTCAGCAGGGAGCCTGCTTCCACCTCTCTCTCTGACTGCCTCTCTACCTACTTGTGATCTCTGCCTGTCAAATAAATAAATAAAATTAAAAAAAAAAAAAAGACCTCAATGTGAGACAGGAATCCATCAGAATCCTAAAGGAGAACATAGGCAGTAATCTCTTCGATATCAGCCACAGCAACTTCTTTCAAGATATGTCTCCAAAGGCAAATGAAACAAAAGCGAAGATGAACTTTTGGGACTTCATCAAAATCAAATCTTTTGCAAAGCAAAGGAAACAGTCAAGAAAACAAAGAGGCAACCCACGGAATGGGAGAAGATATTTGCAAATGACAGTACAGACAAAAGGTTGATATCCAGGATCTGTAATGAACTCCTCAAACTCAACACACACAAAACAGACAATCATATCAAAAAATGGGCAGAAGATATGGACAGACACTTCTCCAATGAAGACATACAAATGGCTATCAGACACATGAAAAAATGTTCATCATCACTAGCCATCAGGGAGATTCAAATTAAAACCACGTTGAGATATCACCTAACACCAGTTAGAATGGCCAAAATTAGCAAGACAGGAAACAACATGTGTTGGAGGGGATGTGGAGAAAGGGGAACCCTCTTACACTGTTGGTGGGAATGCAAGTTGGTGCAGCCTCTTTGGAGAACAGTGTGGAGATTCCTCAAGAAATTAAAAATAGAACTTCCCTATGACCCTGCCATTGCACTACTGGGTATTTACCCCAAAGATACAGATGTAGTGAAAAGAAGGGCCATCTGTACCCCAATGTTTATAGCAGCAATGGCCACGGTCGCCAAACTGTGGAAAGAACCAAGATGCCCTTCAACGAAAGAATGGATAAGGAAGATGTGGTCCATATACACTATGGAGTATTATGCCTCCATCAGAAAGGACGAATACCCAACTTTTGTAGCAACATGGACGGGACTGGAAGAGATTATGCTGAGTGAAATAAGTCAGGCAGAGAGAGTCAATTATCATATGGTTTCACTTATTTGTGGAGCATAACAAATAGCATGGAGGACAAGGGGAGTTAGAGAGGAGAAGGGAGTTGGGGTAAATTGGAAGGGGAGGTGAACCACGAGAGACTATGGACTCTGAAAAACAATCTGAGGGTTTTGAAGGGGCGGGGGGTGGGAGGTTGGGGTACCAGGTGGTGGGTATTATAGAGGGCACGGATTGCATGGAGTATTGGGTGTGGTGCAAAAATAATGAATACTGTTATGCTGAAAATAATAAATAAATAAATAAATAAATAAATAAATAAGTGACTATTATGGAGCTTGAAAAATAGATTTATTTATTTATTTTTTTGGCTGCTGGATTATGTTTCTTTACATGAGACACTAGGATGAAACTGAGTCATGTGAAACCCTGGAAATTTCTCTGGGTATTACTTAAAAATTAAGTTTCACTAATAATCCATTTCACTATAGAGACACCTGGGTGTCTCGGTCGCAGGCTTGGGCCAGGATCCCAAAGTCCTGAGATCGAGTCCCATATCAGGCTCCTCGATCAGCTCCTGCTTCTCCCTCTCCTACCTTCTGATGCTCCCCCTGTTTGTGCTCTCTCTCCCTGACCAATAAATAAATAACTCTTAAAAAAAATAGGCAAGTGCATTACACTCCCCTCCCAAGTTTATGACATCACAGCCTCAGCTAGGGAGATGACTACCACTGGAGGCCTACATTCCTCGCAGAATCAGCCTTGTGGGGTGTAGCATTTGCACCGTCACTGGTGCACCCTGTGAATCAGACTGGGCTCAAGGAGTGGGGAAAATCCTCTTAACAGGCATCTGTAAGGGTTCGAGAGGATTATTCCTTAACATTCCTCTCCCTTTCTCTCCTAATTTCAGAACCAAAAAAGAGACCAAGTTTAGAATCAATTAAGAGAGAGGTCCAAAAGTCAGAAGGATTATTGATAAGAGCCGATATTGGAGACTGGTGATCGAGATCTGCCGAGAGCAGGCCTGGTAGTACTTTGCTCTGATGCAACAGACTTGCCCAGCCACTCTCAGTGGATGTGTGGAAAAACCACAAGCTTGCCCTGGAGGCAAAGAGCAAAGCAGAACACAATTTATACTTCTGTCGACTGCTCTCTCCAAAGACCCCAGGGAGAGGAAGAAACTGAACTTTGTGAACTCAATGTCCCCAAAAGCATCAATTAATTGAGGTTTTTCATATGGAAGCATGAAGCTAGAAAACTGAACTTCTCTCCAGATATTCCCTAACCTAAAGGTTTGATCGGGGGCTTGATTAGTTTCTTGAAGGAAGAAACCACCCTTTACTCAGCACTGGTGGACAGTTAAGATCTTGCCCCCAGAAGGCTCTGAAGTCAGTCAGAACATTACAGGACAGTACTATACAAGGTCATTCTAGACTCAAGGCTGAAAATTCACTCTGCCACTCGGTTCCCTCACCTAAACCATGTCCATTCACAGTGTCTAATTTGTCCATTAGTGGTTCTGCAATGAGATTGCATGATAACCTGAAGACTCTCCAGTAACAAAAAGACTGCAACATGTTTGAACTTGAGTCATCTTCCCTTATGAAATTTCCCAAGAAGAAATTGCAGCTCAAAGATCAAAGTCCAAATATTGTGGGCCGTGCTGAACACTAAAGATGCCTCTCCACCAGGCCCCTGAAAACAATGAACACTCAGACACAGAGCAGATCATGTACTGAGGGCTGCCAGCTCCCACGGAGAGGGTGGGGGGGAAGCATTGAATCGTACCTGTCTTGTTCCCTCTCCCCAGCTCACCAACCAGTGATACTCTAGTGGATAGTGGAGGACCCCAAGGAAGGCAGCTCAGGAAATTCCCCCCCAACCCCTGCCCACATACACACTTCCCAGCAGTGTTGCAGCAAGACTGTTATTTTGCAAATAGACAAGAGAGAAGACAAGTTCATGAGCCACAGGGTATTTTGCATGTATCCCCCTTCCACTTCTTGCTGGGATTCTGAAACTTCAAGCCCACTTAGAGTCACCCACTTAGAGTCACCCTAGCCAAGGTCAGCTACTCTCTCCTGATTTCCTTGTACCCAGGAGTTCTCCACTGGGGCTATCTCTGCATCCTTGTTTTCGGACAGCATCTGGATGCCTATTCATCAGCCTTTCCTAATTGCTCGGTCTCAACACTTCACTACCAAATCTCAACTTCTATAAAATGTCTACAAAGATGCTCTTACAACCAGATACTGGGAAGCACGCTAAATGTAGTTCCTAACATTTTACCCAAACCCCCAAATCTTTCAGTGATGGGAAGAAACGCCAAAATCTGCTTTGACACAAAGTACAATCAACCCTTGACCAATGTGGGGGTCAGGGGTACGGACCCTCTCTGCAGCCGAAAATCTGTGTATACTATTTGACTCCCCCAAAACTTAACTCCTAATACTTACTGTTGACTGGAAGCCTTCCTGAGAGCATAAACTGTCAATTAACACATATTTTGCATGTTATAAGTATTATATACTGTATTCATATAATAAGTAAGCTAGAGAAAAGAATTTGGTACTAAGAAATGATAAGGAGGAGAAAATACATTTATAGTACTATATTTATTTTTAAAAATCTGCGTATAAATAGACCCATGCAGTTCAAACTTGTGTTGTTCAAGGCTCAACCTTACTACATTTTCTACTTTAAAATCATTTCTAATGTGCTCTACAGATATTTCTATGGGGCACCTGAGGACTTCAGCTGGTTGGGCGTCTGCCTTGAGCTCGGATCATGATTCCAGGGTGCTGGGACGGAGCCCCGCATCGGGTTCTCCCTGCTTCTCCCTCTCCTTCCTCTGCCGCTCCCACTGCTTCTGCTCTCTCGCTCTCACTCTTTTTCTCAAATAAATAAATAAAATCTTTAAAGATTATTTTTTTTCTCTCTGAACTTCCCTCCTTTCTGAAAGAAAAAAATAAGCAAAAGACTTTTTTTTCCCCAGTGCCAAAGGGCACCTTCCTGCTGGTGCTGTCCCTCGCTCTCTCTGTCTCACCTCCTCTAGCAAGCCTTTCTTGGCTCCCCTCGGCCAAATGAGATGCCTGTTGCTGTGCTCCCACAGTACCCAGTGTACTCCTCAATTACTGCTCTTAGCACTTGGCCTTGGCCTTGACATGATGTTTATGTATCTAGCAGGCATACTGTTTATGGGACTTTTGGAACGAGGAGTTCTTTAAAGGCAAGAACTACCTCTGCTTTCCCAGCACCCGCATGATGTCTCGACACACAACACAATGAATATATGTTGAGTTCATTAGCTAACTCAACTGCAATTTTTTGAAAATCTTCCTTCATAGAGCATTCTGCGGTATAAGGCACTTTATGTATCTCGAAAGAATGATAAAAACAATCATAACAAGATCTTTCATATGGATAGGTCTCAATTGTTCTTGCAAAACACTCTCAAAGCTCTTACTTCATCCGGTCTTTTCAATGTCCTTTAAGAAAATTAGGGAGAATGGGTACTTTAAAGCCCATCTGACACTTGAAGAAAACGTGGCCATTTTCACCCTGTTAGAAAGTGGCACAGCGCGTTCCGAGCCTCCAACGTAGAACCTCTTCCTCGGAAACAGCAAGGCTTATACCAGAGTTTGCTGAGCTCTGACTAGGGTGCCCTAGTCTCCACACTTGACCCCAGAAGAAACTTCTTTCTGAAGTCGCGAGTTCTTCTCTGCTTGCACAGACCTGGGTCCTTGTCTTAATTCGTTACTATGGAAATGTTATTTTTCATCACCATCTGTAAGTTTGTAATTAAAAAAATATTTATGAAGTGATGAGATAGATCTCTTTCTAATTTTCAATTTCATTTCCATTTTTCACAAACTTCAGGGTTCGGTGAATAGCCCTAGACAATCTATCTCTATTTTGATCCTACCCAAAAAAAGAAAGAAAATGGCATCAGGGAATGCAAGACCTTTGATTCAGCCTAAATTATCTTTTTCCCCCATGAGACTACTTTGTGAGGCGAAGGGCCATGTTATCCGAGTTTATTCCACCAAGTTGGAAAGCAAAGGCTCCCAAGATAAGAGCAAATTGAGCGTAGGTGAAAGTGAGACAGATCGCCTTTTCGCTTCTGTTGTTAAGCAAGGCTGTACAATGTGAGGTAATTCTATAGGTATTATCCAGAGTCCATTTTCCAACTTTATAGGGACTGCAAGGCAATTGTGAATGTGGCTGGGGCAGAAGCAGCACCAACTGTAGTGATTTCCCATTCCAGAACCCTGGACCACTGGACACGCAAAGGTGTGTTCTTGAATTCTTAGCTCCAGTGATGGTTTCAAATGGTAACTCTCTTAGGGGTCAGTGAAGTCATTGAGAGGCTTCTCATGCTGTCTTCATACCCACTCCACCAGTCCTTCTAAGAATAGAAGCAACCAACTCCCCGTCTTAAATCCCTTTTTGCTTTAAGTACTTAGAGTGGGTCTGTCTCTTGTCCCCTGTCTCATTAGCCTAAGCTTAAAGACCACATAGTTGTTAAGTCTCTAGGTGGCTGATTCAGCCACTCGTTCTTCTCTTGGATCTCACTTCTCTTCTATTTTTGGATTTGATGCCGAGCACTGTTTATCATCCAGGTTCATTCAGGGTCCCGAGGCAATAATGTTACTCTGATAACCCTCAGTGTACCTTGGTGGGACCAGAACAAGTTCAGAAGTGATTCTGCTGACTCAGTACTCAAAGCAAGAATGTGGTGCCCACCATACTAAGCAGCTAGGATGGAACTGGAAATTCCTTTCCCAAATAAAGATATTTTAAAACTGTTCCTTAAAGAATTAACCTTGCAAGGAAGGACTATTCTTCAACAAATGGCTATTGTAAATTTTAAAAGACTAGTTGAATGCGGTGTTATTAACAAGAGCCAAGGGGTGGAAACAACCCAAGTGTTCATTACAGATGAATGGATATTCAAAATGTGGTATACACATTCAATGGAATATTATTCAACCATAAAAAAGAATGAGGTTCTGATACATGTTATCATATAAGTGACCTTGAAAACATTATGGCACATGAAATAAGCCAGACTCAATTGCAGTTGAGTTACCTAATGAACTCAACATATATTCATTGTGTTATGTGTCGAGACATCATGCTGGTGCTGGGAAAGCAGAAGTAGTTCTTGCCCTTAAAGAACTCCTCATTCCAAAAGTCCCATAAACAGATATTGTATAATCTCACTTATGTGAAATATTTAGATAGACAAATTCATGCAGACCAGAAATAGATTAAAGATTACCAGGGAATTACTGGGCCAGAAAGGAGGATGGTGATTTATCACTTAATGGTTACAGAGATTCTGTTTAGGATAATACAATGTTTTGGAAATAGTGGTGTTGGTTATAAGATATTTTTAACATAATTAATGCCATTGAATTGAATTATACCTTAAGAATGATTAAAATGTCAAATTTTATATTAGATATATTTTACCACCACGAAAACCACAAAAGATTAAGTAAATGACAATTATGTAAAAGCAATGTTTAATTCCCTAAAGGTTTCTGCTAACAGTTCTGGGGAGTAATGATGATGTAATGCATTTTTCTCCAAACACATGGCCTAAACATCTGGAGACCATCTCTAATAGAAGAATTTTGTTCTTTTCTCTCATTTTCATGACTAATGCTCCACTTCCTTGATCCTCAAGCCAGTCTCTGCTTAATTTTGTTTTCCGTTGTCTCCTTGGGTCTACACTTTCTCTTCTGGTCTCCTTTACCCTGCCGAGCATTCACATTTCTCCTTGGAAATGACCCTGAACACCTCAAATCTTCTTTTTGATTTCCTTAGTCCGATATTGAGGACCTGAGAAGAGCTAGCATGAGAGAGAAAAGGTATCTTCAAAGGACCTGGGGAAATTGAAAGGGGAATTTCATGTGGGTAGGAGATGCTTTGCCTGTTTTTACGTTGTTCATTTACAGGAGGGAGAAGATGAGGAGAAATAAGCATCTAGAGATATTAACAGCCTAAAACTCCAAGCTGTCATTGCAAGCTCCACCTGCAGCTTCAACGAAGTCATTTCCAGCTTTAATACCTTATTTGATAGTCTCCATACTATGCAAGAGCTCTCCCGACATTGGCTTCAAATGTGAGTTTAAACTGGACCTGCCATGCTGAGCAAGGCCAGAGAACCACTGGCTCCAAGCTGCAGGTGGCCCGCTTTCCTGTGTTTCCAAGACAAGGCTTTATTTTCAAAGTTTGTAAAACCTAAGCTGAAAGGCTACACGTGTGTCTCACAAGCAAAACGCAAAGGGAAAAAGAAGATGATTGCATAAGTCAGTCTTATCAAGTAGAAATCACGCCACTAAAAAGTTTTCCTAAACTTAAAATCTGCACTCCAGAATAGCTTTAAAAGTATAGGAGGACAATTCATTCAAACAAAAGGGACTTCAAAAAATACTTTGCCTTAGAAAATGTCTTTCAATCTTTTCCAATCAAAACACAAAACCTGATTTGCTTACCCACCTACATATTTTCTTTCAATCTTAATATCAGAATAACATCATCATCATTATCATCATAATATAGGGGCGGCTGGGGGGGCTCAGTCAGTTAAACATCTGTCTTCAGCTCAGCTCATGATCCTGGGGTCCTGGAATTGAGTCCTGAGTCTGGTTCCCAGCTCAGGAGGGAGTCTCTTTCTCCCTCCCCCACCCTCCACTTGTACTCTCCTTCTCTCTCAAATAAATAAATAAAATCTTAAAAAAGAAATACCTTTAAAATAATAATAACGATAATGATAGTAGTAATAATAGTAATAATAACATAATAGTTTGCACATAAATCTCTCTCTGACAAAGCAGCTTTATAATTATATATGCCAATGCTGGACCACACCAAGTCTTCTACAATATCAGTATCTCAAGGTTAAATACAGTGTTAGTCATCAAATTCTAAAACAAAGAGTACTTCTTGAAATTCATCATGCTTTTCATGCAACTGCAGGTAATTTTCTCCAGATGTGTAAGATTTGCTAGATCAGTGTTCTAGTCACTGAACTTAAAGCCGTACATGTGATCTCTGGGCTACAGAATTTGTTGTTTGAGCTGCTCAGTTGGCCTTAACCAATGTGGGACATGGTTGGAAACACATCATCCACAAGCTGCGGGGTTACTGGGGCTACTTGTGTTTGTTTCCACGGGAAGTCTAGTTTTCACCTAGCCAAGTTCACTTACAAAGGCTAAAGGTGGCTATTATAGAATCATCATTTTGGAGTCTACATTTTATAACATACTAAGCTGTTAAGTGATAATCTTATGAAATAAGTCCTTCCTGAGAAAAAATTCTTTTCTGCTTAAACTAAAATAAGTTTTCACAACACTTCTGATCCTTTATCTTTCTTCACCCTGTTCACAACTCCTAAACTAATTGAGGAATTATTTTGCATTCTGTTCCTCTCAGGGAACAGAGTATTTCTGTATGACAGAGACACCACTCAAATGTGATATGTGTTGAATTTTATTCCATTTTAAATTGCTTCAACTTGGGGGGCAGGTAAGGAAACACTTAAGGCAATAAATATATACCAAGGGAAAAATCAGAGGTTATGTGCTGGTGAAGGGCACTAGGTGAACAGAATTGAAATCATACTTGAGCATCAGTAAGTTTATGCAGAGCTAGAAAGACTTTGAAGATCAGTTAACATTTTCAGTGACCAATTACTCCACTTTGAAAAAGAGAGATGGTGGCAGCCAAGAAGTTGAAATTCTCCTCACTCTAGTCCAGGCCAGACCACTGGGTCTCTGTGAGTCCTTTCGTTGACACGAGCATGGTCTGGATGGGGTACATCGCTTGCTTCTGTCTCCCCCCACCCCCCGCCGTGCTGTCTATTGTTGATTATGTGATCCCATACCAAAAGGAAGATACAATAATACAAAAGTGGAACACAAGTGAGCCTTTCCCTCACCCTCAAGGATAAATAGGTCCCCTTGGAGGTGCAATGGCCTTTTGCTTACCTACATGGTTTAATAAATCTGTTCTGGCCAGGGATACAGAAACATAGGTTCCAGCCATGTTTTGGGCACCCTCTGCCCTGGCTCTGCCATATTCCTTCTGCCCATTTTCCCCACCTCTGTTCCCAACATTCACAGACAGGCCAGGAGACAAGTAGGCAGCAAAACATTTGCTTGCACTCATGAGAAAAGTAATTAAAACTTACCCTCTTGTTGCGTGAGACCAACTGATGAGAAGAGAGATCACTGGTAGAGCAAATTGGTGGTGGTGGGCAGTTATTTTATAGGGTTTAAACTGGGCTAAATGGCTCCATTTCTTGCACCAAGAACTACATTACAGAGTGCTTTACTAACACAGTTGTAGTGGGTAAGAAATTCGGTGGAGTTTACAAATTTCACTGATCCTGGGAGTTTAAGAAAGAAAAGAAGAGGGGGAAGAAGATGAAGGGGTAGAGGAGAGAGGAAGAGAGAGAGAAAATTTCTCAGATTTTAAAATCTAAGAGACACCTTATTAAGCCTTTTCTCACCTGTTAAATACTAAGTGGAATGCTCATTGAGCACTGTCTCTACCCATACTCTGGGTATGCCTTACTAAGGGAGAAGCTCTTTTATGCTACTTGATTAGGATAATATCCTTGGATAGGTTATTTAAGTGTATGCTGAGTTCTAAACTATGATAGGTTGCATTACAGTGATATTCCACAGTGGCCATTTTTAACTGGCCTCTAAAACATGAAACAGTCCTGAATTAGATTACCTGATGAATCTCAGGAATGGTCGCACTCAGGTCAGAGTCATCGTGTAGCCCCATCTGATCTGCTGCTCTCCTCAGCGGGGGAGACTGACACCTTGGTCTGCCTATCATATTCAAGGCAACACAATCATCTCAAGTGGGATTCTTTCCTTCCAATATTCATTGAAACTAATTTTAGACTCATTCGCTATTCCACTGTCAAACACAAAGGACATTCCAGGCCCACAAGGAGGATGGTCAGAATGACTGAGTTCCTACTATCTTCATAGTAGCATTGCTTTGATATGATTCTTTACTATTGAAACATGATGTCTCTGTTGCAGAGATAACGAGTAAAATTAAGAAAGTCTTTTTTCCTCAGGGCTAATTAGTGAAAGATGTCGAAGATGGAAGCAGACCGTCCAAATGGAAACTGCAGTGCCTTTGGAATAGAAAGTTGAATTTGGACTCTGTGTCTCATTCATCCAATAACTATCTACTGATAACCTATTGTTTTTCAGGCACTGTTCTAGGAGTTTTGTCCCTTACCAGCCCTATGACTTTGGCATGTATTTAATATTTCCATGCTCTATTTAAACCAAGACCCTTCTGCTGTGCCAAACTGCCCAACTGTATGCGGTTATGTGATTTCAGAACCCCCAAAGCCATCCTTCCTGCAAAGATGTATGCCTTCTTTGGTCAGTATCTCATTTGCAGTCTAAATACAGGCACAAGTGAGCCCTCTAAGGCAATTCCTGCATTGAATCTCTCTTCCAACCCCCCCCAGTGCATACTGTAGACAAATAGAGAGTGGTTCAAGATGCAAAGAGAGGTGGAATCCTTTTAGTCCCTAAATATCTAGAGTCTAAGTCAATATTCCCCATTTTAAAAGTTAGAAAGAAATCTGGGCTGGAAAATTGAGAGTGAGTCATCTATGTCCATGTAAAATTCTCAAACACCTGCATGTTTTTCCTTGATGGTCATGGAAACCTCTCTAAAATTGGGGCCATTTACTATATATGTGACTCTAGTCCCAGGTATCTATAGGGCTTACTGATGTTATCATCATCATCAACATCATCATCATTCTCATCTTCATTTAAACTTCCTGGTCAGAAAGGTCATTATTTAAAAACTCTACTTTCAGGCTTTCTAAGACACACTTTAGGGGTAGTTAAACCGCCAAGGCAAGGTGCGAAACTCCATCTTTCATTGGTGGTTGTCTCAACCATAGAGAGGCGATCTGCCATCTAGAAGTCTATCTGTGTGAATGCCTCCCTTAACCAGTGCAGAAATCTAGGAATAAATGGGAGTTACAATAAACTTATACCATCAGCCCCATGAATTGAGCAAAACCAAGGTTTCTCATTCTTTTTTCTTTTTCTTTTTCTTTTTTTTTTAATAAGTGGCAACGGGGCTGATTACAGGACATGACCAAGGAGTCTCTAGAAGCCCCCTCTTCAAGAAAATCCCCAAAGACAATTCTCTGGCTGTTAATGGTATGTGGAAGTGTTGGGGCATTAGAGCTTCACTGCACTTCAGATTCTGGGATGTGGAGTTCCCAGCTCCACCCTTGTTCTGAGAAAATTTCTCAAGAGGCCACATAATTGTCTAAGCCCTGGACCAGCTGCACACTCAGGCAGTGCTGGTAGCTAAGAGCCAAGAGGAGAGCATTTCCAGCTTCCATCTCTATGACAATGACACAAAAATTCATTTTTATAGAAGGATGGTATCAGGGGCATTGATGGTCAGAGCAGAGAGTCCTTATCTCCTCCATCTGTCCAAGGCAGCCTCTATTTTCAGTCTGGCAGGTGGAAGTGTTACAGCATTTCCCCGGTTATATTGTTTGCCAAATGGTGGTCATCTACAGAGTCAAAAGCAAGTTCCTGGGAATAGGAGGTCATAGTGTGATGTCCATTTCTCACTGCTAGGAATGAGGAAGAGTCTCTTGGAGAAGTGAATCAGAGTTGGGTGGGTGGGCATCATAGAAAGGGTAGAGCATGGTAGGATCCCCAGTTTTGCTGCACAGTGTGGACAGCCCAAGCCTAATATGAGAAAAGTGTGTGTAGTCAAACAGTTCTTAAATTAATGGGACTTAATATCCAGGCCCTTTTCTGGCACATTAGAAACCAGTTTGTTATCCTTGAAAATTAATAAGCCTGACATAAAATATTTTAGATTGATAGACAAGAAGAAAGATTTCAAGTAGATTTGGTAACCTATTGAACCTGTCTCTTTGAGTTAACAGCTTTCTGCTCTTTGAATAAACATAGGTTCTAGAATAGACTGTGGGGGCAACCCACACACATAGGCCCTCGCCTAAACAAGGTATCACTTAAAATGTCTGGGCCACCTAATCATTTCTCAGGGCATCCGTCCAAGCCCGCAGTCTCTGCCAATGAGCAGAGCCACGTTCTACCCCGCCTGACACAGCTCTAGTCCGGGATGAGCACCCTTCTCAAGGGCAGTCCAAAATAAAGAGAGCAGGGACTCAAGATTTATGTGGCCAGACTCAAAATGTTTAGGTGAGCTGGGCCAAAAGGAGTTTTCTAGAAATATCTGGACCTGGGAAACTAAGAGGCTGTTTTAGTTTTTTGGGCCATGGCATGGAATGATCCAGGTTCAGGGTGACCCCAGTGGGTCAGGCACAGACCATGAGTAAGTGGCGGAAGGTGATGGTAAAGTGGGAACAGGAGCAGGTAAGAAGAGTAGGAAGAAAATGCTGCTGTGGGGAGGCAGAGGGAACAGCCGCGAGACCCCTGAGCTATGCCGACTCCCCCCGCCAGTCCTGGCTTTCACATCCCTTCAGGCAGCATCTCTTTCTTTGCAACTATGCTGTACACAGATGCTGCATTTCAAATATCACCTCTGGTCACTCCAGGGACAGGCTGGCATTTGCCAGGCAGCACATCCAGAGGTCTGTGGAGGCATGCTTCTCTTCCAGTTTCCAGCTAGATGCGGGTGTCTAGTCTCTCATGCCACAAGATTTTATTTTCCATTCTTTAGCAGCAGAAACTGCTTATGCTGGCACACTCCTGACATTAAATACACGGTACATGCTTCCAGGTCAGTTGGTGGAAAGGAGCGGCCTTTACCCCAGAAACTGATTGTTTGATCACAGACTTATTAG
Organism: Mustela erminea; assembly: GCF_009829155.1. Taxonomy (NCBI): domain Eukaryota; kingdom Metazoa; phylum Chordata; class Mammalia; order Carnivora; family Mustelidae; genus Mustela; species Mustela erminea. Next base: position 45,913,487 of record NC_045623.1, on the reverse strand, counting down.
AGTTGGAAAATATCACTTTTGGAATGATTCTTGACTGCAGTCTCAACAACAGTCTCATTTTTCTTCCTGAGGGACACATTTTAAAGTGCCAGATGGTGCATATGCCGCAGCAGAACTCTGCCTTCTCCCCGCCACCCTGCCTAGATTCACTTCAAACACTTTCTTTTCATCCAGAGAAAATATTTATGCGCATTTGTTTAGCACTATCCCAAATATCTCATTTGGCCCTCAAGCAAGGAGGTGAGGGAAGTGCAGGAGGTATTATTTCTCACAAATTTAAATGTAGGGATCAAAGGCACAGAGAGATACAGTGACTTGCAGAAAGCACACAGCACAGGCACATAGAGTGCAGACTTAAATCCAGCCCTTGTGATGCATATCCGGTGTCCTCTCCACTACAACAGAGGACACCTCTGACTTTATTTTCTACCAAACTTTCCCATTACATTAAAATCCTAAACAATACAATTAGGTTGAACCAAGTCCTTTGCCTATCTTCAAGGCACATGCCCATGTATGCTGGAAGGAAGGGTATCCCCTGGAACTCCTCGCTGCTCATCTGTCAAGGCCAACAGAACTCCAACCCATGACCTTTAATGTCAATATGTTAAAAATCATTAAAGCGTTCGTAGTGTCAATAGTAGTGTTTTTTTCAATTACTCATGTACATAACATATACTTATTAAGCATCTGCTACGTGCCAGACGTCATTGTACTGGCTGGGGGTAAAGATATGAATTAAAATGAGACAACATCTCTGTCTACATGGAACTTGCATGTTTGAGGGAAGACAAACAGTAATAAGGAATTACACGAAGTCAGGTAGTGATTAGCACTATGAAAAATCCAATAGCACTGTCACAGCTTGTGATAGGGAGACCATTTGTGTCAGGGCGAAGCAGTGTTTGGGTGGAGACCTGAGTGAGATGTGGAAGTGAGGCCTCTGAAAATATGGGGCCGAGAGTTTCAGGTAGAAGGAACAGCAAGTGCAGAGCCTGAGCTGGGAGAATGCTCTGCATGTTGGAGGGAGAAACAGGCCAGCATGGCTGGAGCTGCGTATTTGAGGGGACAAGGGGTAAGATATGAGGGGGCAGAGTTAGGCAGGCAAGATCTTACAGGTCATGGTCAAGACGGGATTTCATTTGAAGTGTGATGGGAAGGGATTATGACATTATTTAATTGATAATTTAAAAGGATCACGCTAGGGATATTTGGAGAGAAGAATGTAGGATGCAAGAGTGTATGTAAGCAAACAGTGAGAAGACCACCACAGTGGTCAAGGCAGGAGAACGATGCTGTGCCTTGCTCCCAGTAGCTGTTTCTTCCAGTACTCTACCCATTATCCCCCACCAGCCACTGCTTGCCTTCTCTTTGTAGCAAATCTCCCCCGTGTAGAGCTATCTGTATTCACTGTCCCCAATGCCTCTGTTCTCATTCTCTCTTAAACTCTTAACATTGATGTTTTTGTGACCACCACTCCTCCAAAATTCCTCCCGCCAAGGACATTTGTGGCATCAATGTTGCTAAATTCAGTGATTAATTCTTTGGTCCTTATCTTTCCCATCAGCAGTGAGGGTTACTATGACAGTTATGCAACTTGTGCCTGCACAAGGCTCCTGGAAAAGGGGACGGGTGGATGTGAGTTTAGTCCACCTTGTACTTGCTGAACTGCGGCTCTGTACAAGCACTTCTCCATGTAGAGGGTGCCATTTCCTATCTCACACAACCAGTGATCCCATTAGCAGCAGTTGACATCATCATACCTTTCTCCTTCATGCACCTTCTTTATGGCTTCCAGGACCCACACACTTGATTTTCCTCCCCACTCACTGGGGGCTCCCATTAAGTCTTTTTCATTAGGTCTTCATCTTCCCATGGTGGACATGGCAATGTTGGAATGCCTTGGCACTTTGGATTCCCTTTTGTCCCACACTTACACATACATGATCTTACCAGTTCCTTGACTTCAAAGTTAATTTTATGTCCATGACCCCCCGAATTTATCTCTAGCCAGACTCTTGTTTCTTGGACTCCCCCGGAATTCTGGGCTCTTAAATCCAACTATGTCCTCAACATCCCCATTTGGGTGTTTAATAAACATCTCAAATTTAACATGCCCCCAACTGAATCCTGATCTCTGCCTCCTGAAACCTGCTCTGCCTATAGTCTTCCCATCTTCATACAAAGCAACTCTACCCTTTCCAGCTGCTGAGCCAGATGCCTTGACTTACTTTCCATGCTTCTCTTTCTCTTGCACACAACATCCCACCATCAATATATACTATTGGCACTACCTACAAAATCCATCTGGAAATAAACTTCTTACCACCTTCACAGTCCTATTCTGGTTTGAGCCATCACCACTGTTGCTTGCTTCACTGCAGTAGCCTCTCACACATTTTCCCGTACATTCTATTCTTGACACAGCATTCAGGCAGATCCTATAAAAATAGAAGGCACATTGTGTCATTTCTCTGCTCAAAACACTGCAGGGGCTCCCAGTTTCCCTTAGAGAAGAAGCCAAAACTCCTGTTCTTTCCTCTGTGCTTCTCCAACCATGTCCTCTACTCTTTCTACTGTTCCTGCTCTAACCACCTTGCTGATCCTTGAGCATGTCAATCAAATTCCAACTGTACGGCCTTTGCATTGGCTGTTTCCTCTGCCAGAAGCACTTTCCTTCAGATATTTCTGTGACCAAATCCTTTTCCTTCTTTAAGACTTTAATTAAATTTCACCTTTTAAAATTACTACTCTTAAAAAAAAAAATTACTACTTTTCCACTACTTTCCAGATATTCTCTATCCAATTTATCCAGCTTTATTCTCTTCCATGGCTCTTACCATCTTCAAACATTTAGTTTGAAGGCCTGTCTTCCTCAACTACAGTTTAAGTTCCTTGAAGGCAAGAATTTTATCTGTTCCCTGTTGAATTCATATGTCTAGACCAGAGGCTCAAAAAATTATTTATTGAATGGATGAAAGAATGAGAATATGTTATTAAATGTTGCCTAATTTTTACCCCAAATCTTTCCCCAAATGTAATACTAACCAGTCGTTTAAACTGTTAGAATATTTAATGACTTGGAAAACTATATATGATCTAATGCTAAAATTTTTACAATTAGGTTTCAGAAAAGTAAATACGATATGATCCAACTTTTATTTAAACAGTGTATACGTTTGCATTTTAAAGGACTAGAAGGAAATATTTATTTAAGAAGTATTTCTGAAGCACTTACTATGTACCAGGCATTGTGCCGATTAACTCTCCCTGGGGTGAGATTATAAATCGTTCTTATTTCTTCTTTTTGCTTATCTGTATATTTTCTAAATTTCAACACTAGTGATCTATTAATTTTACATTAGAAATTATTAAGCCAAGTGCTTTTATTTGCTTAGATACTTTTGAGTGATGTGATTTTGGGCAGCACATTTTCAGGATAAATGCCTAGCCCTGTGTGCATATTGATTTACTACAGTATTAATAGAAGAGGCTACAAATGGAGTTCTCCCTTAAATTCCACTACCTAGGGAGAACCCCAGATCTCATCGCCTATTTAAACAATTGCAAGGACAGCTGTGACATCCACAATCAACATTTCTCAGCAACCAAGGAGCTATTCTAGGCAATTTGTAAGCTACTAGGATAAGAGTAGACATTTTACCATTGCCCACCATCCCTGGTCTTTCGGCATTTTAATTGCTTGTTAGTAAGACACTTTGGAAAGCCTTGAGCATGAAAGAGACAATACACAGTAAATTCTAGCATAATTTCCTTGTATTCATTAAATCACTGCCAACTTGAGCATGATTTCCTTTGTACAGATACACTATCATTTCTAAGAACAGTAAATTCTATGTGCAGGTTTGAAGAGCAAACTTTACCTGGAGTTTATTCCCTGGAGGTATTTCTATAACATGCTATTTGAAGATTCTTCTATTTCAATTTTTAAAAACCTCCATCTGCAGATGCTGTCCTAGGCTGTGACATTCTCAGCATTAGAGTGGGACAGATGTTTCCCAATGCTGATTTTTTTTCACTGCCACTTTGTGGTTCATTATACCAGTCAGATAATGAAATGCTTAATTAGCTCTTCCCTTTTGCCACAGGATCATTTTATTAAAAAAGGTAAATTGAGAGCTTTGAGGATGAAATATCTCCATTTATCTTCAAAGGTATCTAAAGCATCTTTGAATGAGAGAAATACTCATGCAAGCATGCTTCTGGTTAGACATGATGCACAAAGCTTCTCTATAGGCATCGGATGCTGGGGATGGTGGTCACATCATCCCCACTTCCCCAGGAGCCCAAGTATCACTTGTCTTAGCTGTAAGTAACCACCTGGGGCAAATCAGCAACAGTGGTCCTGGTTTCTGGGAAAATACTTGTTTCTAGCAAGAGTGGTCCTGGTTTCTGGGAAATTCACCCTAGGCTACTCAGAAGCTCTGCCTGTCGGGTGACATCAGCTGTGAAGATCTTCCCCCATTCTGATCCATGCCATGCTGAGCAACCCAGCGGGATTGTCAATCGCCCTTTTCCAGATGGTTCTGCCCCAAATGCAATGCACATTGTCAGGTGTAACCTAGTCCCTCTAATGTTAAAAAGAAGAAGTTCCTTTTCTTCTCTCCATTCCATCCACCTTGCATGCCCATGGCTCCAACACTTTCAATTTGCTCATTATGCAGGTGAGGAACTCACCCAGCCACCTGTTCTTGCTTCCTTTCCTGTCTAGCCTCTTTGGCCTGAGGAGTGAACAAGGGTTTTTCTGAACAGGAGGGTATTCTATCTGTGGCCAGAGTGGGATTTATTGTGTGTGCTCCTCCACATCCCCCGCCCTCCATCCCCGGTTTGGCTGGCTGATATTTGCTCAGGGAAAAGCTAGCAGGCAAATCAGCTGACATATCGCCTGAGGTGACCAGTCGAAAAATAAGACTTTTGGGAGTTGCTGCAACTACTATTTTTGTCTAGAAGAGACATTCGCTAGTAAGGATGGCAATTTGGTTGGGTTAGGAGGCGCCACAGGAAACAAGAGCTCAATGCTGATCACTGTTATGCAGACCTGGGATGATGGTGCATGCGGTGATCAGCTGATTACATTACTGTATCGGTGCATTCGTTTAATGTAGTCAAGGTCAAGGAGGTCTGCTTCTCGGTGGTGCTTGACAGGAAACTCAAAATATTATGTATGCCGGCAACAAGTGCCATGATTGATTTTTGTTATGGAATTAATCTGTCAAGAGTAGCAGTTTCAGGTTTGCTACCGTGAGTTATATCTCCGGTTCAGCTGGAAGACACAGTGCCAGAGAAAAGGGCTAAGCTGTCTTTGGCTATTTGCCTCAATCAGAGCTCTGTTAAGTGCTTGCTGCTGCTGCTGCTGCTGCTGCTGCTGCTGCCATTGAGAGGGAAGGTAGATGTGAGGGCTGCCGAACATTATTCCACTTAAAATGCAATGAAAAAAAGACACTTTTGTCATGGCAGCCAGTCCGAATGGGGATAGAGAGTTAGGTTGAGTTGCTTCACTTCGGGGTCCAGCTGCGGAGACTCTGATTTTGATACCTCTGGGGGGGAGCTCAGGAAGCTGCATGTAAACAAACCTCATGCGTGGGAAACAGCTGGAACTTTGCTATGGTTGATGATGAGTCATGAGACCAGGAATTCGCACGTCATCCTGTGGCTGGATGGAAAGCCCCTGTAAGGTGTGAGGCAGGGGTCAATTAGCGTTTTAGAAGGAACACTGAGACAGGAGCATACGTTGGATGGGGGACAGGGAGACTGAGGTAGGGGAGAACAGTGAAGAGGCTGTTTGCAATAGGAATCGGTGCATTCCCTCAAGGTGTGGACCCCCGTAGCACTGCCCCCTGACCCCCACTGAAGCTTACCCTTCACAGCAAGGGAACGTATTCTTCATGGCCCCAAACAACCATCTTTCATTTTGTCTACATCACACTCTAAAATCATTTATAGACTGGTTTCTTCTGAAAGGAATTTAATTTTGATTCCCATCCCCCACTCCTTTCTGCCTATCCGTGCTGCTCCTAGGTGCTCAAGGACTGGTATGAGGGGAGCTATTTTCTTTTGGGAGTTATGAAATAATTATATGAATAGTTGTTCACACAGGCTATTCATTGTTATCTTAAAAAGGATGATGAAGATCTTTTTAAGAGAAACATGGGTTTTTATTGTTATAGTTTTGTTTTGTTTTTCAAAGATGCTTCAGCTCGTGCTCAGTTGATCAGCAATTTCAATCCCTGGACATCGGGGAATATAGAAACACAGGATGATAGGATCTCAGAAGAGGCAGATCCCTCTTTGATTACCTCACCCAATCCAACCACGGCATGAGTTCCTCTACAATAATCCCTTCAAGAAATACTATAATTAATGATGTCTAAAGCTTACATGGCACTAATGTGTTTTACATATGTTAATTATTTGATCTGCATAACACCCATATGGAGCAGGCATTGCTTTTATATTCGTTTTACACTGAGGCACAAAAAGACACAGCTTATAAAAGAGGCGGACCTGGGATTTCAACCCAGGCAATCTGTCTCCAGGATGTGTGATTACCCATTACATTATCCAACCTTCAGTTGAGTTTTCGCTTGAATACAGCATGAGGAGTTCACTAGCCTCAGAAAAGGCTTATTTCATTCTTGTCTGTTCTGCTGGTTAGACATGCCTGCCAGTGACCTAAAGTCTTCTTCTCTAATAGTTCTACCTACATAGCCCTCTGGAGTAATAAGAACACTTAATCTGTCAGTTGCCAAAAGTCTTTTTCCTGGGAATTTAAATTTGTCCTCCAAGACTTAACTCATATGTCATTTCTGTGTAAAGTTTGTGTGTGTGATAGTTGAAAGCTGGTGTGTTTTTTTTTTTCTTTTACAGGTCCTGTTGGTCCCACTCTGGTTATGTGTGTGTGCATAATTATTACTGTGTTTGTGAGTTTGGTGATAGCGTCATTTTTTTAAGTCATAGGAGTAGAATTTTCTGTTTCCGTATTTAATTTCTTTCAAGATTGACCCTGTTTGCTGCAACCTAATAAAATCTACTGCTATACTAAATATTGCTCATTAGTCCTAGTTTTGTAGGATAATTTAATAAAACATGAAGAAATGAAGACTCAGAGAACTTGAGTTGCCCAAGGTTTTAGTAAGTGGAATTTGCCCCCAGTTCTCTCTTAAAAAACATATCCAAGTGCTCGCTTTAGCGGCACATATACTAAAATTGGAATAATACAGAGACGATAAGCATACCCCCACCCCTCACCCCGCCCCGAGCGCCAGGATGACATTCGAACTCATGAAGCATTCCATATTTTTGAGTGCCCTTGTCACGGTGAACACCACGTGGTATGTGGAAGTGTTGAACCACTATATTGTACACCTGAAACTAGTATTACACTGAGTGTGAACTAACTAAAATTAAAATAAAAGTTTAAAAAGCAAAAACAAAACAAAACGAAAGACTAGGAAGCAAATGAAAAGTTTGGTATATCATAATTGTAGCGTATGCGTGTGTGTGTATTTACTTCACTAGACAACAGAAGGAGAATAAGAGGAATGTATATAAAGATGATTTTGGACTATTTTTTGAACCACCAAAAGTAAACTGTTAAAAAAAAAAATGCATGCAAGTCCAATTGCTTGCTCTCGCTACCAGATCTACTTTTTACTCCCTCTGTTTCTGGCTTGCCTCCTGCTCCGCCCCGCCCTCCCCTCCCCCATGCAAATAAGGGCATGACTATAGATTTCCAGTCTCGGCAGCCACCTCACTCTCTATTCCTCATTTTTATTTGACTTGAATTGTGAGAAAAGGTGTTGTCCTGATATATTGCCTAATCATAGTGTAGCTTTTGGCTTGATACTGACTCTTTTTAGCCATCTTAACTGCATTATCTGTGATTATGGTTTTTTAAAAAAATCTTAATTAAAGTCGTGATGAAATTAATTCACTGCTGTGCTAATTTCAGAAAAAAAGTATTCCAGAGACCGATGTGAATTAATAGAAGGGGTTTGAAAGCTCCGTTATTGGTCTAGGGGATGATACAAAGTCAAAACTGCTAGCATTATTTTTTTCAAGATTTGGAATGATGCTTCGGAAGGTGTTTGCAAGTTGTATCTACTAGATAGAAATATGCAATATGTCAAGCAATATGAGAACCTGCACTATAAGGAAAGGGTGCAGTGACAGTAGGGAATCTCCTCAAAAATCACGGTGAATCCTAGGGGCATCTGGGTGGCTCAGTGGGTTAAAGCCTCTGCCTTTGGCTCAGGTCATGATCCCAGGAGTCCTGGGATTGAGCCCCATGTCGCATTGGTCTCTCTGCTCAGCAGGGAGCCTGCTTCCCTTCCTCTCTCTGCCTACTTGTGATCTCTGCCTGTCAAATAAAAAAATAAAATTTTAAAAAATAAATAAGTAAATAAGATTTTTTAAAAAATCACTGTGAATCCTAAAAATAAGGACAGTGATAGGGAAGGAAAAAATAGAATTGAAATTCTCACTGTAGGATCTGGGGATAATTTCTAATCTTCTCCAATTTTTTTCTCTCCTTCCCTCTCCCCCTTACCAAAACACATGTGTGGACATGAGGCATTCTTTACTATCATTTTAGAGGTACCTATCTCCGCTTTTATCCTAAATCATTTTCTTCACATCTTTTTCTGTCTAATGAACTTAACAAGGTATTACCAGGAACCAACTGCGATCTCACAACTATGCTAGTTACTCCAAAAGATTCATAGAAAGATAACTACAGTATCCTTTTTAGAATTTTAAATCAGTTGGTAAGAAAAACTGTACAGAGGGGAAACAGCCCTCCTGCTGATATATTCAGTATATCATCCAGGATTAAACCCGTCATGCTAGATATGTATGCTATAAGGCTCGGGGAATTTATTCATTTATCCCAAAGACACTCAGTGAATGCCTTGCATGTGTAGGATTCTGGCGGAGGCCTAGAGAAACAAGGATGAATCAGATATTCTTCCTGACCTTAGGGGCTCAAATGCTACCGGGAGCCACAGAAGCGTAAATGGATGATTAGAAATCACCATGGTTGGGCTTTGCGCGAGGACTGGAAAGACAAGTAGAGTTTTACTATATGCAGAGCAAAGGGAGCTGGTAAGACGGCACAGCTCAGCTCAGGAAGAGGACAAGAGAAATACAGGAGGGTGGAAAGGCACACAGCCTTTCGAGGGAAGAGATTTTAATTGGGAAGAGAATTGTAGAGAGATGGGGAGCCTAGTGTGATTGGGATTTGGCAGTTAGGGTGTTGCTTGGAGGTTGTGTTGGGAAGGGCTGCAGAAAGGTGCCTTGTCATACTAAAAGGGACCCTGAGAGCATTTTTCATGACTTTTATTTTACAGTACATGTGTTATTTTATGGCATAACTTTTTACCTACACCAACCTTAATAGGTTCTACTTCCTACACTCTCTTCTTAGCATGCATAGTGCCCACAGCAAGATATACAGTATGTTTAAATATTTGTAATTTATAAAACTATCTAATTAAATATTAAATGAAGACTGTTCTACATTTCTTCCCTGACAAATATGTCTTCATAACAAGCTGGAAGATAAGTTTTGAGTTTAAGAGTTCCTGGAATCTTCCAAGTTTCAGGCTGAAATCTGGTGGTTTGAGGAAATCCACTGCCACTCTTCCCACACCTGATTACATCCCACACTGTAGGATGTTCAAATCTATCTAGAAACGTCCGTCCACTTGCTTAGCTACGTTACAGCCCCCGGCCCCCCACAACCACACATTAGCTCACCCAGGGCCTAGAAGGATGTCATCTGAGGTGTGGTCCACTCCTAGGAGGACAGATTCCAGGAATAATTCTCCATATGCCTTAGTGATGGACTTGAGCCATGAATCATTGGTACCAAGGATGTGGCCTTGAAGTTGGAATGGGGAAAGGCACAGGTTCCTAGTGGGCTTGTTACTTTGCCCCTGGCACTCTACCCCAGTCAGGGGGCATGGACCGAGAAGGGCCAGAGTTAAGTGTCTGTCAAAGTGCAGGATACAGGCAAGGGGCCTCTCTGACCCAGGTCTCAGAACAGTATTTCCCTTATCCTCCTTGTTCTGATTTAGTTATCTGAAGTCCTTTACTCTTCTAGGGACAGTCCTGATGGTTAGAAATGAGGGCTTGTTATGATGATATTCCCAAAGCTTCCAACAGGATGACTCCTTCATTTAACTATTAATTTTAATCTCCCCATGAAGGACTATCTACAGCAGCCATCTTCCTCCAGAACAGAAACAACCTGTGTGCGTGTGTGTGTGTGTGTGTGTGTGTGTGTGTATAGGAGGGAAGAGTGAGATAGGAAATTCAACTTTCTTACAGGCCAAACATGATGGATTATTAATTATCAAACATTAAACACTTTGCAAACGTCTTCATCTCCTAGTTCACCATATGTTTCTCTGTCACTATAGAGAATACCCTTTTTTTTTTCAGTCACTCTGTCTATTCCACCCCCCCATCTCTACAGCCTGTAAACACTAGAGTGCCCCAGGGCCCAAACCTCAGACTTCTAATCTTCTTTCTCATTTCCATTCTTTGTGTGATCTCATCTAGTCTTCCCAGAAAGATTACCTCCATGCAAAATACCCAGATTTGCATTTCCACCTTGGACTTCTCTGAACTCCAGACTCATGTATGCATCTGCTTACTCAAGGGTTTATTTGAAAATCTATCATTATCCTAAAACTGGATATTAACAATCCACTATAAAAATGGGGGTATTTAATATAGGTATTCAATAATTGATAGAATAAGCAGCCAAAATTGAGTAAGGATAGATGAAATTTAAACGGCACAATGAATTATTTAGGACTAGTAGGAACATTATATCCCAAAACTCCAGAACACACATTCTTCTCCAGTACATGTGGCATATTCATAAAAATTAATGATGTGCAAGGCCATAAAGAGAACCTCAATACATTTCAAAGGATTAGTGTCAAGCAGAGCTTATTTTCTGATCACAGTGCATATAGTTAGAGACTAATAACAGAAGAACTTAAAAACGCTAAGTGTTTGGAAATTTAAAATCAGTAAGAAACTCCTGGTTTCTTTTGGAAAAAGAAGCAATGGATATTAGGAAATATTTGTAACAGAACAGTAGTTGAAAGAGTATTCATCAAAACTTGTGGTATGCAGCTAATGTGTTACTTAGAGGAGAATTTATAGCCTAAAATGCTTCCATTAGTAAGAACAGCTGATGGGACACCTGGGTGGCTCAGTTGGTTAAGCAGCCAACTCTTGATTTCAGGTCAGGTCATGATCTCGGGTTGGTGAGACTGAGCCCTGCATCAGGCTCTGCACTGAACATGAAGCCTGCTTTAGGTTCTTCCTCTCTCAAAGTCAATTACCATATGGTTTCCCTTACTTGTGGAACATAAGAAATAGCATGGAGGGCATTAGGAGAAGGAAGGGGAAAATGAAGGGGGTGGGAATCAGAGGCGGAGACGAACCGTGAGAGACTGTGGACTCTGATAAACAAACTGAGGGTTTTAGAGGGCAGGGGGTAGGAGGATGGGTCTGCCCAGTGATGGGTATTAAGGAGGGCACAGACTGCATGGAGCACTTGGTGTTAAACGTAAACAATGAATCATGGAACACTACATGAAAAACTAATGACATTATTGTATGGTGACTAACATAACATAATAAAAATAATTAAAAAAATAAAGGATTCTCCCTCTTCACCTCCCCCTCTCTAAAATAATAAACAAGTCTTTAAAAAAAGGTAAGAAAGCTGAAAATTCGTGAATTAAGTATTCAACATATTTAGTTAGACACAGAATACAAGAAAACCTTAAAATATTGGACAGAGAGAAACAACAGTGATAAAAGTAGAAATCAATGATGTGGAGGAGGAAAAAGCTTACTTGTGGAACATAAGAAGAGAGCAAATCAAATGTCAGTTCTTTAAGAAAGATAAGTTACTTCAAAACAGGCAAAACAATGGGAAGAATAATCAGAGAACAAAGATAACAAATGAGTGATTCTAAGAAGGAAACAGGGTGGCAGTTACTACACATTGAGTGGAAATGAAGAAATAAAAAGTCTGTATTAAGATCAACTTCATACCAGAAAAAACTTGGAGACTGAGATGAGATAGGCAAATGCCTAAACAACTCTAACTTTTCAAAGTTGATTCACAAATAAGGAAGAAAACTGAAGAGTCACAAAACCTGAGAAACCAAACCAGAATTTATTTATTTTTGTTGGTTTTACTGACATTCTATCAAATATTCAGGAGATAAATTATTCTAATCTTACACAAACTATTCTCAGAGTAGAGAAGGAAAGACATTCCCTTTTGTATTTGTTGAGGCTGACACAATGTGGCTATGAGATCTGTCAATGATCACAGAGAAGGGAAAAGTTACAGCTCAGTGTCTCTTATAGACATTAAGGAAGAAGTGCTATTTAGCCAGCCAAATGTAGATGTAGTTAGAGAACATTTTTATGACCAAATTGTATTTATCCCAGAAATTCAAGATTGGCTTAAAATTGGAAAGCCAATAAATGTAATTCATTACATTAACAGATAAGAGAAAACATTATATGATCATCTCAATACTATAGTAAAAGCATTTGATGAATTTCAACAAAGTAGGAGACAAAATTGTCATTATTTGACAAATATATTTTACAATGTATATAGATGTTTAAAAAGTCCTACTGAGTTACTGTGTTTACCATTTCTACATAGCAGCAAAATATAACTAGAAATATAACATGAAATGTACTTTCATAATATCAAAAAATATATAAACTATTCAGTAATAAAGATACAAAAGACTTTTGAGGATAAAATTACAAACTCTTATTGAAAGGTATTAAAATATGTAAATAAATGAAAACCGTACCATGATCATGGATGAAAGAAATCAATATCATAAAGTTGCCTGTTTTCCACAAGGGAAATTAGGAAATGTTTCCCTACAAGGTAGTAAAAAAAAAAATTCTAAAGCTATAGCAATTATCAGTTTTGTATTGTCTTAGGGATAAATAGCCCAAGAGAACAGCAAAAGTCTAGAAATAAATCTATTTAATGCAGAAACATGGTATATGAGAAAATTGGCATTGCAGATTAGTTTAGGGCAGGGGCAACGACAGATTGTTTAATAAAAGGCATTAGAACAATTGATTCATCACTGAACAAAAAATGAAATTGGACCCTCACACACACAAAAAAAATCAATTCCATAGAGTTTAAATATTTACCTGTGAAAGAAAAATTATAAAACTTTTAAAATAGAAAATAGAAGAATTCCTTTATGACCTATGGATAGTTTAACATTTCTTAAATAAGACAAAAGACATCCACTTATAAAACACAATACATTTAATTATGTGGAATTTTTAAAACTTCTGTTCACTATGGGGCACCTGGGTGGCTCAGTCTGTTAAGCAACAGACTCTTGATTTCGGCTCAGGTCATGATCTCAGGGTTGTGAGACTGAGCCCCGCATCGACCTCTGCGTTCAGGGGAATCTGCTTCTCCCCCTCTCCCTCTGCCCCTTCCCCCACTCGTGCTCATGCTCACGCGCTTGCTCTCTCTCTCAAATAAGTAAATAAATCTTAAAAACAAACAAACAAAAAACAAACAAACCTCCTATTCACTAAAAGACATAATAAAGAGAGGCATAAGAATCCAAAAGCTGACAAAAGATGTTTACTACATTTATCCCACCATTGATTAGTGTCCAAAGAAACAGCAGGAAAATATCAAGCGTTGGGTATTGATTTTCATATGGAACAAGAGAACTCCTGTAGATTGCTCGTAGGAGTACACATTGCCACAGTCTCTTTGGAAAACTGGTTGGCATTTTATAATGATTTTGAAACATGTCCATTACCTATACTAGCATCTCCATGCCTAGATAGAGCCAAGGAAATTTTGTAAATGTGTATGTGGAGACATGTAGAAGAATTTTCACAGTGGCAAAACCTAGAAACAACCCGCTCTCTAACAACACCAGAATGGGTAAACTGACATAACCAAACTATGGTGCCATATACAGCCGCTGAGTGCGTGGGTGTGTTAAGTGAGATAATTCAGACACAGAAAGACAAATACTGTAGGAGTTCTCTTATAGGTAGAATCTAAAAAACAAACAAACAAACAAAAACACCAAACTCATAAAAGCAGAGCAAATGGTTGTTACCAGGGGCTGGGGGGAGGGGAAATGGGAGAGATGTGGGTTAAGGATGTGTGTTTGCAACAAGTGGATAAGTGAGTCCTGGAGACCTAACACTCAGTATAGTGATTATAGACAACACAACTGTATTATAAGCATTAAATCTACTAATAGACTCGATCTTGACTGTTTCCAACAGTAAAGGAATGATAACTAGGTGACACAATAGAGGTGACAGCTAGCACTACCATGGCGATCACACTGCAGTGTAAATGTGTGAAATCAGTATGTTGAATACCTTAACCATACACAATGTTATATGTCGACTGTTACCTCAATTTAAAGAATGAGTGAACTATGAAAATATACATTAACATGGGTGGTTTTCAAAAGAATTAACTTTGATTGAAAAAGAAATAAGTTATTGGTATTCTGTATTATTACATGCTACATGCATCTAAAGTACAAAAAATAGCAAAGTCAAACAACATGTATTTCCAAGAGTATACACACATCTAGCAAAACTATGTGAGAAACAAAGGAAACGGTTAGAATTCAAGATAGTGTTTGCCTCAGAAGGAAAGGAAGAGTGAGTAGTGTGTCAGGGAGGGGAACACAGTAGGGCTTCACCAAATACACAATAATGTTCTATTTCTAAAGCTGAGTAGTAGGTCTATTTTTAAACTATAGATACACGTTTTGATTTGTTTGATGTGTTTCACGGTAAGAAAGAGAAATAAATATAAATGTCTCAGAAAATCTTGGTAAGTCTTGGTCATTTTAAAAAATGATGATCAAATTAGTTATGGGAGAGACAAGTGAAAAAACAGAAGGAGTTGGAAATGTGCTCCTTTTTAAGAAAATTGAAACTGAGAATTACAGAAAACACATAGCAGTGGTAGTTTCCGTAAGGAAGTTAAGGTGTGCTTTACCTAAAAACATCCCCACACAAATGAAAGTCTGCATTTATGTTATGACCTAGGCTAGACAATGTGCATGCATATGTTTTAAGCAAACATCCTTAGTGTGTTTATGAATCTCTTTTTATGATTTGCTCCCTTACTAAGCTTTCTCAAGTAACCAAACGAATACTGATAATAAGAACATGAGATAAGGAGCCTTCGGTGGTAGTGTAGCATGGGATTAAGCTAAAATCTAGTCTTTTTTCTTTTTCCATTACCCTGTGGATGGCAGTTTGTGAAAAAGAGTGACTAGCTAATAGATAAAATATATATCTGTGTGTCGTCGGAGTCAAATTTGTAAGTCCTGTTAACATAAGTATCTCATGTTTCCTGGGAATTCATATCTAACTTGTGAACACTGTGTCTGTTTAATCTGTGCTGACTATTGTGACAGAGACTGCCTGTTTTTCTCCCTCAGAATGATAACTTAGAGACATTTCCCAGGCCCCTTTCATCATAGGTCATAGGGCTGAGTTTCAGTCTGTGGGATACAGGTGCCAATCATGAGCAAGCCTTACATGTCCAGTCAACAACACCACCAAAAAGACCAACAAACTAAACCTGCCATAAAAACCTACCAGGTACGATCTGCGGTGCATTCTCCTTGCAGCTAATTTGGATGGAGGAGACCCTCCAGCAACACCTGAGAGACGGAAGCGGTGAGCGGTGGATCCTCAAGATGGAAGGAGCCTTAGTCATCAGAACACAACTTGCAAGACAGTCTTCCTGACCGGGAGGACCCGCACTGAGTAAGGAATAAATTTCAGTGGGGTTTATCTATAACAGCCATTAGAATTTACTGTACACTAGATCAGAAAACCTAATAGCTAAGGGGAAAAGAAAAAGGAAAAGGAAGGCTACAACTGTATGTCTTTTTCTTCTCCCTAGAGAAGACATACAGAGCAGGCCAAGAAGTCTCCCTAGAGAAAACGTCCAGATGTCCAGACCACGTTCACCAGCTGGCTGGGCAGAGCCAAAGAAGAAAGAGGGCAACTCTTTTCATTTGCTGCCTGATGGTCTTTGTAAACTGTGGCTAAGGAGTTTGTAGCCAGAGTTATATTTACCAGTGGCCTCATTAGCTAGCCAGTGATGGGACGCAAGGCCATTAAAAGCTTGAGTGGAATTCATAGGCATTCATGGATCCAAAAAATATTTATTGAGCAACTGTTATACGTCAGAAACTGTCAGCACAAACAATGAATTTTGGAACACACACCACACACAAATAAAATAAAATTAAATTTAAAAAAAAGAAAAAAAGAAACTATCAGTGTTTCTGAGTATACAGTATTGTAAAAGTAAAAGTATTTTCCAAAGTGGAAATACCAGAATTATTAATGCCAGAATTATTGGATATTGAGTGTCTAGATTTTATTTATCCAAAAAGCCCTCTATGCTCTTGGCAGAAAGGACAATTTCTTTGTTTTGTTTAGCTACACCTTGAATTTTGCTTTCCCCCCTTCCCAATAGAAATAATCATGTATTTTTTAAAGATATAACGGAGACTGCTGGTACTCCCAAAATATCATTGTGATTCACTGCTTTTCTCTGCCCTCATATAACTAGGTGGGGCCATATGACCAATTCTTGCTGGCATAAAATTAACAGAAATCTGCGTGCTTTCTAATCTGAGGCAGATAAGAGGTTAGGTCTTCTCCACACACACACATACACACTCTATTCCACCCAGTAGGCTAAAAGCAAGGGATTCTGGGATCCCTGACTTGCAAGTTGGAAATATTAGGGTCCCCAAGACATAGCTTGGCTAAGAGCCATATAGGATTGCTACATTGACTGCATTAATCCAACTAGATTTAAGGCTTTATTCAATGAACGGTCTCCTTATAAACACCAAAGCCTGTGTTACATATTAAAACAAAGGAAAACAGTAAAAGAGAAACATGATTCATTAAATGTTAGAGAAGAGCAAGGGAAAAGATACAATCCCAGCCCCCCTGGTGTATTACTGAAGCGCTTCTTGTTGAAATTGGCAAATGAAGGTGCAAATCCCCACCCCTTTCAGACACCTCACCAGCTTGCTCTTCCAATGCCACATGTAGGAAGCTGAAATGAAAGGGTTTGAATTATCACATGCAAAGGCCTTGTTTATTTACCACATCTCTGTGGAAGTCTGAAAATTCAACATTAAAATAATTGGAAAATTTTGTGAGTCAATGTGGAATTACTGATGATTTCTTTTTCACTCAAGGGAATTGATTTAATTGGGAAAGAGAATTAAAGTGCTTTATTAATGTTGCTAACATAATTATCATTAAATATTATTAATACACCAGCAGTGATATATGCAGTGATATGCTATAGGGAGAGTAAATGAGAAAAAAATAAAGGCCTTGCATCAATTTGTTAGATTTGAGAGGGAAGAGCTCTTCCTAGAGCAGGAATTTTTGTATGGTATTTGTAAAAGCAATCGGATCTTTTCTCAAAGTCTGCTGAAGATGAAGACAGCCAAGAAAGGGTACTTTGGATGTAAACAGCTACTGTCTTCACAATGAACATTAACACCAGCAAAGAAAATATTGAAAAGATGATGTTGCATGCCCTCAAAGCAGGTTACCGTGCTACTCTTTTCTGTAAAATGCAATTTACCTAGACTGGCATGGGTTGGAATGGTTTCTTCTGAATATTTCCCCTTACGGTTTTTGTTGTTGTTGTTGTTGTTGTTGTTGTTGTTTAGTTTTTCTGTCAATAATCAACCAAGCTTCCCTACTCTGTGAGAAAGAGCTGTTTATTCTTTAAGCAATATATGCATTCTTTAAGAATTATGCTACTCTTGCTCTGTTGATAGCTGCATTTACGAGCCAATTCAAAATTCAAAATATTTGCCTCAGATATTAGCTACGGGGAGTACACATTCATAAAGATATGTTCCTGCCGCATAATTTCCTCTTTCTTATTAATCACCTTTCTGAGCTCCTTGTTTGTCAGACTCCAGCTTTATTTCTGTATTTTCTAATCAGCTAAACGCACGTCCTAAAGCAAACAGGTTGTGTCAGCACGGCGTGACCAAAAATTCTAGCGTAAGGAAGCACAGTTGGTTGGTGCGTTCAACCAGCTCCCACTGAGATATGATAAAATGTGTCTAAACATGTAATCATAATCTCCAGAGGTAGGCTAGGGCTGGCGTCAGACTTTTTAAAAATCTCATCATGGCAATCTACAAAGGGACTGTGTTCCGTTGAGAAATTTGCATAAGTTCCCGAGTAATCACAAGCCTTACTTCTTCAATTGTCCCTCAGACCAAGTTCCTATTACCTCTGCATTGACATGCCAAGTGAAAATAAGCTGTTGGTGTATTCAAAAAAACAAGGGCTCCGGTTGTATGCATGGATAGAAATATTAATTTGCTTTAGAAATACTGATCTAGTGTACTCAGACAACAAAATACCTAGGATTGAGTTTTTGTGCCCTTGTGCATAAACAGCATCATAGTGCACAATAAAAATCACAGAACCACAAGCATTCAGGTCTGGAAAACATCTCGCATGCTGTCATAGGTCAATGCCTTTATTTTCAGAGAAGGAAACGGGGCTCAGAAGACTCCAGTGGCTAGCTGAAGATTACAGCTAGTTGAAGGTGGAACCGGGTCTTTGAAAGAGTCAAGTTCAGGTCTTTGAAATAGTCAAACATTTCTCTTGTGTATACAGTGTACACGGTTGACTAGATAAGTCATGAGTGACTTATTCAGTACCCAAACGATCCATGAGAATATCAGTAAATAGAGCTATTAATTGATTACCTGTGGATATTTGGAGAGGAACTTGAAAATGCACCAAAACTCACTCACTTTGAATTTATTATAACTAACGTTTATGGTGACACTACCATGTGAGATCACAGAATTGGGGAATTTTGGCACTTCGTATTTTAACATCTAATAAACCCTCTAGGATATTCTCTAGGAAGCCACACCTCGCCCTCTGCACATTTTAATTTGCATAGGTTCATCAGTACACAATCAGGCAACAGAGAGCACCAGGGACGGGAACATTTCCATTTTCATGGGGAGAGATAAAGGATGACAAAGGGATTATGAGAAAAGGCAGACTAAATCTCTGTACGGACTAAAGCCCTGTACTTTCTCTTTTTTCCTTTTTTCCCATTTTTCTTTCCCTCTCCTTTTATTCTCTTTCCTTTCCCCAGGGCTATCAGAATTAGAAGAGTGGGATATTTCAGAAATAGATAGGGGGATATTTACTCTGTTTTTTATTTTATTTTATTTTATTTTGAGACTCCGACTATATAAAAATAAAAGAATAACAAATCAGGATTACAGATTAAACATTTTCATTTAATAAAGTGACAATTTTAATACACATGAAGAGATATAATTGCATAATTCATACTAAAAATATTTTTAAAGAATTATTTCATTGCAAAATATACCCTGTGATCTGAAATGGTGCCCAAGCCTAAAATTGTAAAAAGGATGCCCTCTTGGGGGTGCCTGGGTGGCTCAGTCAGTTAAATGTCCAACTCGTGATTTCAGCTCAGGTCAGGATCCCAGGGTCCTGGGCTCGAGCTGGCATTGGGCTCCATGCTCAGCGTACAGTCTTCTTGAGAGTCTCTTCCTTTCCCCCATCCCTTGCCCTGCATCCCTCCCCCTCTCAAATAAATAAACAAGTTTTTTGTTTTTCTTTTTTTAAAAGGTGCCCTCTTTCTAACCT
Organism: Mustela erminea; assembly: GCF_009829155.1. Classification (NCBI taxonomy): domain Eukaryota; kingdom Metazoa; phylum Chordata; class Mammalia; order Carnivora; family Mustelidae; genus Mustela; species Mustela erminea. The sequence goes on along the minus strand of NC_045623.1, from coordinate 45,893,678 downwards.
ATCTGTGGGATTGGAGTAGAGAAGCCAGGATTTTCAAGTTGAGGACCTTTTGGGCACAGATGCCAACCAAGTACCCACTCTTTCCCTTCTACCTCACACCCCACCTTAATAATCAGTCTTTCCTTTTCTTCCCTAGTGTGTACTCAGGGATAGCAGAGCGGTTTCAAGAAGTGCAAGATCCAGACCATTCTCCAGCCCTCTCTCTGGGGTTCAGAGTCAGGGAGGTCAAGATTAGTTGGGCAGCTGCTTATCCAAAAGGGAGCTCACTCAAGGAAACACTAACAACTGTCTCAAGGGAACAAAAATCCAAGTAAACCAAGTAAGAAAGTAAACAGGATAAGAGTGATTTTGATTTTGAGACCAGACGCAAAGTCCAAGGAGAAACCAGAATGAAGAGCCAAGGGACACGCGCAGATGAGGGCAGCTACTGAACTGAGCAGAGCAGGTGAGGACTGAAAGGCATTACAGAAACTCTACAAAGGGCTGGACCTTTTTAGCCCATTTTTATTGGCCCCTATGAAGAAAGGGGGTCTTATTCTTCCCATCATCTTGAACTTGGATAGGGAGAAGTTTGGTTCAGAGGTGAGGACAGAGTTAGTGGGAAGATAGGAACAAAACCATCTTCTAATCTTCCATCTCTTTCTTCTCTCAAAGCTGACAGTTAATGTTCATTACTCAGGAACTGGCCATCTAAAATCCTCTCGTCCATATCCTAGATGTCTGTTCTCTATCGCTCCTCTACCAGAGTGAACATGGAAAGGAAAGGAAGGTGAAATCCAAACCAGTTAGAATCTGACTTGGTAAGACGGCTGAGAAAACCACTTAGCTACAACCATTTTTAAAAATTACATGGACTTGGGGTGCCTGGGTGGCTCAGTGGGTTAAAACCTCTGCCTTCGGCTCTGGTCATGATCCCGGGGTCCTGGGATAGAGCCCCGCATAGGGCTTGGTGGGGAGCCTGCTTCCTTCTCTTTCTCTTCCTGCCTCTCTGCTTACTTGTGATCTGTCAGATAAACAAATAACAAATATTTTTTTAAAAATTAAAAAATAATAAAATTACATGGACTTAATTTCACCACTGTCACTGGCCTTGTTAAATCAAACGTTTGAGAGCTGGCAGTTGCATAAAGCTTTATCTGAGGAGGTTGACTATGGCCACTTCTTTTTTTTTAATGCTGTAAACTTCCCACTAGGTTTTTAGCCTTGAAATTCTGTGCAAAACTAGTATGCATATTGATTTTTCTGGAGTGATTGTCTACAGATTCCATTAGATCCTAAAAACAGGTTAGTGACCCTGGAACTGTAAAAAAAAAAATCTTGTTCTTTAGCTTTCACATTCATTCCCTGACCTAAGCAACTTCCTTCCGGGTCAAAAGATAATTTACTTTGTTCTTTTTACATGTGTCGGACATCAAAATGGCCCTAGAGCAGACACAATACACCATTAGAAACATTAGCGTGTTATGTAAGGCATACTGAGCACAACTGACTTGACGCTCCAAGGGTGTGACCAGATTGTTGCAAAGTGCAGACTGAAGTGGGTGGGGCATCTGTGCACCACAGTTTGCCAGGGATGCTGAGGTTCAAGACCTGGTCACCTTGCTTTAATCCTGTCCTATACAATTATGGAGAGTAACAGGAAAAGGGATCTGAGCTTGAATTTCAAGCAGACTTTCCCCACAGAGAGGAAAGTAGGCAATCGTTCTCATTATCATAAACATTATTATGTTTATCATAAACATTATTAGTCTTCCTCAGTGAAAGACAAAATGGAAGCTTCTCTGTCTGTGTTAGATGGCTTAAATATGGCCCTGCCATCTAACTGACGGATAGATCAGAGGACTTCCTCCAAAGATCTCTGAATATCCAGCATTTTGTAAAGTGAGACTTCTGTCTTGTATTCCTCCAATATACCTTGAAAATGGCCATAAATGACACCTTGTTACAAGAATGTATCTTCTTTAAAACCGTCTACGGCAGGTGTCTAGATCTTGAAGGCACCGAGCCCTCTCTCAGTTCTGTCAAATGCACTTAGGTAGGACGTTTTTTCCTACACTTCAACTGCACTTCAGTGCCTGACCCTTTGTCTAGATTACTGTTTTCAGCTAGCCTGCTGTTTGGCTGAGCCCCATGGCTCTGATAACGTCGTTTGGAAGGGTCTATCTGAAAATGGAGAGAGCCATATAAATTGTACTTAGAAGTGTATACATTTGAAAATTTAATGGGACCCATCCATCACTCCTGGAGACCAAAATGATGATTTCATAGATCATGTAATTGTTCCAAACACCTTCTCTTGACAACCCTCATCTTTGAACTTGTACTTGTTTCATTTATTGCGGCTATTTGGATCATTTAAAATTTAGCCCACTTTTCTCCAGGTGATTTATTTAGTGTTTATAAGTCCATTTTGACATCTTCTTCTATTTCTTCCACCAAAAAACTCTCACCCTTATGATCTTAGTAGAGGCATCATTTATAGCCAGAAAAGCATATCTGAAAATGCATTACCTTTAAATAGTAGGATTCATCATATCTGAGTTCATATGTCTGATCGCCAAAAAGCCCCATTTCATTTCAAAAGAAAAATTGCTTCTGTCAGTGTAAACAGAATGCATTATCCTCTTTTAATAACCATTCTTAAGTATGCTGCTGTATTACTTTTTCACAGCTGTATTCCAATAAGCTGTAGAGTAATTGCCAGTTCTCCTGTCTAATAGGTTCATTATTCTTTTGCCATAATTGCAGCCATTAAATGTTCAATTGTTAAATTTCCACTCCTACGTTTACTTAGTGTTACATTTTATAATGGGGCATGTCATTACAGCACCCCAGTGGCCATGGCTGTTGTTCAAAGTATTTCTAAAAGTCAATGAGATCTCTGTGAAATAGGTCTTCATTTTTTTATTTGTTCAGATATCCCCCTCCCCAACCTTCCTTTCCCTTTTTTAGATCTCCTAAATAGGCTCTGGCAAATTGGTAGATTTTACTAGAAGTTTGAGGACCTGACCTGGGCTGGGAGACATAAAGCTGAGCCCTCAATGTCTGTGAGCAGTGCTTTCACACTTTAATGCCATGATTCATATATAACAAGGTGATCGAGAGTGAAGATTTCACTAAGGAAATTAACACTTAAGACTTAATGGTTTTTTCAAAAGCTCTGATTTATCTTTTATCATGTTAAATTTGTAGGGCTTTTTCATCAAATGAAAGATACCTTGATCAGAGGTGATGAGATTGTTAACCCCGTCTGCAATGCTCGTGGTAATAAAGCAAATGCCCTCCCTTTATTGCTTGACATTTCTGGATATGTCACATCCTCGGGTCTGAGCCTACCTATTCTGTCTGATGCAGTGAACTGTGTTACTTTGGGAAGTTATATTGGATGAAGATGGTCAGGGAAATGGTAAGAGATTTTAACTTGCTGCATTGTAGTTGAGTATCTCCTAATTTGTTTGGCTTTGTTTCTTTGTTTCTTTGCTTGCTTTGGGGTTCCAGTGTTAGATTGAAATTTCTTTTGTAAGACATCTAGTATTACTTAAGTACTCAAATATTAGCCCAAAGCTTTGATCTAGGTCACGTTTTATTTTTAAAGAGTTTTCTAATCGTCTATTCATCAGTTAATCATCATCACTTTCAAGGTTATTTTATTTCATTTCCATTCATTGCATTAACTTTTATTTCCTTCTGAAGCTAAAAATGATTTTTACAGTCAATGGGTTAGCATTGTAATTTTGTCCAAGTCATACCAGCTCTATGTTCTTTTGGGAATCTTCTATGATTTAGAGTAACTTTTATTTTTTTGATAAGAACTATAGAAGCCTTTTTAGTAACATGGTTCATGGTACCAGGTGTGGTATTGATCAAGTTATATCCCTTATATCCTAACCACTATGACACACACAACCACTTCCTCTGCTCATTTGCCCTGCTGTTAGTAACAATAGTAAGCTAGCATTTGTTGAATGTCTTCTCTCATTCTGTCTCTGTACTACATGGTTACATACATTTTCTCATTTAATCCCTAGGAGGTAAATATACATACTATTCCCACTTTACAGATAAGGAAACTGAGACTCAAGAGAGGTAAGTAAATTGTACAAAGTTAATAACCAAGAACTGAGCTCAGAGCTCACATTCTTTTTTTTTTTTTTAAAGATTTTATTTATTTGACAGACAGAGATCACAAGTAGGCAGACAACTAGGCAGAGAGAGAGAGAGAGGAGGAAGCAGGCTCCCCGCAGAGCAGAGAGCCCAATGTGGGACTCGATCCCAGGACCCTGAGAGCATGACCTGAGCCGAAGGCAGCGGCTTAACCCACTGAGCCACCCAGGCGCCCCCAGAGCTCACATTCTTAATATCTACTTGACATTATAGTAGAGGGAGTCCTGCTATAAATAGTGAGAAGAACTTGGATATATTTTTTCTTAAAGATTTTATTTATTTATTTGACAGAGATCACAAATAGGCAGAGAGGCAGGCAGAGAGAGAGAGGAGGAAGCAGGCTCCCTGCCGAGCAGAGAGCCCAATGCGGGGTTCTATCCCAGGACCCTGAGACCGTGACCTGAGCTGAAGGCAGAGGCTTTAACCCACTGAGCCACCCAGGTGCCCCCAGAGCTCACATTCTTAATATCTACTTGACATTATAGTAGAGGGAGTCCTGCTATAAATAGTGAGAAGAACTTGGATATCTTTATGAAGTAGCCAATGTTAAATAACTTGAGAATTCTGCCACTTTCCTAGGCAGACAGTTCCAGGAAACAACTTGCTAAGGGTTACAGGGCAAAATAGATACCCAGGACAGAATTATTCCACTGTCAGTTCTCCTCCACAATAAGCTAGCTCACAAAATAGACCAAAGGAAATAACTGTAAAATTGACTTGAGAGTGGTTTATAGTTTATTAGTCCCAGTAACTTTCCTATAAAGACAAAAGTAGACTTAATATATTTAACGTGGTTGTGTCCATCCCAAAAACTCTATCAAAGTGTTCAGGTGTCTTTCACATATCAGTAATATAAATTTTGCAGTAAGACTTTAGATATAATTTGATTGCTGACAACGAAAACCGAATGACATTTCTTTTTCTTCTCCCTGGTTATATTGGCTTTGCAACATTCCCAAAAGTGAACATTTGTTGTTGTCAATAAAGCAGTCAGCTGTGTCACTTGGGGAAGAGATATATGGAGTAGGATGGTATTATTTTGACAATCACTTTCTTCCAAAGCAATACAGTAAGTGTATCTTATTTTGCTCGTTGACTCACAACACAATGGTCAAGATGGAAAAAGAAAGAGTACAGCATAGGTAGGGTCGATAAGAAAGCCATATTGTGTGATTAACAAGAAGCAGCACATTACCTGATGAAGTCAAAGGTGTCACCCAGGGAGAATGACTACAATGGCTGCAGAAATAATTGGAAAGAGAGTGAAAAAATAAGCATCCACATGTCTGCAAATAGCTTCCTTGCCTATCTTATTAAGCAGGTGATCTTTTGGTGGTGCCGTAGTTTAGAAAATAGTCAACTACCAAAAATAGAAGTTGTAAAAGGTTTGCCAACCATAAAGTGGTTACCTATGCAGTGCAAGATAAAATTATCTACTTAGTGCATGATGAAACTGGCTGATCAACTCTTGAGAGTTTGCTGAAAAGATTGAGTATAAAGTAGTTAAAGAAATGGGTGTCTTTTCTGCTCAAATTCTCTTTAGATTTGAAATGTCACGAAGAATTTATACGGCCAAAGAAAATACCTACAAGATCCATCACTCTAACTACTGAGTACATTCAAAACCTTTTATCAGAACTTTGAGAGTTCCAATAACAAAGTCTGTGCTCATTTATTCAAGTTAACTATTTTATATGAATGGGTTTGACTAAAAGTGCTTATTTTGATATATACATATGAAGATTCAAATGGCAAGAGAAAGGGATCATATGGTGAGTTTTTCCCTGCTCTGTAGAAACATTGAATGACTTAAACCCCTCTCGTACCCTTGTTTCTTAAAAGAAATAAAAATGCACACATTAAATATGAGAGGTTCAAAAAGGTTTAGAAAAGTCTAAACTGAATGTTAGATGGAAATCTTATCCAGATGTGATTCCGTTATCCAAGTCCAATCCTGTAGCAGTCCAGAACCCAAAAGATTCACAATGCCAGAACGTTACAAACGCAATGTAGGAAACCTCTGGAGAAATGGAAGGTAGTTGGCTCCCAGTATGAATGCTGGGTGGGAAAGAGGCAGGGAGGAACGTAGGGTAGAAGAGGAGCAGGAAGGTGGGGAGAAGTTTTCTCATAGTGCTTTTTCTTCCATCTTATATTACCTTAAGTATGGCTCCAACCCAACTAATTAGGTGTTCTGTCTATTGTTGGTAAAGAAATGCAATCTTCTATACTGAGCTTGTATCCTGAAAACCTGCTAAACTGTCTTATATTTAAGCAACTCCAAAGTACATCTTTTTATACATTTTAACACCTCTGAAATTGAAAGGAATCTTATAATCTAATTTATAATCACTGTTTTTTAGGCAGTAGTCACCATTGCCTGTGCATGAGTGAACTTGGTCATAGCTGATGTTATGACTTCAATTGAATTGTGCATGTAGTTAGAAATACATGTGTTGAATGTGACTGTCAGTTAAAACATCTTTAAAACAATTACATTATTATTAAGTTTTGGAAAGAAAAGTTACTGAATGCACAAAAGGCACAGAAATAGAGCAACAGAGCATAAACTAGATAATAATGTAGTAAATATTCATTACGGGAGGAATAATCAAAATATATTTACTTACAAAACAATAACTGAGAGCTATTCAGAAAGAAAAGCAAGAAAAATTCCCGTAAGTAGATAAAGGTATGTGACAGGTTGTTACCACGACAAGTACAAAATAATTATCTACCATACATCAAGCAGTATGTATGTACCATACATCAAGCAATTATCTACCATACATCAAGCAAAAACAAAACAATTATCTACCATACATCAATCAAGCAAAACTGAGGGAAGATCTTCCTTAAATCCTGGAAAGACTGGAGAAAGTGACCAAACCCTCAGTATAAATACAGATTAATTCATGCAGTATGCAGGGCTATTGTGAAGGTAGTGTCAGATTTTATTTGGCATCATTTCTTTTTCTTTCTTAGTAAAAATAAGAAGTTTTAACAACTGGTAAAAATTACAGACTCAATGTAAAATAATATGAATTCTAATAATGCTCATCACCCTAGTTGAAAAATGGTAACTGATTCTTTATAATCTTTTTATTTCTTTTTCTTGCCTTATTGTGTTGGTTGGGATCGCCAACAAATACTAAAAGAAGGAACGATGAGAACCTGTTTTCTTTCACTGATTTCAAAGGTAAAGACTTCAATATTTCACTTTGAACATGAGGTTTAATAAAAACTGTTGTAAATAACTTTATGGGTTAAGAAACTTTTCTAGTTTGCCTAGAGTTTTAGTTATAAATAGATGTTGTTTTGTCAAAGAATTTTTCTGCATCTATGGAGATTTTTTCCTTTTCATCTGTTTGATGTGATAAATTACATTCATTAACTTTTCTAATATTTAACCAATCTTTAATTCTTAAACTAAACCCAAAATGGCCATAATGTATTATGATGCTCTATATATTACTCCTGGATTCAACCTAGTATTTTGTTTAGAGTTATTACTTCTATGTTTATACACAACCTTTTTCCTTTCTCGAATAATCTTGTCTAACTCTTAGTATCAAGATTAAGTTAGTCTCGTAAGGTCAGTTTGGGAACATTCCTTCCTTCTCACAACTCTTGAATCATTTTTTGAAGATTAGAAGTCACTTTTGTCTTAAATTCTTGGTAAAATTTGCCAGTGAGGCCATCTGGTCCTTGAGTTGCAATGCAGGAAGAATTTTGACTACTAATACAATTTCTTTAATGTTTATTGCTCGATAAGATTTCCTATTTCTTTTTGAGTTGCAGTGGTGAATATAGCCTGTTACAGAACACAGTCTATTTATTTTTTATACTGTACTTTGTATTTTAACAAAAGATAACCTACTTAATCTATATTTTTTAATTTCCATAAAACTGTCTATAGTTAATATTTTATTACATTTTAATGTCTGTAGCTTCTACACTTCTACACTACACTTCTTTGTATAGTTTGTGCTATTTCTTTTTTGCTACTTCACTCTTGTGCACAGGTTTCTTAATTAAATTAGTCCTTTTTGTTTTTAAGATTTTATTTTTTAAGTGATCTCTATACTCACCATGTGGCTTGAACTTACAACCCCAAGATCAAGAGTCACATGCTCTTCTGACTGAGCCAGCTGGGTGCCCCGATTAGTCTCTTTAAAAAACAGTTTGTCTTTTTAGTTCTTCATATTTAAAGTTTTAATTACATTCATTAATTACTACTCTTACATTTACTTTTCTTCTTTTGTTCTTTGGGTTTATTTCCCTGTTGTTTTCTAAATCGAATTTGGATAATTACTTTATTGATTTTTTTTTTTTTTTTAGTTTTCTTTCTTTTTAAATACCAGCATTTTTATACTATAGGCTACAATTTTCCCTCTAGGTTTTGTTGAATCCCACCATATTTGATAAGTGCCATTATCATTTTTGTCAGTTCAAATGTTTTCCAATTTCCCATGTGATTTCTTTTTTGATCCACTGGTTTCCTAAAATTAAAAAATGTATGGGGTGCCTGGGTGGCTCAGTGGCTTAAGCCTCTGCCTTCGGCTCAGGTCATGATCTCAGAGTTCTGGAATCGAGCCCCGCATCCGGCTCTCTGCTCAGCTCAGTGGGAAGCCTGTTTCCTCCTCTCTCTCTCTGCCTCCCTTTCTGCCTACTTGTGATCTTTATCTGTCAAATAAATAAATAAAATCTTTCCAAAAAATGTATTTTTTAGAATTTCCAAATATATAATTTTAAAATTATTGATTGATTACTAGGTTAAATGCATTGTGATCGGAGGATGTATGACTCCAGTTCTTGAATACTTGCTGAGATCTGTTTTATGACTCAGATAACGTTCAAATTTTGCATATGTTGTAAACAGAATGTAATCCTGGTGTGCCTGGGTGGCTCAGTGGGTTAAAGCCTCTGCTTTTGGCTCAGGTCATGATCTCAGGGTCCTGGGATCGAGCCCATTGGGATCTCTGCTCGACAGTGAGCCTGCTTCCCTTCCTCTCTCTCCGCCTGCCTCTCTGCCTACTTGTGATCTCTGTCTGTCAAATAAATAATAAATAAAATCTTTAAAAAATTTTTTTAAAAATAAACAGAATGTATTCCTGACAGTTGTTGGATGCAATGTTCTGTATATGTCCACTGCATGAATTTTGCTACTCATATGGCTGAGCTCCAGGAAAAATCAATGAACATAAGCGTGGTACAATTGTCACTAATGATGAAACCATATGGCAAGATATGTTCAGAAATCATATACCTATGACATTTTGTTCATACCCTCCAGTGATGTATTCAATTTTCAACATAACGTTACAGAATTAATGATCACAGATAGATTGATGTTGGGCCACTTTCACTATTCTTTTCCCACGAAAGCCAACATAATTACATACAAGAGATTTTGGAGCATCTTTGTATTATACTTACACAAAATGTTAAAAAAAAAACCTAGAAAAACAACTACTACGTGTTAATAAAAGAAACAACAAAAATTTTAGTACCGTATATTGGAGTGAACAATATCAATAAAGTAGGGTCTGTTAGCACACAATGAAATGATTCATTTGCAGTAAGCTGTTGAAGAAGCAATCAAACTCATTTGCCTTGAAAATTCAAGTATACCTAATACCTGCTGAAAAAATTCTGCCATCATTCTTCTCAAAAGAACAATCTAAAATTATTGTGCATTCAGTGAAAGCTGAGATGTAGATGGAGATTTTTATATGACTCTTTTTTTAACTTGAAAGTTTACCATATTGTTGTACTGTCCCATTTCTAAATCCAATACTTAAATTTTTTTCTCAATTTGATGGTTGTAGGAAATATTAAAAGCAAAACTATCCAAAATTAAAAACCTATGTGTGGGCATCAACCTTAAGTTTACTTCAGAAAATAGTCAGATGTGGTCTTCTTTAAACAATAGCCAAACCCTCAGTTTTCTTCAGTAAAATTGCGTCATCACCATAGACCAAATTCTCAGGTTCTTGAGTTGAAGCGAAGTTATGATTTTGATAGCCCATTACCATTACAAAGAAGGAATGCGTTATGACTGGTGCCAACACTTCCATCAAAAAGCTCTATACTAAGCTGAGTGGGAGAAATGATACCTGTTTCTCACCTGACCCTAATTCAAAGTGTCTGCTATAAAAATGCAATACGGTGGTCACAGTGTCACCAACAGAACTGATAGCGGTCAACGGTACTGAGGAAACCCATGTGCCACTCTAAAGGTTTAAAACTCAGTCACTAGGGGTGCCTGGGTGGCTCAGTGGGTTAAAGCCTCTGCCTTTGGCTCAGGTCATGATCCCAGGGTCCTGGGATTGAGCCCCGCATCAGGCTCTCTGCTCAGCAGGGAACCTGCTTCCTCCTCTCTCTCTGCCTGTCTCTCTGCCTACTTGTGATCTTTGTCAAATAAATAAATAAAATCTTTAATAAAAAAACCCCTCAGTCACTAAAAATTTTAATATTTAAATTATAATTACGATTTGGTACAAAATTTCAAATTTTATGCTTATAGAATAGAATTTATTATATTAGGATGGCATTTATGCTTGCCTTCAGTTTTGGTAGACTATTGATTTCAATACCCTACTGAAATGTACCTTGGATGAAACTCTGGAATATAACCTAGAGATAGTCTTCTATGTGTGCTTCGAGAGTTGTGTTCAAAATTGTTCACAGCAGCACTGTTTATAATTTTAAGCACTGGAAGCACAAATGCCCGTCAACCTTAAATTGAAACGTAAATTGTGATATATACATACAATCAAATGCTACTTAAAGGTGAGAAAAACAAACTTGAGGTAGACACATCAACAGAGATGAATCTTAGAAACATCATTGTAGTGAAAGAATCAAGTCACTGAAGATGACTGTGGTAGAATTCCATTCATGTAAATTCAGAGCCAGATAAAATTAAACACAGATTGTCTGAAGACACATCTGCAGGTGTTAAAACTATTTCTAAAAAGAGCAAGGGAAGGATAACACAAAATTCAGGATCCTGGATACCTCTGAGGAGGCGGCAGTGGAATGGGATAGTTGAAGAGCACTTAGGAAGCTGTGAGTTAGTGATAATGTCCTAGTTCTTGAATTAGTTGATGAATTCATATGCTCCATCATGTCATTATGAAGGAGAATGAAAATAGCAGCCTATGCATAGGCCAGTTATAACAGTGTGCCATGAACCAAGAATTAGGACTATTATAATCTGTGCACCTAAGACCCATAGAAAAAGCAAGCAAAACCAAGGGATGATTATCCCCCCCTCCCCCCAAATCAGGGTTATGCTTCCTGACTGTGATTTCATCTGGTGGATGAGAGAAGAAGCCATGACTGGGAGCTTCTAAGGTAGTGGTGACACTGTAGTCCCCATTCTGGATGGTTGTTGTAGAAGGGTTCTCTTTGTAACTATCTAGTAAGCCGCACTTAATGGGTTTCATACATTTTTCTGTATGTATAAAGCCATCCATAACTTTTAAAAGGGAAAGCAAATAAATAACCACATACAGATTCAAAGATGTATACATTGCACATTCACCTGTATCTACTAAACGCATGGGGCTAAGCTGTGGCGGAAGTGGACAAGGCAGTAGTTATCGGGGATGTAGAATACAGAGTCAGCAAATCTGTTTCCAGTAAGTCAGTGCTTTGGTCATTTCTGCTTACACTCCGTGTCTGTAACTGATAATCATGGAAAGAAAACTATACACTCAACACCAAGGCTTAGAACAGCGCCATTGGAGCAACAAGATTTCCACAAGCATCAGACAGCATTGCTTTCTATATCTTCTTTGCCAGCATTCCATTACTTAATATTTTTATCCTCCTTGACCAGTTCTTTCCCCACCACATTTTATTAAAATACATTTATCCTTTATTAAACAGGCTTTTGAAACAGAAAATAAATCATAATTCCACCAAAACAACATAACCTTATTGTTTTGCGCACTTTCTTTCCACTCACCTACATATTTTTAAACAGATGCAATAGTGATATAAATAGTGTTATAATTTCACTTTTTCCTCTTAACATCATATTAACAACTTCTGGTTACTCATGGTCTTCATAATTACAATTTTAATGGCTGAGTAATATTCCATAAGCTTAATGTTCCATAATTTACTAAACAATTTCACAACTGTTCTATATATATATTGTTTCTCAGAGACATTTTTGCAGCTGTTATTATAAAGCTGCTACAATGAATATTTCCTTGCATGTAGATGTTTTGCTTCTGTGGAATTATTGCTTGAGGACACATTCCCCCGGGTCAGATTCCTGGGTTAAGGGCTATGACTATCTCTACAGCTCTTGCTTCGTCTTGCCATATTGCTTTCAAGAGAATCACACTCGTTTGCAGTTGTCACCGGCAATGTACCAAAATGCCAATTTGAATGTAACTATCTGGCATTTGTGGGATTAATCATTTCTGCTATTCTAAATTCTTTCTCCCAAGATAGAAATTCTTGACTCTTTGCTTTTCTCCCTTTTTGAAAAATTAAAACATCCCTGATTTTTGCTTATCCGAAGTTTCTTCGCGGACTAGACTGGATTGCCACAATTTGGATTTGATACAGCCACGGCCTTGCAGCCTCTCCTTCCCCACCCCCTGCTGTTTCTTTTGTGACAGGAGCTTATAATGGCTATACCAGGGTATTTGTTATAAGGAGTCCATGTTGCACAGGATTCTTGCCCTGCCCAAGTGTATCTCAGTATTTTTAAGATCTTTATTCCCAAGCAGACTTTGTATATTGAATAACATGTTTGTTTTTCTGTCTAAATCTTAGACCTTAACCTTCTCCCTATACTACCTTCTGCATGTCATGTTTCTGTTTTATCTTTTACTTTTTAAAGCATTTCTTTTCAGAAAAGAGCTCTTTTTCTGCCAGTCTTTCAATGCGGGGAAGGGCTGTTTGAAATGAACATCCAACCATTGTCACTTTCTGCTGTCTGCATTTGGAAGCACAGAAACATTAAAGCCTAGAGCACAGGAGCCCCATTACAATATCCTGGGGGACGTGACCTGGTGACATGCCCAGCTATTCCTAGGCCCACCCCAACAGCCCATTGGGGAATCTGCATACCTCTAGGGAGATGTAGAGAAAACACCAAAATTAACATCAGAAATTTGGAGGTGATTTTATCCTGTTTTCTGAAGTTAACTCTTAAATGTATATTCTCTCACCCTTTCTTCTTTTATTTGATACCTTTAAACTCCTTTTGTATTTTCTCCTCTTCAAGAGCATGCAGTTGAACCTGCAACTTGTCCAGGGCGAGGAAACAGAAACCCCAAAAAAACAGAACCCCTAGTAAACTAATTTCAGCCATGAAGACACATACTTGGCACTGAGAATAGTTTGCACTGCAACCATAGAGAACACCAACAAATACTGCTGACTGAAGTATTTAAAGGAATGCTTCCTTGTACACGTGTTAAAATGCCAAGAGGAGGTACCTTCTTCTTACTTTCCATGTATCCATCAAACTTCAGTCAGAATATGCTAGAGCAGAAGGGTATTTAAACTTGCATTCAGAAGCAGCATTTTTACACAAAGCATCTATACTAGTTTATAGCTTTTTTTTTTTTTATTAATTTATTTGAGGCAGGGAAAGAGAGGGTGCATGCACATGCATGGGCAGGAGAGGGGCGGAGGGAAAGAGGGAGAGGGAGACTCATAAGCAGACTCCCTGCTTGAGCTCAGAGCCGGACATGGGGCTTGATGTCATGACCCTAAGATCATGACCTGAGCCGAAACCAAGAGTCAGGCACTTAACAGACTGTGCCACCCAGACACCCCAATATCTTCTTCCCCCCACCCTTTTCTGCTAAATGTTTGGGGAGGAAATAGCCCTTTCTTATGCTGTTTGATAGCAGACATTCTAGGTTAAACACACACACACAAAGGCATAGCTGTTTCAATCACTTTTAATCCATAGCTGTGGTCTTCCATAGGCTGGCTTCAATTTTGATGGCATTACATAATTTAAGAAAGAGTCATGAAATGAAAATGGGCATGCGATGCTCCCTTTAATACGTTATCACCTCTAATATCATTTTTTTGCCTATTGAAACCTCAAGTTAATTTTCATAGACAATACCATTTACTAGTAAATATATGTGATCCTCAGATCACAACGTGGGGTTCAAGCTGAAACATTTTTCTTTTAGATCTGGCTGCAAAGTTGTTATAATTTCCAAACATTTGAATACTGAACGGAAAAAAAAAAATCTATAAGGTAAAGCAGATAATTATCTGAGCTTTGATTTTTTTTATAAGGGGAATAAAACTTTCAGACGTGTTTCTATGTAAAGCAAAAATGACTGTCAGCTGAACAAGTAGCCCAAGCCTGGTCCTCAGGACTCAAAATAGCCTATAAAAGGCAAGACCCATTGACAGACGGGATGAGGAATTTCAAAGTAAGAAGGAGGACACAGACAGGAATACTGGGGACAAAGGCAGGCCCGAGGCATCAGACAGGCATCACTCCTACATGTGAGTAGGAGCTCATAAAGCTCTGTAGGGGGAAACCCATTTTTCACAGTTCTTTTTCCCAGAAGTCTAGATTTTTAAAATAGCTTCCTATCTCTTCCTCCCACCAAAGCAACTGAGTTTTGGAGCATATCTGAGTTCCAGAGAACACAGAAGATCCTAAATTCTCCTCAAGAGATGAAAACGAACTATCAATGACTTGATATTAGAAATCTTATACGAAACAGTAGATTCTGAAAAACAATAAAGCAATGTCTTTAAGTTCTATCTATTTTGAACATGGGTTTGTTTGCCTAGCCAACATATAAAGAAATATAGTTTTAGACACACAAGAAGACATACCCAAGAATCCCTTCTGCCAGAATATACTTCAGCAAAGAATGGAATATTTTCGGTTCCAAGCGTTTAATTAAATCTCTATCCAGTCATTATTGACTACTAAGCTAATGAAACAGTGAGTTCAGGGGGCAGGCACAAAGTGAGAACATTAATATTACTTGACTCTAAGACTTAGTATGAAACTATAGTAAACAAGATGGTGTAGTATCAGAGGGAAACCAGATAAACTGGTCAGTGGAACAGAATAAAAGTACAGAATTAGATGCATGCATAGATGATCATTTGGTTTCTGATAAGGTTACCACAGGGAGATGGAGGTTCAGTGGGGGAGAACTGACCGTAAGACATTTCTAGGAAAATTTCAGATGTGATGGAAATGTTTTATGTCTTGATTTTGGTTGTGGCTAAACAATTACATTTGTCAAAACACTGAATTGTACTACATTGGTGAATTTTATTTGTGAACTATACCTTGATAAAATCAATTAAAGATACAAAAAGAAAAATTACATCAAAATAACAAATTTCCCAATCATATGCATTTGAACTTTGAGCAGTGTACTTATGTCTACAACATTTTTTGGTCTACATTTATCAATTTTTCCTTAATATTGCGTATGAATGTATGGTGAAAATTCAGATAAATTGGAAGACTCAGTTTCTAAGAAGAATACGGGCTTGCCGGGACAAATAACTGTCTAGAACCAAAATCTCAAGTTATTTCAATAAAACACAGGAGAAGATAAAGGCATTACGAAAGCATGTCCCATGTCTTGGTTAGAGTAGGCAGGTGTAAAGCGATTAAATACATTGAAAAAATATAACAAAGCCATAGAGAGGAAGGAGAGCCTAGAAGGAAAGACATAAGAAGCATGATCTCAAAACTCCTGAGCAACCAAGCAAAGGGAACAAAGAAAAGCAATGTAGGTAAAGGTAAAAGAGTTATAATAAATCTAAATGCATCATATTTTCCTAAAAAAAGATATTGAAACTACTGGAATGTGCTGTTTATAAGAGATATCATGAATAAAATAACATAGAATACTGAAAACAAAGAGGGCAAAATTCTGTCAGGCAAATGCCAGCAAGAAGAAAGCAGGAGTAGCACTATCCACGTCCACCAAAACAATTCCCTTTAAAGAACTATAAAAGATAATGCGTAATTATGATTTAAAAGATTGACCCTAGCCAGAAGAAAACAGAAATGGTCGATATATAACTGAGAGCAGTTCATCGAAGCCTGAGTCCTTGAAATAGATCAGCTATGGGGTGACTGATGGACAGAAAAGAATATGGAAATTTCTGAGGAAGGAACCAAATAAGGAAAATGTGACGGACTGCAAATATGGTTGCACAATTCTGAAGCTCTTTCTACCAAGAAGTAGACTCTCTTCCTTGCCCTGTGAACACTACTTGTAGTTGACTTTAAGGCTTGTTTGCATGAATGGAATGTATCAGAAATGACACTGTGCAAGTTTTCAGCTTCGGCCTCCTGGGGCCCTGCTGGCTACACTCTCGTGCAAGGAGCCTTTTCATCTCCCTGTACACAATTATCTTGAGCTGGGCATTTGGACGACAAGAGGCAACATTTTGGAGAATGGGCCCTGGGGCTTCCAGACCTCCCAGCTGAGACCCCAGATATTTGAAGCAGCCAACAAGAAATAAGCAAGTGTTACTCAGCCCGGCAGACCACCCAGCTGAGCCCTGCCCAAATCAGCAAGAGGACTGTGAGCTAAAGAAGATCATCTATATCCCTATGTTTTGGGGGTGGATGACCAATTTAGGAAGGTATTTTGTTCGAGACATCGTAAGATGAGGTGACTCTTCCTAAGCCACGGGAAAACCTCTGGGGTTGGGGATGTATTAAGTATGTCTCACACATGCACTGGGGATCATGCCTCCTTTAAGGCATAAGCACAGGTCTAGGGGACCATTTATACCAGTCGGATAGGGGTCCTGCATCATACCGCTTAGTCTCAGTCTGATGCTCACCAGCCTACTCTATCCCACAGCTGTGTTCACCTCCTAAATTACCGAGCTGGTGGGGGTACCAAAGGCAAAGGAAAGTCATCTGGCTCTTAGAGGCTCCTTCAGAGGTTTTATTTAAATGTGGTTTCAACAAATATCATGGAGGACAAGGGGTGTTAGAGAGGAGAAGGGAGTTGGGGTAAATTGGAAGGGGAGGCGAATCATGAGAGACTATGGACTCTGAAAAACAATCTGAGGGGTTTGAAGTGGCGGGGGGGTGGGAGGTTGGGGTACCAGGTGGTGGGTATTATAGAGGGCACAGATTGCATGGAGCACTGGGTGTGGTGAGAAAATAATGAATACTGTTTTTCTGAAAATAAATAAATAAATAAAATTTAAAAAAATAAATAAATGTGGTTTCAAGGCTCACAGAGCGCCTTTCAAACTAAAGTTCTGGAAATGATGCAGACCTCAGTGACTGAGAGACAAGTGAAGCAATGTGGGACAACAACAATGACCTTTACAAGTCAGGGAGACTCAGTTCGAGTCACAGCTCTGACACATAACAGGTGTGTGTCCTAAGTTCACTGCTCTCAGTGTCCATTTGCTCAACGGGGAAGAGCATTAAATTATCTACCTGGACAGGTCCTGGGAGAAGGATCTGAGACTACTGGATCTGGAGTCAGAATGCCGGACAGGCTTGGTATAATCTCCCTATACCTTAGTTTTCTCATCTGTTAAAAAGGGAAGAATAGTAGTACCTGCATAACTTTCTAAGGACACAGCCTGGCACATAATACGTGTTCAATAAAATGTTGTTTCCTGTTCTCATTGTTCCTTCCTTTATTCCTTTCTATATTCATAAGAGAACAACCAAGAAAAGTGCGCTCCTACTTTATAGACATATTTGGATAATTGAAAGTTGGGTAAGCACATTGTACAATTCCTAACACGTGGTAAGTAACTGAGAAATGGTACAAAAGAGGAGGCGAGATGAGCAACCATCAATCAGTCATGGGTCAGGGAGACAGAGTACGGCTGTGGGCTGGCCAAGCAAGACATATGAAGCAAGGTCTTGGATTAGGGTTCATACTTTACATTCACACACCTTAGAAAGAGTTTAAACGTTGAGTCCTGACAGATTTGGATCCAACAGGTCTCGGGCACACTACTTAAAAATGTCAGTCAGAAACTGGAGATAATTGTTTGTACCTTTTGGGTTCATTAAAGAAATAGGCAGAATGCATATAAGACACCTGAAACATAATATATTCTTAATGAAGTCTAGGGTTATTTGTCCTCTGAGGTTAGGAAGGCAGTACTGTCACCCTTTTCACGAAACACCAGAGAGTGTAAGGGGTTTTCCTGTAGGCACACAGCAAGCATGATGACACTCTAGCCCAGATCTCCTGAATCTGAAGCTATTGGGCTTCAACCCTAAGTCTACACCAGGTGACATAGCGTTGTGGCTAGTGGCAGAGATTTTAGCCATGGGCTGCCTAGATTCCAGTTCCATGTAACCTTGGAGAAGCTATTTAATCATTCGCTCACTGATTCGCTCGTCTGTAAGATGGGGAAACCAAGACTGCCTACGTCACGGTTGCTGGGAGGATTGATGCGTGTAAAATGCTCGTCACATGGTAAGTGCTCAGGAAATGTTAGCTATTACGTTACACTGCTTCGTCCAATTAACCTGCACGATCCCTTCTGTGGGGTGTTTTACAGACAACCTACTTCTTGCAACTAAGGCTAAGAATCATTTCACTGAAGTCAGGTTATGCCAAGAAGGAACAAGGACGCACGCAGAACCAAGACCACGAGTCCAATCTTCTCTGGTTGTGTGATTTTCTGGGCACACAGTGCATGAATTCAGCTCCAAATGCCAATCAAACTGGCTTTTGTCAACCTAGTGCTGAAGCCAAGCCATGTTCTCCTGACTCCACTGCTAGGCAATTCTGAACCTGAGTGAGTCAGTAATAGCTTTTCACATCCCTGATGATCCAGTGTTTAAGCATAATTAAAAGTGCACCTACCTTCTCTTCGAACCATCAGGAAGAGGGGTGGGATTTTGAACAAATCTGTCCTTTACCAAGACACCTCGGCACAGTTCTTGGTGCTAATGCAGCTCTTGGTGTGTAATTACCCTGTCACCTACAGGAGCTATTACTTTCCTTCTTCCTTAAAGGACAAACAGGGGACACAAAAGCATCCATCAAGATGAAGGATTAA
This sequence comes from Mustela erminea, assembly GCF_009829155.1. Lineage (NCBI taxonomy): Eukaryota > Metazoa > Chordata > Mammalia > Carnivora > Mustelidae > Mustela > Mustela erminea. The sequence goes on along the minus strand of NC_045623.1, from coordinate 45,874,475 downwards.
AAATATTTGAAGAGGAGTCATTATTTACATACTACATGGCCTATAACCAAGCTGACAGATCCAGACTGTGGCCCAATGAGCTGACAGCTTGAAATAGCAAAGCTTCATCCACTGAAAGTGGCAGCAGGATTTAGGGGACAGGAAGACAGGTGACAACCGACGGAGAGCCAGTGAAGTGCTTTGGGCTAAGCATAGGTAGAAATAGGCTCCGGGGAGGGAGTACTGGACTGCATAAATGGCCCAACGGAAAGAAAGCAATGAAGAGAAGAAAATGACGCTGGGTGTAAAGCATTTTTCACATCGATCATAGCTATTCTTCCCCACGGCTCTGCGGGAGAGGTGATTTGGCCTCCATTGTGCAGATGACAAAACCAAGGCCACCAGAGAGCTCACCTGCATCGACAAAGTCACAGAACAATGTCAGAACCAGGATTCAAATCAGTATGCCCCTGGCACCAAAGTGCCTGCTTTTTCTGCAACTTCTGCTCTTCCTTACATGAAACAATCATTCTAGGATATAGGACTTCTCCAATTCCTGCCCAGATATTTTAGGCAAAATAAGATTTCCACACAGTTCCCACTTAGAAGACATTTGTTTGTGTGAAGAGGCAGTCACTTAGATTCTAAATATGTCATTCTCCTCTCTCTCTCTCTCTCTCTCTCCTTCTCTTCATCTCTCTCTCTCTGTCATACACTGTGGAGAGGGTTACTAGCCAACACGAGAACAAATAAAGGGAGTCATTAGAAGACAGGGTGTGAAAATCCACTACTGGAAACCAGGGAAGTCAGGTCCTCAACTTATAATTGGCTTCGATTGGGAATCAAGTACGTAAAAGAGAACACAGACCAAGCCCTTTATGTTTAATTATCAAGGAAGTGATTTTGAGATGACATCATGTTGCTCTGCATATCTATTCCTGTACTGCTTATTTTCAGATTTTAATACGTTTCCACCACAGTTCAGACAATAGAATACTTAAAGTTGTGATCAACCCACTGGATTCCACCCTTCTTTGCAAATTCCTAACAATTAGCTAATTTTACCAATGACTCAATGCTGGAGGAGGTAAATGATTTGGTACAAAGGTGCCAAAGAGTAGAAATTTTTAATAGCATTAGCACTCATGACCATCTGTTTTTATAATTTCTCCTCTTGGCATGCTCCTTTCTTTCTCTTCCTTGTTTTCTGCTGACATTGTCTTTTTCATCTCTCTTCCCTTTCCAATGTCAACCCTATCAGTGGTTCTCAATGCTCAAGAGTTCTCTTGTCTCAGATTAAAATATCCAAAGATTCTCATGGGTTTTCTTCTTCCCAAGAACATACTGCTAGATTCTGCCCATACCTGAGTAACCTTTAGAATAAGTTAATACCCCCTACATGGTATACATAAACCTTCTAGGGTAATGGCTTGAACTCCCTGGGTCAGCCGCTGTCATCTTTCTCCAGGACTACTTTAAGGACCTCTTTAGTGACATCCCTAGGTACACTTTTCCCCCTGCAATCCATTCCCACACAGAAGCTAGAGTTTTGTTTTGTTTTGTTTGTTTGTTTGTTTTTTAAATACAAATCCATTGCCCCGTTTAAAACCCTTCAGTGATTTTGATCACACACAGAAGAAAACTGTGCAGAGAGGAGCTGGTCCCTGCCTCCCTCTGCCCACTCATCTCATACTGGTCTTCCCTCCCTCACCTACTTCAGCCACAAGGACCTTCTCTTCCTTCCTACAATCTGCCCAGCCGGGTCTGTCCTTGAGCCCTTGCACTAGCTGGTCTTTCTATGCCCTTCCTGAAATCCCATGGCCAGTTCCTTTTGTCGTGGGAGTGACTGTTTAACGTTATTTTCTGAAGGAAGCCTCCTCTGCCCATCCAAACAAAAGCATCCCTCAAGCTCCTGTTAATGTTTTCATCAAATTTTCTTGTTTGTTTCTTTATTTTTCATTCTCTTGCCACCCCCACTAAAGAGTCTTCCATGAAATCTAGAATCTGCTTCTTTTGTTCACAAACCTCCATGCCCAGAACAGTGCCTGCACGTAATAGGCACTTTATTTTTAAAAATGGAGAAGAAAAGAATCCACATTCACAGTATTTTCTTAATGGGAAAAAAAAAAATTCGTCCCCATGATAGCACAGCTCCATTTTCCGTAAGAGTGAGTGTATGTGTATGTGTCTATGTGTGTGTACAAAGTAAATATTAAAGTAGCAAAAATAACAAGAGTGATCATCTCTAGGTGATTATCAACAGTTTTTATCCTTTTTTTTTTCTTTTAGTGATAATTTCTAAGTATTTTTCAACTACTGTGTGTTTGCATAGGAAGACCAGGCAAGCTCTTACCTCCTGGTACTGTCACTGAGTCTGCCAAGCTGTGTAAAGTGGGGAGAGCCCGGCTCCACTGAGCCCAGTGACACCTCCCCGCTTCGGGGTCATGGCACCTGGAATCTCAGCTGGGAAGTCCCACCCCTCGGTCTGTGGTTTGTTCAAGAGCGTGGAAGACACAATAACACACCACGACAGCCACGGAACTGAGCAGAAATCGAGCTGACAGAGAAATGCTTACCCCAGGAAACAACCCTGTGGCACTTTCAAACACAAACAGAAACAAGGTGCATACAAATCACACACACCTGTAGACCCCAGCCGAGAGCTCGGGACGTGTGGCTACTCCATGAGCTGCTATCGAACAGAATGGAAGATTACAGTGTGTATTGTTCGCAAGAAAATAAAAAGCAGAACACACAGCTTGATGCTCCCATCGAAACAGCTCTGAGATTCTGGCCCTTGGCAAGATGACCTCACCAACCTGTAGACTTTGTGGTTTGAAGAGGATGGAAGTCAGGCAACGAAAGGAAAGCTAGCCGCGGCCCTACGATCACTTTTAAGATAGCCTCTTCTCACGTCACCATGAGGTGCTGGCAAAACAGCTCTTCTGGAAAGAAGCATTAGAGGCTTTTGAGTTTTTGCCTTCCTAAACGGTTCTTGAGGACTACATGGTATTTGGCGGCAACTACTCTCACTTTCCCTTTTGCAGCAGGGACAGCCCAATCAGCTTGGGTTATGTGGTGATGCCAAATCAATCGTTCAGTACCTTAATTATCAGCTCTTCTGAAGAAATTGGATTTATCGATGGGCGTCCGCAAACCAGAAGCATGTGATAGATCGGGGAGAAAAGCACAAGTTAGCTAACTGTTCAGTGAACACATTTGGGCCTCTGCAATTTTCATTATGACAAATTGTTGACCCAAGATAGATTTTCTGACCTGTCTGCTATCATATCGTTCTGCTCGGGCAATTCCACTGGAGGCGAGGTGAAGCCTGAAGTGGGAAAATGAAGCTAAACATTACCAGGCTAAGGCTTAGCATGTTTTCAGATCAATAATCAGCATTTGTGCAAGTAAGGTTGGAATATATAGCAGGAGTCTCTCTTATTTGTTTTTATTAAGGTGAAGTGGGTGGGGTTTTTTTTGTTTTATAGGTGAAGGGGGTTTTGTTGCAGCTGTTATGATCAATTAGGGGCAAAAAAGGAGAGAGAAATCTGCACAGAGGCGAGAAGGGGCTCCTCCCAAGGGAAGCTGGAAGTTCTCCATGTCCGCTTAATCGCACCCAACGCACTGTGGTCCTGCTCATTGTTCCCCAAAAGTGTTTCCATCTGGACACCGGCAAAGAAAACAGTGCGTGTTTTGTGAGCTTCACGATTGCTGAAATTTCCCTGTAGTTTCTCGTTCCCATAATGTTACTTAAAAGTGTTGTATGTGATAACAAAACGAATATTCTTACGGCTGAAGTTGGAATCATAATCATGTTTTCGACTCAAGTTCAGTATAATCACGCACAACTCTGCCTTCGGGGGGAAGGGGGTGGGATTTGTAAACAAAAGATCCAGATTCATGAAGTAAATTGAAAACCAGATGGGAAATGTATGGTTCTCTGTACAAACATGTCAATGAGGTACCAGTAAGCCACGTGACTCGGATTCTTTTTCCTTCGACATTTGTGCTACGTCAGCTTTCACTTGTTTGCGGAGGGAGTAAGTGATCGTGACAGCAACAGCTTAGTGCTGTGAGGCCTCATTAAGTCCTTCGTCACTTACTTGGCTTTCCGAGTCTGGTGGCACTTTGTTTTGACATTCTCTTCCCATCTCGGCCTACCTTGCTCTCTAGCACTGCCCTGTCATTGTCGATGCTGTACCCCCTACCCTGGGGATGAGCCCCACCCACATTCACCTGCAGCCTGTGGTCCCCACTGCTTCCATGCACCTCTAGGAGGCTCTCCCCTGGCTGTTCAGTCAGTCCTTCTCTCTGACACCGTTGTCCTCACATGGCTCTTTGTCCTTGCGCCTTGCCAGCATTCACTCCGGCTTCTGCCCTGCTCCTCACCAGCCATGTGAACCCAAGGCCTGACTTAACCTCTCAGCACTTCAGTAATATGGAAATCATAGTAGTATTGTTCTCACCAAGCTTTGTGACAATTAAATGAGATGAAGCATGTACAACTCAGCACTATGACTTATGAAGAGTACACATTCAAAAAACACTTCTTACTATCTTTTAAAATCATAACCACATATCTTCACTTTATTTTGGGAAACCAGGTTCCTCCACTTTTGGTGTATGTGGGTCAGATGGAGCTGGTGGAGAACTCCATGCACCCCCTCCTTTTTCAGAAGGGAGCACATGATATGACGTCAAATCAGAGCATCTGTCCCACCGGCCACCAGGATCAGTACCTGGATTGGTACGCTGCCCCAGTTTATGAGGAACTATTGGGAAAGAGAAGATATCTTCTCACTGGGTTTTCTGAGTGGTTAGATGTAAGCTTGGGGCTGCTGACTGCCAATGCACGGGCATAAAGAGAGAGCCCTTCTGGAAATGAAACCAATATACCTGTAGACTTAGACCAAGAGATGGAGATGGAGATCGTCTCGATCTCCACACCATCCTAAGTGATACAAGTATGGAGCTGCCTGGTGACCCCAACCAAGAAGCCTTCTTGGGAGGGCATGATCACTGCCCTCCCACGGACAGCAAGGACTAATCCAAAAGAGCTCATGTCTCTGGTTTCTTCAGGCACCACCAGAGAGCAAAGCTGATTATTTTAACTTATCATCATATCCTGTCTCTTCTCCCAAAGCTTCCATGTCATCTTCTGGGCTTCTTTCTGTTATCGGTGATCTCGCCATAGCCTCAACCTTTTCTCTGAAACTGCGCTTTGCTCTCTGCCTCTAACTCAGTGGGGCTCACGGTGTGGTCTGTGGACCAGCAGCATCAGCCTCACCTGGGAACTTGTTACAAATGTAGACTCTCAGGCCATGGCCCAGAACGACAGAAACACGAACTCTGGGGATGGCACCCAGAAGTCTATGTTTTAAAAAGTTCCCCCAGAGGATTCTGATGCTGTGACTGAAAATAGGATTTCCCTTGAAGATACTGCTTTCCTATCAACACCCCCCAAGTTGATTTTCCAACCCTGCCAATCTCCCCGTGACCTAGATATCAGGTGTATGGGTAGGGTGTGTCCTGCTTGCTCCACCCTATTGCTCCCAAACCCATTAACTTCCCTTCTGCCAGACCTTTTAGCATGTGAGTCATCAAAATTTGGTGCCCACCATCCTTCTTGGTTACTGCCATCTGTCAACATCAAGATCGCTGCTTCTCAATTACGGCAGCTATAGAATCTGAGCCTCTGACTTTATCTCCACCTCTATTCTTGTAGTCATTCTAAGTGATTTTGACATCCCCAGGGAGGACCAACCACTACTCCCTGACATATTATCCTCTACCCTCTACCTGAACATCTCCCTCCCATGGTCTTAACTTAGGCATCATTTTCACCCATAATTAACACAACCTCTCAATTCATCCTACCTTCAGTATACTTCTACCTTTCCAGCTCTCTTATTCAGGACTTTCCAGTCTAACTCTCCTCTGACCTTACAGGAATGATGAGTCTACTAGTCCCCCATCTTCACTCTCCCATTATTTCTCAATCTGCATCTCCAGTCCTGACCCTTCTATGAGCTACAGACATACATTTATGATTACCTATTTAGATGTCCAAAAAAACTACCTCTAAACTTAATGTGTCTTTAATCTCTTGATTTTTATCTCCCGCACTTCTCCCAGTGTTTCCCAACTCAGTAAATGGCACCACCATCCAGGGAGTTTTTTAAACTAAAACTCCAAAATTGCCATCTCTGATTATTCTCTTTCCAATATATCCTTCATTCAGCTGGTCGGCCAGTACTGCAGACCTGACTGTCAATGTAAATCCCAACCCAGCCACTCATCACCATTTCCAAAGTCAAAAGCTTCTGTTAGTCTCATGCAGACTAATGCATCACCTCCTACTTGTTTCTCTCCTTCCCTTTTGTTCCCCCAGATCGCATGCTCCACATTGCAGCCATGGTGATCTCAATGCTTACAGTAAATCACATCACCCGCTTCTGCCTTTCCATGGTAAAGCATTAGGGAAGGCTTTATCTCCTGCTGACCTCATCTCCTCCTCCCTCTCTCATTTAATATATTCTAGCCACACAGACTTTCTTTCTATTCCTTGAACACATCATTCTCAATCATGTCTCAAGGTCTTTGCACATGCTCTCCCCTCTGCCTGGAGTCCTCTTCCTCCCACATATTAGCTTGACTGTCTTCCTGTCATCATGAGATCTTAGATCAAAAACAAACTCAGAGCTATGTTCCCCAATACTCTATCAAAAGTAGCTCCTACTCCCCTAGGTACTCTCTATTGCAACTCCCTACTTGGTGTGTTTGTAAGAGCTACTGATATAAAAATGTGCTGTAACAATAAATTCTCTGTCTCACTATCTGCACACACCAGAATGAATGAAAGCTCCATGAGATCAGGGACTTGGGTCATACAGTTCATGCTGTATCTCTTCAGACCTAGGAGAGTGCTGAAGGTAAAGCAGATTCTCAATTAGTATTTGTTGAAAATGAAGTCAACAAAATTAAATGGAAAATGCTGCAATTTAATTTTTCTCTAATAGAGATGAAAGTGGTATACTTCCAGGACAATGGGCAAAAACAAGATTTTGTATAAAAACAAGATTTTGAAGAGGATTTTGGCTATGTCCTAGGACAGAGCTTTTAAACACACTTTGGAAGCACCTACTTTCACACAAATGTTGTGATCACCTAAATGCTTATTCTGATACTTAGATTTAATAGTTTTAAGTAAAATTTTATCTCTGTGTTAGGGCAGGACAGCTGTCCAGCAGCAAGTTAGCTGAAATAATTCTGACACCACAGAGTGATGTCTGTAGTTGTTTTAAAGGAGCCCACAGTTCAGACATTTTTACTAATTATTCCAAACTGGAACCATTTTATTAGACATGATCTTTGCACTGAATGCCAGTGTGACAAGGATTATTTTAAGTCACCAACACTGGGATTGTTCAAAGAACATTTCAGGGATGCACATCTCACCAAGCTGGTCAAGGAAAGCATGCCAAACATTAGTTAGCAGCCACCACAGTTTTAATCTCTGTCATTTATCAAACATGTGTCTATAGAGACATTAAAAAATGACAGATGAATTGTTAGGAATCACTAGCTAACAACTGACAGAGCTCGACCGAAGCCACATACGGACTGCAACTGACAGAGCTCGACCGAAGCCACACACGGACTGGAATTGTACTAACTTCCTAATCACTGTTTAAATTTTCTCTGTACCAAGTGGGTTGGGGTAGTACTAGGACATGTGTGACAGTCCTCATTTTGTTTGGAACCTAAAAAAAATGTGAAAACATTGGGCAGGAAGGCAATTGCCATTTGCAGACAGAAAGATTAGTCCTTATTAAAAATCCTGTCATAACAAAATAGGTTAAGACTCCCATGGTAGCTTTCTCCTCTTCCTCTGTGATTCCCTAATTCTTAATACTATTCACCATCATCAGGTCAGCTAGGCTAAAATCTTGATCAGAACTTATCTTTCTCCCTCTTGTTGCCCCTTAAGCTCAGATTTCTTCTACTCCATTGGTTCCTACCTGTGTTTTTTTCCTAGCGTTGCAGAAATCACCTAATTAAATTACCCCCCTGCCTGCTATACCCAATTATCTCTGTTCCCAGCACTGAGGATTGAGGAGTGGAAGGTAGTGTGTTGCACCGAGACTGGCCTAAATCCCCAAAGGCACACAGGGGAATTACCCAGCCTCTTTAAAACGTGAGGTTAAAGGACCCGGTGAAGAAATCTCTTACTCATCATTGCATAATTAGATCATGCATGTCAAGTTATCCCCACTGAAGAAAAACTTCAAGAAACAGAACAGAAGCTTTAACTGACTGGCCATTCCCACTGTTAGGGGACATTAGGTACCACCCCTCCACGCTCCCTTAGTACCTGGGCACAGCTCCATCAGGACTCACCTGCTTCCTTGATGGAAATTTGACTCACTTACCCCCAAGGGTCGGATCCTTACTTTATCATCATTTTACCCTCGGGACATGTTGCAATGTCTAACACCCAGTGGGAACACAGACAAGCACATGTGGTGTAATGGGTATACAATAAGTCTGGTTAACCAATTAATAATTATTGTGTGATTGATTAATTAGCCAGGTTGTTCATGGGGCTTAAAATAGGGACTTAAAATCTACTTTTTCTAGTACACAGAAGATGTGGCATCAAAAGTTCCAAATAGAAGTGTGGCAGCTGATAATCTCAGTGCCATATTGTGGGAGAAGAACATTAATGTTTTCAAAGCCTTCATTTTTATACATCAGGAAATATATGCCACCTAAAGTAAGAGCTTCATTCTCAGTGCTCATTCTATGCTTCTTCAGAGCCTTGAATTTTACTTTATCCCTGGAATTTTATTAAAAGCAAGTGACTTTGAAAATCCAACCTTCCCTAATGAACCAGCAGAAGAAAGATAATACTTTCTTTATAATCTCACCACATCCACCCAAGGCTCTTTTCTGAAACTTTTATTGAGCACGTACTGTACGCCACATGCCCAGACACCATAGTCCTCCCTGTAGATGCATCCTGGCCCTGTATCATCATAACATTCCTGTGAAGAGGGTTTTGTTACCATTCAGATTTTACAGACAAGGAAACTGAGGTCTGGGAAGGTTGAGGAATTTGCCTAAGGTCACAGAGGTAGTAAGTGCAGAGCAAGAGTGCGAAACCAGTTCTGCCTAAGTCCTAAGCCACGTCTTAAGCACGGAGACACTCTTGTTCTGTACCTAAGCCCAGGTAAGCACTGAAAAGAGAGGGGGAACAAGCAGTTGTCTCCAGAGCGATACTTTCGGCTGTGCCAGCATCATCAGAAGGGCTAGCATTAACTTTGGTGTTACCTACAGAGAACAGCACAGATCTCTACAATGGGTTGGTGAACAGGGAGTCAAATGTGTCACCTATGTAGGCCTCGACCCTGTGTGTATGTGCTGCAGGGAACAAAATCAATAAGACTTGGGACCTGCTCTGGACAGCTCCTTAATGTGCAAGTGAGATAAAGATATGTTTAGAATTTTTAGGGAATACAGGCAACAGTCATTTGGTCCAATCTGGAGCTAGAAAGATTCCCTGGAGAAGCCAATGCCTAGAACTTAGGCATCAGAAGAAATGTAAGAAAGCTTTTCCAGGCTAAAGCACAAAAACCTGAGGATTGAAATCATATTGTGAGTATAAAACCCTGAAAATACTTGAGTATCACTCAAAGTATGAAGTGGAAATTAGGGAATGAGCAAATGAATAGAGTGGCCGCAGGCCCAGATTTTCTTGAGATGGTATAATTTTATACCTGGAGTTCCAACTAAGTTAAGTGTGAATATCACTTCACACTCAAAAGCATCCTGGTTTGGGTGATAAATTATATGGCCACCTTACAATAACCTTACAATAAGGCTACAAAGTGAAATAGAGGCTAAATCATAAAAAGTCATTTATTTCATATCAAGAAGCTTCCAAAAATACATTAAGTTTACCACTGGTATTATGAGATGCTTTTAGGTAATACACAAACTTTTAAAATTTTATTTTACTGGTTCTATCTGCATTTTAATGTATGTTGGGAGAAAGCATAGCTGGCATATCAAATTCATGATTTTATGGATAATATTGCCTTGGATGTACTGATATAGTTATTGTTCTGGTGAGCCAACCTACCTAGACCCAGTGAATTCAGGCCCAGTGTTCTAGCAGAAATGTTGCAGAGCTTGACCAACCAAAATTTCCCTCATAACTCTATGGAAGGTTGGAAAGAGCACACAGTATGGGTTAGTCATATGGCCACTGCTTTATTGAATATTATGGGTAGCAATGTATTCTTTTCAACAGTACGTTGAATATCAGTTTCAGTGGTTAAGACTACAGCAACAGTATGAAGGGCTATGAAAATGGTAAAATCCAGGAAGCACTGCAGTAGGAAATGGGAGGCTTTTGAAGGGCTCTCGGCCAGGGATTTCCATGGGAATCTCCCCACCTTACTTTCCTATATAAGGCTCTCCACTCTGGCCCAGGTTGGAGTTAAGGAAGCAATGCTTGAAAGGAGAAAAATCTAAGAAGAAAAAATGTTTTCATGATTCAGATAAATGGTGGTGAAGAGTTAGAAATAAAAAGGCACTGGGTGGGGTGGGGAAAAGGTCAGTTTTGAGATATGTTTAGGAGCTAAAATCGACAGGACTTGATTGAACAGAAGTGGTAGAGAAAGAAAGTAGATAGTCTATTTCCAGTCTTGAGTCTCTGACCCAGGCAACTGGTTCCATCGACCAAGATGAGGACTGTAAGAGAAGCCAGGACTGAAGCAGAAGTCAGTGAATTCATCATTCTCCAGCCACACTACTACCACATGGAGAAGAGAGGTAGATGAGATGTTCACAAAAGAGCATCACAGATAGAGCAAGAAGAAATTGGTTCAAATTTCAGTTTTGTTACTTCCTTCTGGAAAACGTGCATAATATATTAGAAGGTTGTTGTGAGAATTAAATGAGAGGCTATGTGTGAAAGCATTTTGTAAATTGCAAAGTGTCAGTTGTTATTTTGAAGTAAATAAGCAGAAGTGATAATGAATTCTAAGAGTTTAGAGATTAGAAGGCTCAAAGGCACACTTAAGAAGGCAGACCACATGGTCTGTTCTGAGTGTTTTGCACTTAAACTACCTCCCACAGCTAAGAATCTATCGTATTTTTAAAAACCCTTAGAGAAATAACTTTATTAACCCATTTTAGAGCTTTAAACTCCTTGATATTTAACAATACTTAGCCTAATTTTACTGAGCTTCGTTCAACTCCTTTTGTTCTATATCCTTAGGTCCCTTACATTCTTGAAACTCTTTGTGAGGGCTCTCAGTCTTTTCCTCAGTAGGCTAACTGATACCTTATGTACTGAGCTATCTGTAAGCTACTGAATGTATGTGTTTCTCAGAGTAACCAAATTAAATCCTTTTTGGAAAAAACCAGGTTGTGAATAAGGAAGTCTATTGAACACTGTTTTTTTTTTTTTTTTCAAAACCCCAAACATCAAGCTTTACCCCTTCTAATTTATTTAGGCATAGACAAATTACAAGCCATCCTAGCCTTAGTTTCTTAATCTATTAAAAGTGGATGAGTGGTGCCTGCTGTCACTCTACCACAGGCCCGGGATGGGTCTGGGCAATGAAGAAAAGTAGGAAAGAGAGACATTAGAACTGAAAGCACCTTGCGGATTCTGGATACCTACGTTGCTTAAGCAATATTTGTCATGTGTTATCTTATTTGATCTTCTCCCCAGCCCCATGAGGCACATTTGCACATGTGACATCTCCTATCAGAGATGGGGGAAAGCAGACATGGATAGGTCAAGTGATGTGCTCAAGAGCTGATAGCCCACTGGTGATGGTGCCAGATTCTGGATCTACTGACTCTACTTCATGCATTCATTCATCATTAAACTTGCATTTCTAAGCATTTAATATATATGATGCACTAGATGCTTGGGGGGGTGGGAATAGTGAAGAAGAAAAGCATATACTCTGAACTCCTGCACTCTGTTCCCCCACTCACCAGAGCTGGCAGCCTAATAAGGAAGAAAAATGAGTAAGGTCCTTGAGATCTAGGTCTAATTGCCACACCATCGCTGCCCCAACAAAAGTTTGTTGGAATCTGGTCATCTATATGCTTCATATATTAGAAGCTCGGAGCAACCTCTCATGAATCATTTCAAGTATCAACAAATTCTAACAAATTTGGGAAAAAAACTGTATTCCAGAGGCACCTAGGTAGCTCAGTCAGCTAAGCATCTGCCTTCAGCTCAGGTCATGATCCCAGTGTCCTGGGATTGAGCCCCCCATCGGGCTCTCTGCTCAGCAGGGAACCTGCTTCTCCCTTGCCCTCTGCCTGCTGCTCCTCTGGGCTTGTGCTCTCGCTTTCTCTCTCTCTCAATCTCTGTCAAATAAATAAACACATACATAATCTTAAAAACAATAAACAACTGTATTCCACATGCTATAGTTTGAGGCAAACACAAGTTGTCCATCCAATATCCTTACCAATTAATTCTTCCCTGTATTTCTTACCAATAGGATTCTGAATTCGTTTAGAACAGAAAAAAATACAAGTTTTCCCATTCCCCTTGCTGCTAAGGTGGCTGTTTGGTCCTGTTCTGACCAAAAACGTGGAGGTAGAAATCTACTCAGTTAAGATTTGAGGAAAATTATTATTTTCCTGATGAAAAGGGGCAGAATCATCTAGCATATCTATTTTGCCCTTTACCTGCCCTCCTTTATCGGACCCTACCCCCGGTTCTTTCCTGGAACAGGATGTGATGTCCAGAGGAGAAAAGGCTGTCTCGTGGGCGAAAGAGTAAAAGCTAACGATAGAATGTCAGAGCCGCAAAGTAGGTGAGACTTGGGTCCTTGATGACATCATCAGTTACCCAAAATCACTTGGGTATCTACCTCTAAACTTCAGTACTTTACGGAAATTAAAACATATTCTACTAAACTACTGAGGTCAAATTTCTATTACATGCAGGCAGATACAATTACCAATATATACACAGCCCAGGTTTTATTAACAATGGGGGACACCACCACTTTCCTTTGCCATAAGAGTACATTAGCAAATGTCACAGAGCAGCCTGGGCTTTGGTTTTCTTTCTGTACTGTGTTAGTGGTTGGAAAGCAACAAATGAGAATAATTGATGACAGTAAGTGTTTTTAACTGACTTCCTTAGAATTTCTATTGCTATGGGAGCTAGGTCACAGTTTCAGGAATAGCATAGAGATCCCTAGGGTGGTGTCTGGTCAGAACTGCTCCTTGTGTGCCTTTGCCCTATTTGTATCATGCTCGACAGCCATGACACAGAGAGTTTGTATACTTATGTGTAGGTGTATGTGAGATAGTAGAAACAGAGAATCTCAGAACAGATGCCTATGTAGTCTGATGATGGGGATGCAAAACAGATTCTTTTCCAGATTAGTCTATTTACATAGAGTTACAGATTCACACCATCTGGAGAAAAACTCGAGCAAGCTTTAATGTCTTGGTCCTGCTGAGATCCAGTGGAAAAGAGAATGCAGAATCCCTGCCAGTGAAGAAATTAAGGCTTCAAATGTCTTGCCGCTCCAGGCAGGGTGTGCAGTGACCTGCCGATGTATCGTTCTGATGGCCACGGAGCCTCTGAGATCTGGATCACATCCTCGAGTGGGTCCTAATTGGTAGGAGAGCAGCAGTGTAGGCTGATTGAGTGTCCTGCTGCCCCAGGCTGTCCCGAGAGTTGGCCATCATACCCTCCTGGGGTTGGGCCAGGTCAGAGTAACCCTGACCCTAAGAATTAGCAGAGCATACCAAGATTGGGCTTCCAGCTCCATCAGTGATCAGCAGGGCGTGCATGTTTTACGGACACATGGTAAAAGCAGCCAGACATTGAAGAGCTGGAAACCCCAGACGAATGCAACTAATTCTCCAGTCTCTTAAAAACATATACCTAAAAGTCAATCACATATTGCTTCTCAAAAATAGCATTGGCACCTGAGTTCAAACGGATGTATTATTAAGCTCTGGTTGCAGCAGCTGGGTTTATGACCTAAATTTTCTTTCTACTCTTCCAGGGGTTGGTCTATGAAAAAAGAAAGAAGAGTTTCTCTGTGCCTTTGTACCAAGACAGCGCCGAATAAAAAGTAAACAGCACCAAATAAGCCATTTGAAGATTTCCAATGAACTAAGGAATCATTGCTTCAAAATCAGAGAAAAATTATTTTCATTTATTCAACACATTTTTAAAAACAAGGCTGATTTTAGCTGGCTTGGCGCTTTGGATTGTATCAGTTGATTACGCGGTTCGTTCCTCACTGTGCCCCTACGGGTTTTGTGCCATGTAGGTTCACATGGCAAATCTCTGCACCAGCCTGATCTTCTCAGCTAGCCAGCCTGCTTCCAGACTGCCTTTCTCCTCCTACACCTTCCTTTTCTTCTACTCTCCTGCCATCCGATTCGCTTGCTGCCAAACAACTTTCCATACAGACAGAAGACAAACTAATTTAACTATTAGCTTAAGCAAAGCAAATAAGATGTAAATCCTTTGCCAAAAGTCAGACAGTGCATTCCAAAGGCAGTTTTATATGCAATTTTAAAATGATCTACTGTTTGGCATGATTCATGACACTGTTCTCTTTCTATTAGCTCAGAGTTAATTATGTGACCTCTTCTTTTCCCCACCTGCAATTCTCAAATTGAATCCAGCATTCTAAGAGGCCTTGTTTCTCTTTGCTGTGGTCGACAGCCACCACTGCTGTATTGAAATACACAGAAGTCAGTTCAGATCATAGGCGTCACTCCCCACGCCCACCCCCAATCTTACCAGCAGCTGCTTGGTGCTTACATGTGACCTATGAGGCTAACTAGAGCCCCAAGATACAGGCAACTTCCTGGACCATTGAATCCATGTATCAGCACAAAATTGCAAAAAAACTTTAGGAGGGAAATGACAGTAAAGCAGCTCTGAAAATAAAATCACAGGGGCTGAAATTAATCTCTAGAGGTAGAACATTTCATAACCCCAAGCTCCTGCTGGGGAATTCTTTTAATCTATGTAAGCTTCACTGCCTCTCATTGAGATGTACCTGTTTGGTTGTCTGGAATTCATTTTCCCAGGCATTTGTTTTCACAAATCTTTTCCTGTGATGTTTCTCTCTCTCTCTCTCTCTCTCTCTGTCTCTCTCTCTCTCTCTTTCTTTTTATTCTTCTTCTGATCTCTAATTTCTTCAAGTCTCATGGCTTTCTTTGCCTCAAATGACATTTGCTAGTATTCTCAATTTAAGTCCAAAAGTAAACTTAATTTCCTGGTTGCTAATGGTAAGCACACAATACTGCCAGAGTATTTCTCTAACATGTAAATCTGGGCATCTTACTCTGCTGCAAAATTCTTTGACTGCCCTTATTATGCACTCAGAATAAAACTAAATTTCCTCATCAGGGACTTGATTTTATCATTCAATCAAACAAATGTGTTTTTATGGAGGGACTTATATGTCCCACACAGTTCTAGTACACAGAAATATAATATTAAAGAGAATATCATATACCCTTGTGGAATTTACATTCTAGTGTGAGAGACCAAGACAATAAAAAATAAGGAAGTCAGGGCACCTCGCAGCTCAATGGGTTAAGCATCCAGCTCTTGATTTCAACTCAGGTCTTATTCTCAGGGATGTGAGTTCAAGTCCCACACTGGGCTCCATGCTGGACATGGAGCAGACTTTAAAAAAAGTGTGAGTCATATAATTTCTGATATAAACTATGAAGAAAATAAAGAAGGATAAAGGAGAGAGTAGTTGGGGGAGGGGTTCTTTAGCTAGAATGATTAGGGAAGACTTCTCTATTGAGTTGACACTTGACCTGAGACCTGAATGACAAGATTAATCAACACCCAAGTATTTATAATAATTATATATTATTAACTGAATTTCATAGAAAACAAACACTTTGAGGTTTATAATAATCATATATCATTATAAACTCTTAACTCAAAGCACTTGTTACCTATGAAATTCAGTTTTGTGTGCTCATTTATTCCCATATATATGAATTTTATAGGAATTATTTTGAACAACAGTCTAATATTGTCTGTTTCTACATACTGTTTCCTTGCAGACTAGATTTTTGTCCTTGGGTATGTCCTCTATATTAATAGAATCTTACAATCAGAGAAGAGCAAACTCTTTTCCAGTTAGTCCTCCTGCTACTTAAAATACCTGCCATCTTGGGCTTGAAATCTTCAAGTATTGTGAGACCTTGTACAATGGTGTTTTCTTCTTAGGTAGAAAATGAGAATGTTGCACATCAAAGACCTCTCCCAAATCTAAAATGTCATGAGTCCATTTTGAGTCATAGGTTTATGATCTACAGAAAACGAACACCTAAGTTGACAAAACATATTAGTTTATGAGCTAATGTTTTAATGGCATGGGAGGTGATGAAAATAATTGATGAATTTATGCATTTTAAAAGTAATGTATGACTTAACTTTTCCTGGATCTGTTATATGCTCAGATGCTTAATGGTTCAATGTTAGTGTTTTGGTTCCTTTTAAATTCCAATAGATATATTTTTAGAAGACCTAAAGAATAGCCTTATATTTGTAGTTTTTTAAAAAGATTTTATTTATTTATTGAGAGAGAGAGCAAGAGGGAGGGAGAGAGTGTGAACAAAGGAAGAGTCAGAGGGATAGGGAGAAGCAAGCTCCCCTCTGAGCAGGGAACCCTACACGGGGCTCGATCCCAGGAGCCTGAGATCATGACCTGAGCTGAAAGCAGACACTTAACTGAGCCACTCAGCCAGAGGACTGAGTGCCCCTCTTTGCAATTTTAAATGATATAAATAAAAGGAGAATGAAATAACGGTAGCACACATTTAAGGAGGTGTTATTAGGAACCATGCTCTAAGTCTCTACATATTAAAATTAGCTCTCACAACAACACTGAGATAGGTTACTAGATTCTTTTACAAATGAGGAATCAAGTTGTTATTGTCTTAGTAGTGCAAAGCCAGTAAGTGGAAGAGCTGGGATTTGGTCCCCAGCAGTCTGATATCAGAGGCTATACTTTTAATTACTGCACTATACTATATTCTTAAGCCCTGTACTGAAGACCCTGGCTGGAAAATGGCAAATTCACACTTAACAATTGGGCTATGAAAGAGAGGAACTAGAATAGTTTTTTTGGGTTTTGTTTTGTTTTTTAAGATTTTATTTATTTATTAGAGAGAGAGAGAGCACACGTGAGAGAGGACAAGCAGTGGAGAGGGAGAAGCAGGTTGCCCATCAGCAGAGAGACCAATACAGGGCTCGATCCCAGGACCCTGGGATTGTGACCTGAGCAGAAGGCAGATGCTTAACCGACTGAGCCACCCAGGCACCCCTAGAATCGTTTTTACAGTTTTTATTTTTTTACATAAATGTGAATGTGGGGCTTAGAAGTTATTCTATTCTTAGAATCCTTTGAAAGACTTCTCTCTATCAAAAGAAATGATATTTCCAAGTGTTTATCAGTAGGTGAATGATAAAGAAGATGTGATCATGCACACAGGTACATACACAGTAGACTACTACAGAGCCATGAAAAGAATGAGTTCTTGCCATTTGTGACAACACGGATGGATCTAGAGGGTATTATGCTAAGTGAAATAAGTCTGAAAAGCACAAATATTACAGGATTTCACCTGTATGCAGAATCCAAAACAAACCAACAAACAATCAAAAAGCAGAAATGGATTCATAAATACGAAGAACAAACTGATGGTTGCTGGAGGGTAAATGTTGGGGGGGGGGGGTGGACAGAATGGTGAAGGAGAGTGGGAGGTACAGGTTTCCAGTTATGGAATTACTATGTCACAGGGGTGAAAGACACAGCACAGAGAATATAGTCAATGGTTCTGTAATAGCACAGTATAGTGACGGATGGCAGCCACACTTGTGGTGAGCAGAGCACAATGTATAGACTTGTGGAACCACTTTGTTGTACACCCCAAACTAATGTAACATTGTGTGTCAACTATACTTCAATAAAAACAATCAGAAAGCTTTAAAAATGTGTATTAAGTGATTTTGCTGCCTTAGGAACAAAACAGAAAAGGTTATTTACTTATTTTCTTTTGTGTAAAGGACAAGTATGTTGCATGATAGTCTTGGTAAGTCACACTATACAGTACAGGTAAGAGGAGGGGAAGGAAAGGAATTCTCATGCCTCTGTAAGTCCATTCCATAAGGAAGGAATCAATACCAAACTGAAATTACAAACAAATATGTAATAGCAGCAATAATGAGCTCCAAAAAAGTGGGGTAAAAGGGAAAGGAGTTCAACTCGTGTCCACGCTCAGATGAGCTAGATCTATGACCAATTTCAGGTGGGATGAGCCCAACTTAGCAGAATTTTGTATACTAGACTCATTCCAAATAGTAGCAAAATGTGACTTCAAGTTCCATATTATGCATGTGTCCAATGAACATTATGAAAATATGAGGCTGGTAGCTGTGTATGTATGAGAAATAAATGCAAACTTCATATAGTATTTTCTTTTCCATCCATAGAACAAAAGTGAGATCCTGAGAAATAAAGACAACAATCTAGAGAGCATGCTGCTGACAGTACAGACTTTTTTTTTTTTTTTTTTTTTTTTTTTTTTTTGCCTCTAACGGGGATAGGAGCTTCTATCCACTCTGTTGAAAAGAAGAATAGCATTAGGTCCACTGCAATAACTCACCAGAAGACCCAGTAGGCTTTGAGATGCAGACTATTACTGCTCAGTGAGTAGACTCTGATGGAAATACTTAGAGAAGGGATTACTGCCATTATTCTGGCTATTACCAACCAGTGGCCTGAGCCTATTAACAGGCAAAGCTTCAGAGGGGGCCTCTCACCACCTAAATCCTGACTATGAGAGGCCACCCTTGAACCATTCTCACCACTATTTTTCAGTGTTCCACACTCCATTCTTACATGTGGGGTGAGCTCATGCTATCTCCTTGCAGCCAAAAAGGTCTGGTTTATTTACAGCTACTTTAGTCAATTTTATAAACAATCTTCACTATGAGCAAAGGCATTTGGGATGCACAGGTGATAAGACACAATATCTACTCTCAAAAATCTGATTTCTTAAAAGAAAAAAAAAATAACCCAAGTAATTATAATGCAAGGCAAAGTGAAATTCATTTTCAAGACATTCCATGGAAGAAGCTGTAAAAGGACAAGTGTTGGGAATTCTTAAAATTTAGTATATCATATGGAATGGGAGGCATCAATCAGTTGCAAGCAACAGACAACAGCCCTGGCTAATGTGAGCAAAAAGTAGATTTAATGAAGGTATATTGGATAGCTGATGAAATCTCTAGGAGAGCCAGACACGGAAGCTTTGCAAATAAAAGCAATGTCCAAAATCACATACCACAGAGCTCACTGATGAAGGCACCGCCGCCACGGGAGCCGGAGACAGATGCCACAACATGTACTACTAACCCATAGACAGTGGGTACAGTCTTCTGACCCCAGAATGACACTTTGCAGTCTCTGAAACCTGGATGTTGCTGCTACCCTTCTCCTCAGAGTGGAGTCCGTGAAGTCCCTTCAGCATCCAGCTGCAAGCCTCAAGTGGTTATCACTCATTGCCAGTATCTGGGGCATGGGCCCACACGGAAAACTCAAGGGTCTAAAAGAAGAGTCATGAAATTTTCACTTTCTCTAGTAGGAATTAGCTCTTTATAATTTGATGGGTTGCGGGGGGGGGGGGGCGACATCCACAAACACAAAACTCACTGTAGCATCTACTACATCAAGCAAGCTATATTGGGCACCCATTTTAAGAATAGGAGATCCCATTTTGGCTTATGTATCCTCTTTCTTTTGTCCAATAAGATAATGCTTTTTATCACTTGAGACCATCCTGTATTCCCTTTTATCTTAGAGCATTTTGCAGTCTCCTTGGTGAGATAGTCTGCACTGGGACTCCTAGGATTTATTTAATCATGGTATTTTCATTTGTGCCCAGCATTATAAACAAGGCTATACTGAAGGGCCAAATGCCTAGTCCAAGGGAAAAATAGTAATGTGTTCAAATTAGATGATGGTGTCGAAGAAAAATAGATGTCACTATAACATGTATTTCCAAAAAGACACTGGTGATAACTCAAAGAGGAGGATGGTTCACCTGACAACCAAGATAAGTTTCAAACCGCAGACATAGAGGGTGACACAATCAGCTGCTTGTGTCCTGACAATGAGCAATATTCGATACCATAAATTTAAGGATGCAGAAGGATGTTAGACCATGGGAAAATGTGAAAAAGGGAAAAATCTCACCCAAGCATTTAACAGAATAATATGGAAAAGGTTTCCCTAAGAGGTTCTGAGTCACTAACAGATGCTCCCTTGATTTCCTCTGACCAGTAAGGGAAAAACTTTCTGTAACTGAGAAGAACTTGCAACGGAATGACCATCCAGCACAAATGATACAAAAGATTCAGGTTATTCTCTCTGAATTTCAGACTCATATCCACAAATGTCTACCAGAAACTGCACTTAAATACTCCCAAGTACGTAATACTCAACACTCCCAGTTGAACTTACTCTCTTCTCACCAGTTCAGGTTTTCCACCTAACATGCCCCTCTGTGAATGATGCCCAGGCAACCAACCAAGACCTTGAATGTCACCAGCAAGTCTTCCTGCTCCTAACCTCCTACATCTAATCTATCACAATTGTCACAGTCATCCTTGCTCAAGTCCTCGGCCCCAGTCCCAGGAATCACAGTTGTGTGCTCACGCTTGCCTCTACAGCTGACCCTGTTGCCCAGAGCCACCCACCATGAAGCAGTCAGAAAGGCCTGCTGAGCAGGAATCTCATCATGGCTCCTCCATACATGGATTTTGGGATTCAGATGAATCTAGTTTAGAATTTTAACTTCTCCATTAAGTAGTAAGATGAGGGGCACCTGGGTGGCTCAGTGGGTTAAAGCCTCTGCCTTTGGCTCAGTTCATGATCCCAGGGTCCTGGGATCAAGTCCCGCATAGGGCTCTCTGCTCAGCGGGGAGCCTGCTTCCTCCTCTCTCTGTGTCCGCCTCTCTGTCTACTTGTGATCTCTGTCTGTCAAATAAATAAATAAAATCTTAAAAAAAAAAAAAAGTAGTAAGACGGTCTTGAGCAAGTCACTCAGCCTCTCCTAGCCTCAGTATCTCTGCTTTTAAATGGAAAAATAATGCTTTTTCGCATGGAGATTCCTCTCAGGGTTAAGTGAGAACATGTGTTAAAAGTGTGCAGCATAGTAGCCAGCATAAAGTAAATCCCTCGGTGGAATTTTCCAACATCGTTATCAAGAAGTAAAGTCTTTTTGGTGTGGATTTGCAATTAGAGAATTCTAATGCAAAGCTAGTTCATTTTTTTGAATAAAGAAACAGAAAGGACACTGGATAAAGGATTATTTGCATGCCATAAGGAGTGCCATGTAACAAATGACACTCTTGGAATCCCCCAAGGGGACAGGGGATTGTTTACTTCTTAGTGGGAGCAGTGTGCAAAAAAAAAAAAAGAAAAAAGAAAAATCCACCAAGATGCATGAGGAGTGGCAACAGCAACAGCTGCGGCACCATTAAATGTTTTACAGGTATTCATTCATTTATGTATTCATCAAACATTTATTAAGCACCTACCATGTGCTCTGTGCTTCTTGTTGGGAATATCAAGAATAAAATTCAAAGCATGCTTTTAAAGAAGCTCACAGTTCAGTGAGAAAACCATACTTGAATATGTTTTATATGGTCACAGAATATACCTCCCATCCTTTGATACCTTCAAGATCTCCATCAAGAGGGAAAGGAACCAGAGGAAGTGATAAGAGCAGGACAAGGGTTGGGGGGAATGAAGGTCATTCGAGAGAGAAAGAGCAGCACATGGACAGATGCTTCTCCCAGATATCCTGATTGTTGGGTCAGCAGTGAGCCTTTTAATGTGTTTGAAGCATGTGCATCTTCTTATGGCAGGCTCTTGAACAGCAACCTGAGACAACAATTAGTATGGTACTGTTGACTATAGAATCTGGGAACATCCAAGATGTCTCCTTGATTGATCACTGCCTCTCTCTAGTATCCAAGTTTAATTGATTCAAAAAATCAATTCTCAGGGTGCCTGGGTGGTTCAGTGGGTTACACTTGTGCCTTAGGCTCAGGTCATGATCTCAGGGTCCTGGAATCGAGCCCCGCATCGGGCTCTCTGCTCAGCGGGGAACCTGCTTCCCCCTCTCTCTCTGCCTGCCTCTCTGCCTACTTGTGATCTCATTCTCTGACAAATATATGAATAAAATCTTTAAAAAAAAAAAACCCGAATTCTTCTCAGTCCCTTCTCTTTCAAAATGCACCAGGGGGATAAAATCTGCCCTTCTATACTCTATCCACCCACTTCCACCTGACCAAACACTCTGAAAGATGCAGTGGCCTCTGGCTCATTGCAGGGGTAGCAGAAGCCAGGACTGGAGAAATGTAAGGCCATGTTTTCGTTAACTGAATCATATCTTAGTGCCACACAAGGATTTTTCAGGCTCTGGGTGCCTCACAGGGAGGGAGTCCACAAAGCACTCTCAGTCATCTGTCTCTATCTCTGGCTCAGTCTCTCTCCTTTCTCCCTGCCTCCTGCCTCCTCCCACCCTTTAGTGTCTCTACTACCCCTTCATATCTCTGTTCAGCCATCCAAACTATTGTTCAAAAAAACTAAACTCTTCCCCATAAAATTTCTTCCTGTTCTTTCCTGCCTTCATTACTCATGGCATTCTCCTCAGCCCAGTCACTGAGAGTCCTAGAGAAGGAAAGAGGACCATGGCTCCCCCAAATCCAATTTCAACTCCTTCTCAATAAGCTCTATAGTTCCCCCCGAGCTCTTCACTAACATTAAAGTCATGTTACCTAAATTTGAATCCCTGTTCCACCTTTATCTATAAGAACGTTGGAGTTCTCTCTGTATCTCAGTTTCTTCATTTGTAAAATGGGGAGAATTCTAGTATCTACCTAATATTTTATGATAAAATTATTTAAAATACATAGTTAGAATAATGCTAGTATGTAATAAATGGTAAATATTGCCACTGTTATCTATGAAGAAAGCACACTTCACAAAGACATTCATTGATCTTACTCAGGAAAAGTTCCACATCTTTGAAGGAAAGGACATTTAGCCAGTTGGCATTGCATAAATACACTTCCTGGGTTAGCTATTCCACCCTCTCCCCATCTCACAGTGAGAAGTCCTTGGTCTTCTTACCTTAGCGTAGCTCACCAACTACATAGTGAGTCTGGGTCTGAGTTCTTGATCTCAGAACTGATTCAAAGTATCTTAGGCCCAAACATGAGGGTCTGAGAGTCACACAAGGGAGTGTGAGTTTCAGTTCTGAAGCAATAGATATCCACTAAAAGTCCCACAGGAGGAAACGATGATTAGATTTTCATTGTATTTTTTTAAAAAAGATTTTATTTATTTGTTTGTTGGAGAGAGATAAAGTGAGCACAAGCAGGGGGAGGAGCAGACAGAGGAGAAAGCAGGGAGACTGATGTGGGACTTGATCCCAGGACCTTGGGATCATGACCTGAGCTGAAGGCAGGCACTTAGCTGACTGAACCACCTAAGCATCCCCAAATGTTCATTTTAGAAGGAGAATTCTGGTAACAGTTTATGTAGATATACTGGGTTGGAAGTAGAAATGGCTGGAGGCAGGGAAACCATATAAGGCACTAATGGAATAGTCCAGGCAAGAAATGATGGGGACCTGGACTTAAGCATGGCAGAAGAAATAGAAGTGAGCATCTTTGGAAGTAGACTCACAAGGACTTGGGCATGAAAGGGGAAGACAGAAAGTTTTTAGCTTGGGCAACTGGCTAGGTGGCCATTGGTTGAGACAGAGAATAAGAAATATGGAGGAAACCTGAAGGGAGAATAATGAGCCCTTCCTTTGAGCATATTAAGTTTGAGTATTTCTGAGTAGAGGCATATAGTAGGCTGTTGGAAATATGGATCTGCCTCTGAGTAGAAATGTCCAAGAGAAAAGACCTAGGAGACATCACCACATAAATGAAGACCAAGTCATCAAAACTAATAAGATCACCCAAGAGCAAGACACAGATCAGGGGGGAAAAGGATCAAGAACAAAACCCTAACATCCAAGGTGGATGAAGACTGTCAAGTGTAAGTGAGAGAGGGCACGGTCAGGAGGCAAAGGGAGAACCAGAAAGTGCAGTGTCACGGAAGCTAAGAGGTGAGCAACATTCAAGTTTTGTTCGTCTGTCTCAACATTGATAGAACATCTATGTGTCAGGCCCTACAACAGGTGCTGCAACTACATCTGCAAAAAGAAAAAGAAAAAAGAATTGTCTCTGGCCTCCCAAAATTATCTTCTGAGGGACACAGAGAAGGAACAGTAGGCGGTAATAAGATGTTACAAAAAAATCTAAAACAGGCAAGGGGATTGAGAGTAATGGGAGAAGAGATGGGTGCCATTTTATTTATTTATTTTATCATTATGTTCAGTTAGCCAGCATATAGCACATCAATGTAGTGTTCAACAATTCGTTGGTTGCACGTAACACCCAGTGCTCATCACCACATGTGCCTCCCTTCATACCTGTTACCCGGCTACCCCACCGCCTCCCTTCTGCAACCCTTCGTTTGTTTCCCTGCACCCGGAGTCTCTCATGGTTTGTCTCCCTCTCCGACTTCTTCCCATTCAGATTTCCCTCCTTCCCCTGTGCTCTTCTGTGCTATTCCTTATGTTCTACCTGGGAGCGAAAGCATATGATAATTGTCTTTCTCTGCTTGACTTACTTCACTTAGCATAATCCCTTCCAGTTCCACTCATGTCGATGCAAATGGTAGGTATTCATCCTTTCTGATGGGTGCCATTTTAGATAACTGGGTCACGGAGTCCTTCTTTAAAAAGTGACATTTACACAGAGACCCAGATGAAGAGAAAGAGAGCCATGGAGATTTCTGAGAGAATAATGTTCTAGAGGCAAAGACACCAGCACATACAAAGGCCATGAAACAGCACTGTTGGCTTGTTTGTGGAACAGTGGGTAGGCCTGTGTAGCTGTGGTCTGGTAAGTAAGGGGGCTGTAATAGAAAAATGAGGCAAGAGAGTTGGCCCTGGGCCAGACCATGCAGGGTCTGGCTGAGAGGTCAAGTGTGATGACTGAGAAGATGCTATTAGATTCAACAATTAACAGACCATTGATGACCATCGTGAGAGCAATTCAGTCAAGTGTTGTGGAAAGAAGCCAAAGAGACTGCAGGAGTTGAGAATTGGATTGCACAAGAGAAAGGAGAGAAAGCAAGCACAACTCTCTTTCAAGATGTGTGTGAACGAAGGAAAGGAGAAAGGGCAGGAGCCTGACGGCATTGTAGGGCTGAGACAGGATTTGTTTTAAGATGGGGAAAACTTGACAGAAACGAAGATGTAGGAGAGAAAGAGGGAGAACCATGGACAAAGCAAGACCCCATGAACAAAACAATAAGACCAGAAGCACAAGGGCAACAAAGCTCCAGAGAGGAGGGAGAATCTCTATTTGCATGGAGCTGTGCACAGGCAGAAATGGTGGCAGGGAGGCGGGCTTGGGAGTTCATGTGCACTGGCCTCTGTCCTTTCTGAGAACAAAGAGGCAAAGTCCTGTTGACAGGGAGGGGACTGGTTAGGAGTGGGAGCCTGGCAAGGGCAGGAAAGGCTATCTGGAGAGGAAGTAGCCAGGAGTCAGGGAAGATGTTGGGAGAGTGGCAGCCCACACTGAAAACATTACCAAAGGCAGGGAGCCCAGGAGAGCGTTTGAGAACTCCTGCATCTAGTGACAGCCAGGACAGAACCTTGAGGGGTGGGGAGGGAGTCAGGCCAGAAGGGACCCTGGCGGGTAAATGGGAAGAGACAGGAGAGGAATAGGAGCCATCTGGGAAGCTGATGCGTACACACTAGTGCCAACCGCTAGTGTGAAAAAAGTGGTGGTTAACAAGAAAATCCACCCTGTAAAATTTCTATGAATTTAGCAATGCATATGCACAGCTAATTAAATCCATATACAATCTGTCCAGATCCAACTATTTCCTTTGTTTCTAAAGTTCTGGTAAAGCAAATCTTTCAATTATGGTGACCTGATAAGTCCTTAAGACTGGAAGTATTTCTTTCGTTATCAGGACATTACAGAACAGTGATTCAGAGCAGTGATGGTCTCTGGTGCAAGGATGCCTGCCTGGGTTTGGATCTCTCCTTTGACCCTTATCAGCTCTGTGACCTTGGCTTGGCAAGTTACTCTCTATATCTCGTTGTTCTTAACTGTAAAATGAAAAGAATGATAATATCTACCCTCGTCATTATTACAAATGGAAGTTATTTAGAACAGGATCTGGTAATATGAACACTGTATATATACCTGTTCGACAATTAGAATTCTCTTTCGGTCAGTAATAATGCAAAGCATTGGACACAAATTAGCCTAATCCTCATTTGAAACCTGTAAGGTAAGGTTTTATTGTTCCCATTTCACAAATGAAATAGACTCGTTTTCCAAGGCCATTCAGCAAGGTAGAAGAAGTGTCAGGATTTGAACCCCTGTATATCTGTTCCCAAAGCAGTGCTCTTTTCACTAAATCACTATATACCAGGAAGGTTTTTGCTTGCAAAGGCTACATTTGTGTGTAATTTCCAAGTACAGAAGATCAGGGATGTACTTGATGCTGTTCCCTTTTGAGTGGCTTATGTGGTCTGTTTCCACATGCTTCTCAGCTATGGAATCCAAATCGTATCACACACTCACACACAAACACACACACACACACACACACACACACACACCCCTACACCAAACCTAGGGCTGAATCAAAGCCCAGATTTTGAGGTTAAATTTAAAGAATGTTAGTTTTGGCTTGGTCATTTGAAACCTTTAATAACATTTGATACATTGACTTTCAGCCACCCTGAAGTCTTTTCAAAATGTCAACAGAAAGGATTGATTTGTAGTCACTTTTATATAGCTGCTCAAGCCCTCCCACGCTACGTAGATGACTGATGAAAATGAAATGAGCCATTTCCACTGTCTACCTTCGGAATTCCCTCCACAAACAGCACCAGCCATTTCTATTCTTGTCCCTTGCTGGCACCAAGCCTTCAGCTGCAGCCCGGCTTCTCAAACGCTGGTCCAGGCTGCTCTGTGACGATGTTGTCACAGGTCTGCAGCAACATGGAGAAATTTAAAATAAAAACATCCACACATGCTCAGTGGGCTGAGGTTTCTCTTTTGGAAAGGGCCATCTTGTCAGAGATTCAGAATCACAGGATGTTCAAGATCATAGCATCGCACACTCCAGAGTCAGATCTGTGACTTCAACTCACAGCCTCACTACCTACCCTGGTACCTTAGTTTCCCCTCTTTTAAGTGAAAGGCGTTCCAGGTTTTTGGTGAGGATTGAATTCATGCATATAAAACATTTAAGAATGTGCCCAGCACATAGCACTCAAAACACATAACTCACTGGCATCATCATGGTATCTTACTCTTTCGACCTTCTTAGTTTAAGAAATAGTCTTCACTTTTATAAGCAGGGTCATGAGTACATGGTTGTTGCAGAGGTTGATTTGGGGTGGTTTTTGGGGTATATTTAATTGGTTCTTGTTTTAATATTCTTGCTTGACAAAATAAAAAGTGTAAATGATGTCATTGGCACATCGTGTTTGTTGGTTCTTGTTCATTTTGTCCTTTGGTGTTGTCTTAATGTCCTTGGTGGCCAAAAGAAAAAGTTGACAAACTGAGGTCAGTCTCCAAATTAATTCTAATTTTTTCCCATCCATAAAACCCCCCAACTTGGGCCCCCCTAGTCAACCTTAGGAATTTTCTCTTAGCTCCACCCCAGCCCCGTGCTGCCCCGGATTGTAGCGCATCCCATTTTCATTCAAGTCAGTGGGATAAAGGAATACAATTAAGACAGCTAGTGTAACTCCTGGGACACTTCTGCCAACCCATCTAATTAAAGACTGCAGCAGTTATTTGGGCAAAGCAGAAAGATTACCATCGGCTTAAGTAATGAAACTAGTTTTATAATTTGAGAATTTGGGGCTCTAAGAGGGCAGCATGTCCATTTGCTTTACAAAAATATCTCATGTGGTTGAGCCAAGATTTTTCTTTTAAATGTGAAATAAAATCAATTTAATCAGAATTAACTCAACCCACAAATATACAGAAAGTCTTAGATTGAGACTTACTATTCTTAAAATCTTAAACTTCTGCAAATATGTTCATAGATGACTATAATTACTATTCTGAGAAGTCTGTTAAGCAGCAGTTCTCAAAGTAAGTGATTCAAAACAGTCTTCCCCTGAATACTATGTTAGTTTTCTGGGGCTGTTGAAACACCGTACCACAAACCGAGTGGCTTAAGCAACAGATATTTATTCTCTTAACAATTCTGGAGGCTAGAAGTCTGCGATCAAGTTGTCCTCAGAGCCACCTTCCCTCCGAAGGCACTATGCGAGGCTGCGTCACAGACCCCGGTCCTAGCTTCTGGTGGTTCCTTGGCCAGTGGAGTTCTGCCTGGGTGTGTGTCAGTCTTCATGTTCAAATCTGCCCCTTTTATAAGGACGGCAGTCACATTGGATTAGGGGCCCAGACTATTCCATTATGTCCTCATTTTAAACATCTGTAATGACCTTAGTTGCAAATAAGGTCACATTCTGAGCTAATGAGAATCGGGGCTTGCTAGAGACTGAATGCTTCTACTCTCCCAGCTTCAAAGGTTGAAAACCTATCTCCAAGGTGATGGTATCTGGAGGTGAGGGTTTTGAGAGGTGATTAGGTCAGGAGGTCAGAATCTTCATGAATAAAATTAGTGCCCTTATAGAAGAAACCCCAGGGGGCTCTCTTGCCCCTTCTACCATGTGAGGACACAGCAAGAAGATGGCCATATATACACCAGGAAGGGGCTCACACTGACATTGAATCGACCAATGGATTTCCAACCTCTGGAACTGTAAGAAATAAATCTTGTTTAAGACACCCACTCTATAGCTTTTTTGTTATAGCAGCTGACACTGACAAGATTCCAATATGGGAATTTGTGGGGGAAGGGGGATGACACAATTCAACCCATAACAAATACTCTTCCAAAGAGAGTTCTAATACCAAAGATATTGGGAAATTTTGCCGACTCCACACTATCCACATTCATAAAGCATATCACATCTTAAAAATATCAAGGCTCCCTAAAATAAAGAAACTTTGTACAATAAGACTTTGTAAAACCCAGTTTTCTCAAAATTAGGTGACTGGGAAAGCTATTTTCTTAAATGACACTTATTTACATCCCACCCTCATAACCCATAGAGAACCCCTCAGAAAATGTAATCGAATTTCAAGCAGGAGAGCAGCCCAGAGCTGAAACCATGGCCATTTTCTATAATAACTGAGAAAACAAATTCTAGGCATGGCAGCAAGCCTATGATGGTCGGCAACCCTCTGGCCTCTTCTTGTCTCTTTGGGAGGAGAGGGGGAGGGTTACAAATCCCGGACACAGAAGCTCTTTGTGACAATTATGACAGACTCAGAATCAAGTGGCCAAAAGGGACGCCATCATTAAAGGCGGAGGGAAAAACACGATGCTGACATTCTGCCAAAGCTCTTTAAATGAGGTCATGCACTTGAGTGCACAGACGATTGCTGATAACCAGCAAGGCAGGCAGAATTGGTGGGAAACAACAGACATGGTGGTGGCTGTTTTATGAGTGGGAAGGAAAAGGAGGGGGGTGAGCCCCAGAGCTGTCCTAACCTCCGCCTCTGATCATCTGAGCCACAGCTGGCTGCCTTGGGCAGGTGCTCAGTGGCTCTCTGAGCCCCAGGTGCTCGTGGGCCTGAGCTCGGCTGCCACCCTGGGAGCCTCGGAACTGTGGTTTGTCACCCTGATAATCCCACTCTGCACGTCCCCCTGCTTGACAGGAGCAAGAGAGAAGTCACTGTGCAGGGGCTGATGTGCTTTTCTTCTCAAGCAGATGCTGCTTTATTGGACGCCTGACTTTGCGATTAACTTTGGCTTATTTTTTGCCATATGCCTTTCCCAAAGCTGCTTTAGCTCTGGGTGCAAGCCGAGTCGGTGCGATTTCGTTAATCCTGGACTGCCTCTGCTCTCTGCATCTGGCTCACTGCTGGGGCTGCAGACAGCACTTTGCTCCCCTCCTTTGGGCTGGCTAGAACAATTGCGGGCCTATGGGTCTCGACAGGCTCATTATCGATTTAGCCCATAGACTCCTATCAGACCCTGCAGAACCACTATCTTCATTCTGAGCTGCAAGAAAAAAAATATGCTAAATATGATAACACCTGTGGAGTCTTTTTCAGGCCTGATATGGAAAAGAAGAAATGAACAATGGTAGTGCAAGAGGAGAAGGACAGCCAATCAGGAGCACTGAATTGGAAGGCAAGCTCGCCTCAGGTATGTGAAGATGTGGAAAGTGATACCCGAATTTTGATGAGAAACAAATATTGAATAAAACATTTGCAAACAGATGGGGGAAGAACACGATGTCTGCTTTTTAAAGAAAACCCACTCAACTGGATTCACATAAAGGCAGTGCGATCGAGTCGTAAAAGGCAATTGGCATCCTCTGGTTAAAAACGAGGCTTTGAAAGCAAATTTCCAGGGCTTTCAATTATAGCCTCTAAATTCCACACGGAGGCCCTTATCCACATGAAACAACCGCTTGCCAGGTGAAATGATTGGCTGAACAGATCAGAAATGGAGATGCTGGCGCAATGTTAGGGTCATGAAACCCAAGCAGACACCGTCTGAATGATAAGCCCAGACTCCCATTTGGCTTTTATTTGAAGCCATAGAAGATCCATTTTCTTTCCTATTGTTACACTGCAGAGGACTCAGTACACACACACACACACACACACACACACACACATGCACACAAACATGAAATTTTCTGCTTCCCCATTTAGAAAAAAGGAAGAAAAACATCTGCCCTGCAGCCCGCTTGCCAAGGGCACACATGCTTCCTGCACTCCCCTCTCCATTCCATTTTAAGGGAGGCCATGAAACAAAATAAAGATGAACCCATTGGGGGAGACCATGGGAAAATAGTTCTTGGTTCTCCTGGTGAGAAATTGAAACCCAACAAGACTGTTGGATAAAATGCAGTTGTTCTTCAGTCAGCAACATATTGTAAATTCTGCCTTGGAAACCAAACCAAAGGATTGCAAAAAGCTTGGAGATGGGGAAGGAAAACAAAACACAGGAGGGTGGTTAGTGATTCCCCACCAGTGGTCTGGGGTGTTCTTTAAAACTGCATCATTATGATGGGCTCCCTGCAGGGCTTTTTCTAAGCAATTCCTTCTAAATGCCCTCAGAGTGGGAACATGTTGTAAGTTCAAGGAAGAATGAATTTCTGAGAGGGAATACCCAACCTCTTTGGGATCTACGAACCAGAAGGTGGTGCAGGAGGGCATTCTGGTGCTAGGAATTACAATTGCCACAAGAGATAAAATATGACGGAATCTAACCTCTTTTGGCAAAGTTCATAATATTTTGCCAAGTTTTCATGAGCGAAGAAAAAAAAAATAAAAGCATTTCATTTCTAATAGTGCATCTCTCTTTCCCACTCCAATGCCACCCATTTTTGTTTTGTTTCCACTAATAAATCATCTTAACAGCCATGTGGAAGTCCTGAGATGAATGTCTACTCAAATATGCTCTATTTTATCATTGAGATGAACTGTAAGACAGGTATGCCATGGCCCTCCAAAGCCTTCCAGAAGGCTGTATCCTCTAACACAATGTTCTCTATCCTGGCTGAACCTGGGTATCATCTATGAAGTTTTGTTGTTGTTGTTGTTGTTGTTTAATGCTGATGCCTAGCTCTTCCCTCCCCAGAGATGCTAATTTATAATTGGTCTGTGTTGCAGCATGGCATTATGATTTTTTAAATTTCTCAGACGATTCTAATTTGTAGCCATTGTTGAGAACCAATGTGAGACCAACCTATAGCATGGGGGCTTATTGTCCTTTCAGACTTATTTCTCTAACATCCTGTTGGTTTCTTGACCTTCCAGGATTCCCCACGGGCATCTCTCCTGAATCATCAATGATATTTTAAGTCTGAGGTGCAGCCCAGTGAATGGGCCTGGTATCCTTTTCTGCAAGAGCCTAATAAACAAAGTAGGCTCCCTTCTCCCTGCTATCTGACCTCTCAGTCTCCCCACAACCAATACACCAGATGCACCTCACACAGAAAGGAAATTTCAAGGAAGGATGGGGGCAATTTTGGGAAGGAGCTATAAGCCTAGAAATGTACAGGAGGTTCTACCGAATTGGACTTTCCTGAGCCGGAAAGGTAGGGTATCCCTCATGGGTAGTTCCCCCACTATTTACCAGGGCTCCCTGCCAGCATGGTAGCTAGTTCATCTACCAAAAACCCTTTCTAAAGTCTCTCAGTAGAAATCTCTCTCTTCTCGGGGAAAACGCAACCCTCCCCACTCCCAGACCAGCCCCCCATACACCATATTCCACAGATTTCTGCAGTCTTGAGAAGTGGCCATCTGTGAAAACCAGGTGGGCTGTGTTACTGTCAGCCTTCCAAGCTCCTCAACTTGCCAGAGGAGTAATGGAGTCCAGTAATGGAGTCCAGTCCCAAAGTGGTCCTAGATACTCCAGTTAAGGTTTCTTGGTGGTAGCTTACCACCAGAGTTGTAGACTTCAACTAGAGCATCTACAATTAGGTAGCCTATGTCCAGAGTGTGCAATTTGTCCCTTCCCACTCCCTACACATATCACTACAGTCTTAGTTTGGGGTCTCAAACTTAAACTTAACCTCAGAGACCAGGGAGATAAGGGGGTATAGGACAGCAAGGAATGTTGGTAACTTAATTCATTTAATGCTATTCGACACTGTATTAGTGTATTAGGGTCTCCATAGGACCCTGAATTAGTTAGTTAGAGAAACAGAACCAGTAAGATATGGATATATATATATTTTTTTTCCATATGAAAGTTTGTGTATATACAGAATGTAAATTTATTATGAGGAATTGGCTCACGCATTTTTGGAGGCTGAGAAGTTCCGCAATCTGTCTTCTGCAAGACGGAAGCCCAGGAGAGTTGGTGGTATAAATTTAGTCCAAGTCCAAAGACCTGAGCATGGGGGTTGCCAATGGTTTAAATCCCAGTACAAAAGCTGAAGGGGATGAGATGAGATGGCTCAACTCACACAGGGAGGCAGGAAGCAAAGCAAGGACAGTTCTCCCTTCCTTCTCCTTTTATTCTCTTCAGATCCTCAACAGACTAGATGATGCCCACTGACAAGGAGGGAGGCAATCTACTTTATTTAGTCTGATTCAAATGCTAATCTCATCCAGAAGCACCCTTACAGACACACTCAGAAATAATGTTTACTCTGTACACACCACGGCCAGTCAAGCTGACATAAAATTAGGTGTCCCAAACACTAGAGGCATTAAGTGTAAAAATTATGAAAAAATTATAAAAAATTACTGTGACATACAAACAAAATACATTTGAGAATCTAAGTCAGCCTACTGCTTCCAGCTTTTGAACTCTGATCTAAATCTATATTGAGAAAAGAATACCTCTTCATCCAGCCTTCAAGGCATATGTCCCAGCCTTGGCACTCAACAGGTGTCACTATTGAGTTCAAAAAGATGTTTGAGAAAGGGGAACCCTCTTACACTGTTGGTGGGAATGCAAGTTGGTGCAGCCACTTTGGAGAACAGTGTGGAGATTCCTCAAGAAATTAAAAATAGAGCTTCCCTATGACCCTGCCATTGCACAACTGGGTATTTACCCCAAAGATACAGATGTAGTGAAAAGAAGGGTCATCTGTACCCCAATGTTTATAGCAGCAATGGCCACAGTCGCCAAACTGTGGAAAGATTCAAGATGTCCTTCAATAGACGAATGGATAAGGAAGATGTGGTCCAAATATACTATGGAGTATTATGCCTCCATCAAAAAGGATGAGCACCCAACTTTTGTAGCAACATGGATGGGACTGTAGAGATTATGCTGAGTGAAATAAGTCAAGCAGAGAGAGTCAATTATAATATGGTTTCACTTATTTGTGGAGCATAAGTAATAACACAGAAGACATGGGGAGCTGGAGAGGAGAAGGGAATTTGGGGAAATTGGAGGGGGAGGTGAACCATGAAAGACTATGGACTCTGAAAAACAACCTGAGGTTTTTGAAAAGGTGGGGGGTGGGAGGTTGGGGGAGCCAGGTGGTGGGTTGAGGAGGGCACGTATTGCATGGAGCACTGGGTGTGGTGCAAAAACAATGAATACTGTTACACTGAAAAGAAATTAAAAAATAAAATAAAATAAAATGTAAAGTACTTGTAAAATAAAATAAATAAAAGAATCAAGTTAAAGCATTAAAAAAAAAAAATAGAGCTAGCCTATGACCCTGCAATTGCACTACTGGGCATTTACCCCAACGATACAGATGTAGTGAAAAGAAGGGCCATCTGGATTTCCCGTTCCAATACCCGCAAGCTCTGCGACACTCAGACACCCCCGATCCTTCTGTGACCCTGCGGGACCTGAGACCACGCTGACCCCGCATGGGCTTCGCCCCAGTTTAGCCTCTGGAGCAATGTCCCTCAGCAGAACAGACTTTTAAAAGTCCTGATTTTGTGCTCCATTGCTCCGTTGCTTGCCGGGAGCCGGCCCCTTCCCCCGGGGTCTATCTTCCCGTCGCTTTGGATTCACTTCTCTGCCAGTCCTACCTTTCAGAAAGTGGTTGTTTTCTGTTTCCAGAATTGCTGTTCTTCTTCTCTTCGATCTGCTGATGGATTTGCAGGTGCTTACAATCCTTAGATAAGCTATCTAGCTGATCTCCTGCTAGCTGAAGTAGTCTCAGCCTGCTACTTCTCTGCCATCTTGACCCAGCAATTGCACTACTGGGTATTTACCCTAAAGATACAAACATAGTGATCCAAAGGGGCACGTGCACCCGAATGTTTATAGCAGCAATGTCCACAATAGCCAAACTATGGAAAGAACCTAGATGTCCATCAACAGATGAATGGATAAAGAAGATGTGGTATATATACACAATGGAATACTATGCAGCCATCAAAAGCAATGAAATCTTGCCATTTGCGACAACATGGATGGAACTAGAGCATATCATGCTTAGCGAAATAAGTCAAGCAGAGAAAGACAACTATCATATGATCTCCCTGATATGAGGAAGTGGTGATGCAACATGGGGGCTTAAGTGGGTAAGAGAAGAAACAATGAAACAAGATGGGATTGGGAGGGAGACAAACCATAAGTGACTCTTAATCTCACAAAACAAACTGAGGGTTGCTGGGGGGAGGGGGGCTGGGAGAGGGGGGTGAGGTTATAGACATTGGGGAGGGTATGTGCTTTGGTGAGTGCTGTGAAGTGTGTAAACCTGGCAATTCACAGACCTGTACCCCTGGGGATAAAAATATATGTTTATAACAAATAAAAAAAATTTTTTTTTAAAAGGGCCATCTGTACCCCATTGTTGATAGCAGCAATGGCCACAGTTGCCAAATTGGAAAGAACCAAGACGCCCTTCAATGGACGAATGGATAAGGAAGATGTGGTCCATATATACTATGGAGTATTATGCCTCCATCAGAAAGAATGAATACCCAACTTTTGTATAACATGGATGGGACTGGTAGAGATTATGATGAGTGAAATAAGTCAAACAGAGAGAGTCAATTATCATATGGTTTCACTTATTTGTGGAGCATAAGGAATAACATAGAGGACATGGGGAGCTGGAGAGGAGAAGGGAATTGGGAGAAATTGGAGGGGGAGATGAAATATGAGAGACTGTGGACTCTGAGAAACAATCTGAAGGTTTTGGAGG
The DNA here is from genome assembly GCF_009829155.1 of Mustela erminea. NCBI lineage: Eukaryota > Metazoa > Chordata > Mammalia > Carnivora > Mustelidae > Mustela > Mustela erminea. The sequence continues at coordinate 45,838,613 of NC_045623.1, read as the reverse complement.
GGAGGCTGTGGGAGGTTGGGTGAGCCTGGTGGTAGGTATTAAGGAGGGCACGTATTACATGGAGCACTGGGTGTGGTGCATAAACAATGACTTCTGGAACACTGAGAAGAAATTTAAAAGAAAAAGGCTATTAAAAAAGAGTCTGTTAAAAAAAAAAAAAGATATTTTGATCATTGCTTCCCCTCCAGGAAGAGGACTTACCTTAATCACCATCTAGGTTCTATATTAACATTAGTGGCTGTGCTCTCTGTCCTCCTGCTCAACAAAGCTGTAATTACGTTCACTTTTACACTCTTGATAAAGCTGCTGTCTTTACCCCCACTCCCACCAGCTGGCTGATACCCATTTCCACCTCAAGTCTCAGCTGGTGTGGTACCCCCTCAAGGGAACTTATCTACCACACCACCCTAGTTAATTTCAACCCGTCGTGCATCCCCATAGGACCCTGTATTGACCTGCTCATAAAACCCTCCATAGTTTTAAATATCTGCTCTACGCATATTGACTAATTGGAAACAATTTGTAAGTCAGATGACGTTGTATGTTAGTGAGGTTGTGTATCAACAGGAACAACATAAACTGAATACCACCGGTCGGAGTGAAAATTTGCACAATACATAACAGCATAGAAATTCAACTCCTAAGTATAAACCACAGAGAAACTATTTCAATGCATTCAGGGACATATTGATGAGAATGTACAAAGCAGTATTGTCTGTCATGTACATCATCAGGAAAATGGATAATTAAACTGTCTTAACTAAAGTGTATTTATAAAATGGATCACTATGCAACAATAAAAATAAAGATATTAAAGCTCTACATACCAGCAGATGAATGTCATAAGCATAATTCTAAGATAAAAATTTGAGTTATACAAGACTACCTGCAGCATGGTGTAGTTTATGTCAAGTTTAAAAATACCTCCACACAGTTATAACTTGTTTGAGGAACACATAGATGGAGTAAGTTGTATTAGTTTGCTGGGGCTGCTGTAACAATACCATGCTGTAACAATACATTGTTACACACTTTACATACAATATGTAATCATACAGTAACAGTACCGCAACCTGGATGGCTGAAACAATAGAAATGTGTCTTAGGGTTTGGGAGGCTATCAATGTCTTATGGTTCTGGAGATCTCAATCTGAGATCAAGGGATCATCAGGGTTAGCATCTGAAGGCTGTAAGAGAATCTGTGCCATCCATGTAGACTAGCTTCTGGCAGTTTGCTGGCAACCTGTAGCGTTTCTTGACTCATAGATGTGTCATCCTGATCTCTGCCTGCATCTGCCCATGGCTTCTCCCCATGTATGTGTCTATCTCTTGTCTTGCCCATGGCTTCTCCCCATGTGTGTATCTATCTCTGTGTCCTGCCCATGGTTCTCCCCACATGTGTGTCTATCTCTGTGTCCTGCCCATGGCTTCTCCCCACATGTGTGTCTAACTCTGTGTCCTGCCCATGGCTTCTCCCAGTGTGTGTATATCTCTGTATCCTAATTTCCCCTTTTTATAAGGACACAGTGATAGTAGATTAGGACCTACCCTAATAATCTTTTCTTTTCTTTCTTTTTCTTTCTGAAAGAGAGGAGGCAGGGGCAAAGGAGAGGGATAGAATCTTAAGGAGACTTCACACTGAGCATGGACCTTGAGATCATGACTTGAGCTGAAATCAAGAGTCAACCACTCACCCAACTGAGCCACACGGCACCCCTCTAATAATCTTTCTTTAACCTGACAATTTATAAATGCCTATTTCCAAATAGAGTCACATGCACATGTACTAGGGGTTAGGACTTAAACATATTGGGGGGATACAATTCAATCTATAACATAAATGTGTAAAGAAATGCATGGTAATGATAAATGTTGAATTAAGTGAAGAGGTTTCTTCAAAGGAAAAGGAGGGACATGTGTTTATGAACTTCAGCAGTCATGAGAATATTTTATGTCTCAAGTAGATCATGCATATACAAATATTCACTCTATTATTCTTTATAGCTCCCTTAATGTCTAAAATACTTTGTAATAATTATAAAATATGTATTTTATGATAATTAAAATATTTTTTCTTCTTAATGTAGGTCTTCAAATTATACTGTAAAATCTGTGAGAGCAGAGCCTTTGTATCACCAACCCAGCACAATGCCTGGCTTGTAATAGGTATCTAGCAAGTCCCTGAATTAATTTATGAAGCAGACATCATTGTACTACATGGAGATGAGGAAAATGATGTTATGATCACATTAGTCTACAGATGATCAGCAGAGTCAGGGCTCGAACTCAAGTGCCCTTACTTTCCAAATATCACTATTTCCCTTTCTTGATGAGTAGGAGGAGAAACGAGGACCCAGAAATCCAAGGAGCTATTGCTCCTTTATTGTTATCACTGGATATTCAATAGTTAATTGAGCAGAGACACTCACAACCTCTTGAATGACAAACCAACTACTTGAGAACTTAGATACCAAGATGTTAATATGTGGAGATCCACAACCACTGCAATTTTATTACCTGCCACCGTATGAATCTGGTTGAATACAGGTGGGTAGCCTTGAAGAATTACAATGATTATATCTTCCTGTGGCAAAGGTACATAAACAATGAACTAGAGGGATCTAGAAGGGGGAAAGGCATATGCTATAGCACATCTCTAGGGATAATTTTATCTAGTAAATCTTCTATTATTCTCAATTATCTTCCCTTATTTAGGGATTGTCTCTTGGTCCACAGAAGTTCGTCTTTCCAGCAAGTTCATACTATGTGTCCCCACACCTCTCCTCCTGGTTAATTTAACCTGGGATAAGCACCAGACCAACATTACTAATTGGATGTGGATGTGGAACTGAGACTGAGAAGTATTGGTCAGTCTTTGCATCTGAATGGAAACGTAACATCTGAATTTGGATGCTCTCAGGTGGCCATATTCCACATGTTAGACAAGAAACCTAGAAAGAGAGTCTATAGACAAAGACAGAAACATGGATAGAAAAAGAGAAAAAGAGAGGGAAAGCCAGTGAATCATGAGAAATAAAGATAAGGGATAAAAAAGGGAGAGATCCAGACTTTCCAGGTGCTCATTCAAAATCCCTTCTGAACGAATGGATAAGGAAAATGTGGCCCATATACACTATGGAGTATTATGCCTCCATCAGAAAGGATGAATACCCAAATTTGTGGACGGGACTGGAAGAGATTATGCTGAGTGAAATAAGTCAAGCAGAGAGAGTCAATTATCATAGGGTTTCACTTATTTGTGGAGCATAACAAATAGCATGGAGGACATGGGGAGTTAGAGAGGAGAAGGGAATTGGGGGAAATCATTGTGAATCGTGAGATTCATGGGGAGGTGAATCATGAGAGACTATGGACACTGAAAAACAATCTGAGGGGTTTGAAGTGGCGGGGGGGGGGTGGGAGTTGGGGTACCAGGTGGTGGGTATTATAGAGGGCATGAATTGCATGGAGCACTGGGTGTGGTGAAAAAAATAATGAATACTGTTATTCTGAAAATAAATAAATTTAATTTAAAAAACAACAACAACAACAACAACAAAAATCCCTCCCGAGGTCCACCTGTTCTTGGGTCCTGTGAAAGATCCCTATGTCTTCAAAATAAACATCCATTTCACTTAAATGAGGTCAAGTTAGTTTTTGTAACTTACTTGTAACCAAAGAGACCTGACTCACATAGGTTGGCAGATGGTGGAGACAAAGCACAAAAAATAAAAAAATGAATTTCTCAGCCTAACAGGTGGCAGGAATGATGCACCCAGCCCCATTCTTCCAGCCTCACCCACCTGCTACCTTTCCACCCCACTCAGCAAATTTCCATTTAAAAAATCCAGAATGGGAAACAAATAAAACAAAACCTTCTAAATTATTAGCACAAGCCAAATGGAGCTGGACAGCCTCCAGCTACCCACTCAACCACCCTCAAGCAGCTGTCTCCAAGAGCTAAATGGGAACAACCAAGACAATAGGAATTCGGCTTTGGGAACACACAGGAGTCTGACCCAGTGCCAGGCAGGTGGGACATGAGGTAGTCATGGGAGTGGGAAAGGGTTTCACAGCCGAGAAGTTTGAGTGATGAAGGTAAGAACTGGCAAAAAGAGAAGCTGGAATAGGCGGAACCACCAAAGACCTTCTTCAACATCTTTTAAAGGGCCACATTAGTCACTTTTGAATAGGTCAAGTAGTACTTTGCAGCCAAGGAAAAAAAAAGCCAGACTCATTTACTGAAATGTTTTCATGTCTACCAATTGCCCCACAGTGACAACAAGAATGTATTAATGAACAACATGATCTTTAAGGTTACACAGAACTAAGCTCTCTCCAGACCATGAATGCAAGTAATCATGTCTCATTCAATTTTGTATCACCAGGAAGTAGCATGGTGCCTGATTTAGAATTGGCACTCAATACATTCTTGGTGAAACTGATTGAATTGAATTGAATGTGCTCTCAACCAGAGATGAATGGCTAATACATGGGGCCATATTTCTGCCCAAAAGGAAAAAAAAAATCAGAAAGTTACCTTTCCTTAGAAAGAAAAAAAAAAATCAATACAGTATTTCCTACATTTTAGCAAAACTGGGAAGACAAAACATAGATGGGAGGACCTAAAGCATCCATATTATAAAAATACAGACCTTTGGCTCTAAGAAAAGTAAGACTGTGAATTATTCTCTGTATCACTGGAGTGGATTTCTCTACCATGCAATCCATCCATGTTTCCCTACACACTACCCACATGCCTGTCAACATGAGACATTTTCATCACCTAGTTAAGGTGGTTATGAGGGTTCCAGAGGAGTTAAAAAATGGAGTCATGTCTAGTTGGGATGGTTCAGCTGGGCGGTGGGGCTCAGCAAAGCCTGACTTCTTCTGGTGAACAACCCAATAAAGAGTGCGCTAGAAGACGCACTACTAAAAGGGTCCCACCAGGCATCAGGGACAACATAAAGAGTCAATGTGGATTCCTGGCTAGATGTTGGTCAGTACCTCCTGGAGTGTTGAGATATGGTCTGCGGGGTTGGTCTAGTTTCCACGGGGCCCCACTGTACTGGGGGAGAGTGATCTTTTGTTGCTGTTTCCTTTCCCTTCCCTGTGGTTCCCTTATATGGGGCTCCTTTCTCAGCTCCTTCTCTGAGCCCATGCCCCATCCCACTTTTTACTCCCTCCAGGTCTCAATGATCATTTCAAGTCACTGGAGGCAAGATCATTTGAATCTTTTTGTTTCCCTTCCCAGTATGATATTCTGGCAGAATCTTTATGTCCTGTATGCTTGAGGGCTGTCCTCATGATTTTTCAGAAACTACCTTCTCTTGATGAATCTTCTCTAACTCAAAAGTTTTGCCTTTCAAAACTTCTTCCTGCTGTGGGCTCTAATAGTCTATAACAGAAGTCAAAACCCTTTCACCTGGCTCTTTTTCCTCTTTGCATTTCTGCTGCAATAATTCTCATTCTTTTCAAGACTGTGGATGCCTCCAAGAGTCTAAGGAATATATCAGTCACCTTCGAGGAAATGCTGAGGACAAAAGGGCACATTTCTCAGCATTATTTTCATGTACCATCTTTTTTTTTTGAAAGTCGAGCAAAGTTTTATTTCGCGCCAAGCATCTTCATGTACCATCTTAATAAGAATCAGGTGGCCAGTGTTTTGCAAAGTCTTCTGCAAGAAGAAAACTTGGTAATATTATTTCTAAAGATTACACCTAAAGGGAATTAAGAACGTGGCTATAACTAGGGACTTTTAAAGTCTGATAGCCCTTTCTAAACTTTCATAGCAAAGAACTGAAGTCCCTGGATCCTGGCCCCCAACTAAGTTTCTAATGAATAGAGAGGTCCAACAAAGAGCTTAGAAAAATGCAAAATCCTTGTCACCAGCTAGACTTTTGCTCCAATTTTTTTTCCGGTCTTTTATACCAGTGAACTGAGCTGGTATGTGTGAGACCAGCAAGAATCATTTATCCTTTCAGGCTAAGGTCAAGTCTAGGGGCTGGCCTCCTATCACCTTCACTTTGGGGCCCACCTTTGACTCCTCGAAAGATGAAAAAGTTGATAAACGAGGGATCCCTTCAAGTCATTGCTATATGAGATGGAAGGGAAAAGAGCAAAAGAGAGAAGAAGAGAAGCAAGATGAAGAGGGGGAGAAGATAACCTTTAAACCGTCTTTTCTCCTCTAACTGGGCTATGTTCCTATCAGAGAGATCCCCTTGCATGTGAATCAAAGATTCTTTGTTGTCCTTATTCAATCAAAGCTCCTTTTTCTAGACATGCACGGTCCAATATGTTAGTTATTAGCCACTTGTGGCAATTGAAATTTAAATTTCAACTAATAAAGAGGATATAAAATGAAAAATTCGATTCCTCAGTCACACTAACCACATTTAGGGGGATCAAGAGCCATGTGTGACTAATGGTTACTCTTTGGACAATGCAGATACAGAACATTTCCATCGTTGCAGAAAATTCTAAGAACAAACACTAAATTTAGACAATGGAGAGAAAGGGGAAGGGATGAGAGCTCCTTAGCATTTAGTGAATGTGGCCAATAAAGGTGAAATGATGACATCAACTCAATAGTGGTAGTAGTAGTAATAGACAAGCACTGATTAAGTACCAGCCTGGGTAGTAGGGGATTATCTTCATTTTACAGAAAGGAATGAAGGTTATGGAACGTGCTCAGGCTTACATAGCTATGAATGGTGGTATCAGGTTTGTATACAGACAGCTGGGTGTCAAGAGCCCATTCTCTCAACCACCATGCAGACTATGGAAAAGGATCCACAGAACCTTCAAAAGAATTAGCCATACCAGACAGGTGTAGCCTAAGCCAGTGATATTTGAAAAATGAAAAAGACCATGCTTTTGTAAACACCACTACAGTTTTTTTTTTTATCTATTCAGACAGCAGGACTTGGACATCAATGTCACAATCCAACGGCACGTCCTTTGTGTGTACACTTGCAGGTGTTGGTGTGTGATAAAACATGTATTCATTAGGATCTCATAATCTCTGACAATCTTGTAGCTGTCATCCTAGTCTTTCTAAGTTACAAACTCCCTGAAGGTAGGGATCATGTCTATCATTCCCACGGCTGCATCACTGATATTGACCAATAGTATTTGACATAATGCAGCTTGTAGTGGGCTCTCAATATGAGTTCCTGCATGAATCATGAAAGAATAAATGAAAGTAATCTCTCCAAGTTTTGTCGTCCATAGATATGTGGACTGATGGAATCAACCCGATTATTAAAATCAGGATTTTGGTGTGCACAAATACTTTGGTGGTATAGATATTACATTTTCAGAAGATCTCTTTTGTGCAATAAAGATTTGTTGAATTTGCAACTCATCTGGCATTTTCCCTTACTGCTGATCAGCACCCCAATTTCTATCTGGGGAGTGACTTTCCTACTGTGTGCAGTCTTGGGGTACTGTCAGTCAAGGAGATCTGCCCTCTTCTAACCACATGGCAAGCCATGGTGGATGAATTGAAATACCCCTTCAGACTGAGGCTGCTGAGTGGACCTGCACAGGCAGAGACAACCAGCTGGAAGAGATTCACTTTAACCACAATACCCACAGGACTGACCTCTGCTTCCCACAGCTGCATCTCTGAACTTTCCTGATTTCTGCTTTTTCTGAGCCTGTTGTCTCAGGTGTTCCTTCAGTTCTGTTGAGTACTTTGTGTCCTTCCCAGACAAAATAAAAATACTTTGATAGAGTTAGGTAAGTTGGTTTTTTTTCTTCAAACTGAAAAAAAAAAAAATCAATGAATGCATCTAAGGAAGCTTCTCCCTATTTGTGTGTGCTTGGCATCCCCCGACCGTCAGACCACCCAAGGCTGCTGTATCACTTGGGAGCCCAGTGCAAGATGAAAGCGTGGGACCTCTTATACAGAACAGGGGAGAGTGTCACTGAAGATACTAGCATAAACTATTTCTTCTTTCTTCTGTGATCTGTCTCTTGGTTCATCATGGAGTTTCTTTTTTATTGAATGTGGTTTCAAGTAAAAAAAAATTAAAATTTGACATTATGATGATGAATTTTACTATTTATAGTGATATATATTGGGCAACGCCTGTTTTAAATGCAAGTATCAGAGCATTTAACTGATACACAGAATCACCAAAATTACACCATTCATATTTCATGGTGTATCCATATATGCATTTTGTTCTTCCCAGAGCTGTGAGAACAGTGCGTAAAACTAAAACAACTGTTTTTTTTTTAAAGATTTTATTTATTTATTTGACAGATCACAAGTAGGCAGAGAGGTAGGCGGTGGGGGAGGGGGCGGGAAGCAGGCCCCCTGCTGAGCAGAGAGCCGATGTAGGGTTCGATCCCATGACCCTGGGATCATGACCTAAACTGAAGGCAGAGGCTTAACCTACTGAGCCACCCAGGCGCCTCAACACAACTATTTTTACTTCACTCCTTAGTACATGCACATTTCACCTTTGACTTGGTGAGGAGTAAGGAAGGACTGAACGGGAGTGGGAATCACGAGAACCCTCTCTTTATGTCATCATTTTCAGCTTAAGTTTAGAGAAGTAACGCAAGTGAGAAAAGACTTGAGAAGGTTCCTTGGCCATTCATGTGTTTTAGAAAGTATTGCCTTCTTGTAGCACTCAAAGCAGGTTCTGACTTGAATAGAATGCATGGTCTCTTGGGGCTCAGCAGCCCATTTACTCAGTCGTAGATGTACCCCAGTTACCTGGTACTGGCTTTGGGTCTCCCTGACACCCACACATCGTGTATCCCCCAGAATTCTGGGCTGGCAGGGCATGTAAAGACTCTGTGCCAGTGGGGTGGCAAGCCACAGCCGTGAACACATACAACTATGCCATTATCCATGAAACTCTACTTATCAAATATAAGTGGAAGATAAAATTATGAAGACTTTCGGGGTAGTGACGGTGCACACACCACTTCTACACCTAGGTCCTTGTGCGAGTGTGCGTGTCAGACACGTGACACTCGCCCTGAACCACCTTGCTTTGCCAGTGGAGCTACTGGCTCCTAACAGCCTGCCCACCCACCCGCTGCACCCTGCAGTCCACAGGGACTCCTCATGACCGGAAGTGTCCCTGGATGCAGACCACCCAAGTGTCTTGTCTTAGCATTCATGGGGAGTGAGAGAAGATGAAGTTTTGAATATAGGTAGGATGCTTTTCCTCTGTTGGTGCATTTGAGAGAGGCCCTTATAACCCCACTTAATGAAAGGGCAGGGAGAGAAATTCCTGAATATTCTACTGTCTCCTATAACTGAAAATGGAGAGAGATTTCACATGGCAGGGGGTATCCAAAAGTGACCCTCTAGTAGAGAGGATGAGAACATTGTTTGAAATATCCTCAGATACCTGGACAGTGACCCTCCTTCATTCCTGAAGCTTCAGTCCTGCCCCCCTGTTGTTTCAGTTTATCTGTGATAGCATATTGGTCATGGAATCAGAACAATTTTGAATTGCAAGGAACCTAGGAGATCATCAGATCTAACTCCCTCTGAAGATGCCATTAGATGACTTTGCTGAAATCACAGCGCTACTTAGTAGTGGTACCAGGCAAGCGCCTTGATTTTTAACTTCTAGCCCATCCCTGGCTACAGCTTTCTTTCTCCTAAAGATTAAAATAATGGATATCCTGTATGAATCTAGTTATGCAATGTTCCTGAAGTTGCAAAATTATGGAAATGAAAAATGCATTAGTGATTGTCAGGGGTTAAGGATAAAGGAGGGTGGAGGAAGCGGGTGTGTGGGACCCTTGCCATGGACCTGGGTCTTGACTGTATCGATAGCAACATCCTGCTTATGAGAGCGTGCTACAGTTTTCAAAGACGCTCCTTAGGAGAAACTGGGTAGAGGACACAGCATGGGATGCCTCTGCATTATTTTTTTTACCACTACATGTGAGTCTACAATTATTTCAAAATAAAAAATTTAACTCATAAAAATCAATAAAAGACACACTCAAAGCTTAACTTCAGTCATGTAAGACAAATAAAAAAGGAAGCCAAATACGAAACTGAAAATAATTGATATTGAAATGAACCTTGCTGTCTTCCCTGAGCAATGGGAGGTTGTGCCTGGGCCCCCACACTGCAGGCTAGTCCTGATTTTTCATCATTCTTAGGCCTTACTCTTCAGAGTAATTCCTGTCCTAGGCTATTAGACCACACTCTTTCAAAAAAGCAAGAAGTCATGGTCCCAAAATAAATGCCACGGAGGTGATACTGGTGCCACTGGTCACTAAGAAGGTTTACGTTGTTTGGAGCTCAGAGAGATTATGAACACCAGGCAGCACCCCTAAACAACCTCGTCCCATCTCTTCTAGATGTCTCAGTGCAGGAAAAGAGACACTCTTAAAAGAACGGCCATCGAATACAAAAGCACCCAACAACAATTACTCAGGCTCTCTGGGGCTGTAAGAGCCCAGCCTGAAATACTAGAATGTTTCATATTCATTAGCCTCATCTCATATTATAGGATTTGTTAAATGTGGTGTCACATCCATGAGCAAACAGTGGTCTCCATCAGCTTGCACTGCCATCAGAGAGAAATTATTCATTCCTTGATTGGCTATAACCTCCACAACAGATGTTTTAGAATATAACTTTAAGGAAAGAGGGAGAGAGAAAAAAAGATAAGGACATTAAAATTCACAGAAAGAATAATGAATTGGCTTCAAAGGTAGCTCTAAACAGGGGAGCTCTTTATTCTACAGAATTACCAGTGGGAAAACGTTGATCCCATTTGGAAGTTAAGGTAAAGCATGTTCACTAAGAGCTAGAATATATTCAAGGGTTGGCTGTCAATTGCCTTTTCACAGACATAATTGCCCTGTAAATAATTATGAAACAGAAGTTACATGTATTATTAGAATCATTAGGAGTATGGGTACCTGAACAAAATGTATCAGTGTACCACGTTGGGCATTTGCCTTTTTTTTTTTTTTTCACTTATTTATTTGACACAGAGAGAGCTCACAAGTAGGCAGAGAGGCAGGCAGAGAGAAAGAGGCGGGGAGCCGGCTCCCGGTTGAGCAGAGAGCCTGATGTGAGGCTTGATCCCAGGACCCTGAGATCATGACCTGAGCCAAAGGCAAAGGCTTAACCCACTGAGCCATCCAGATGCCCCAGGCATTTGTCTTGATTTTGACTTTCTATCAGCATGTGGAACAAAATTAAGGTAGTCTGGCAAATTCGGGTTTTCTAATCACTTAAGAAGAAAACGATTTCCTTCCAAGAGGAAAAAGAAATAAAATTTTTGTTTCACTTACTTACCCATTCATTAAAAAAAAAAAAGACAAACCCAAAACCCACTATTTTGCAGGAACAACACCATACTAGCTAGGCACTGGGTATACAGCTATAAAGAATAATTATAGCAGCAAAAGTGTTATTTGGTTTATATAGGTACCAGCCACTATTATAACAAATATTAAATCATGTTGTTTTTCTGCGCAATCGCTCCTGTAATGTGGCTGAGAAAACAGAACATTCCCAAGGCTACAAAGCTAACAGGTAGTGGGGCTGGGGTGGGAACAACAGTAATCCTAGTGCCAGAGCCAGATTTTTAACCCCTACTACTGTGTCTTCCACGAGGTTTAACTGATAGAGCCCCAGCCTCATGGAGCTTCTCTGTTTATTTAGGAAGACAGACATTAAGCAAAAAAATGTTAATGAATATCAGGAACTGGAAGCACAGACTACAGAGGGAGTAAACCAAGGGTAAGCAGTCCTTTCTTACTCTCTCTCCCTGAATGATGCACGCTTTCTCCTCTCTGGTACAAGACCCCTTGCTTCCATGCTTCTTCTCATTGATTCAAGCAGGAATGGAGCAGGCACTTGCCTCGCACTAGATCTTGCTCTCTGCAGCCTGATGCATCTGGAAACTTGAAAATTCTCCATAAGAAAAATCATCTCGGATCTGTGGTAAAGAGCAAAGCTGTAAAACATGTCTGGCAATCGGGTGTCAATTTCCTAGCTGCTTCTTGTGGGCATTTTAAAAATGCTTGCTGTTAGTATTTCATATTTCTTGCTGCTGATATTTCCACTAAAAGTGATTTTATTAATGCAAGGATTCAAAAGGACAGTGTGAAAGGAAAATTAAATAATTTTTTGTGCTACCAAAAAAAAAAAAATCCATGTGGGAACTGATGGTTAGAGCTCAATCTTCTTTGCTCATTTAGAACCCACAAGCCTAATTAACACTGGCTTGCAATCAAGGCTATTATTCTAGTGGCTACTTCCTCCGCGGACCTGCCACCATAGCACTTCTGACCTTACTTCTTGTTTTCAAGTTCACACAATAGATCTTTTCTAAAATGTCTCTTTTTTCTCTTATGAGAATGAAACTAGTGGTATTAGCTATCTCCCCCACTGCTTTTCTTTACGGATTCCTTTTTTCTTATTCCTAGGGTTCTCTCCGGAATGAAAGCACTTTTTCTACTTTGCAAAGGCCTCCTTTCACACTGGAAAAATTGGAGTTTGGTACTAAGTAAAGTGGAGGCCCTCTGACAGTAAAATGATTAGAAAGCACTTTGTTCAGAATTCTAATCCCCTGCCCCACTGTGAGCACAGGATTACTCCCCAGAACACGTATAAGGGCCCCTACCGGGAAGTGGAAGGACACAGGCCTCAGAGTTAGGTGGATTTAATTTTAAATTCCAACTCCATCCATCCAGCTGTGTGACCTTGGGCAAGTTAGCCATACCCCCAAAGCCTCAGTGTCCTCATCTGGAGAATAGGGATAACATCGACTTTGCAGAGTTCTTGTTAAGACTGGGTAAGTACTAAACAGGGCAAAGCAAGTCTTTTTCTTTGATTCTCTCTGTCTGTCCTTCTCTTTCTATCCCCCCTCTGTCTCTGTCTCTGTCTCTCAGTCTCTATCTCTCTCTCTCTCTGCCCACCCCCGCTTCCCCTTCCTCTGTTCCTTCCTCTCTTGCTTCCTTTTCTGACTCAGCTTTATTTTTCTCCACGTAGACAACCACCTCTGCTTTCCCTTTTTCCACTCAGAGTGTTTTAAACTGTACCCCATTTCCCCTCCTTAGTTTCAGATACCATTTTTATTGCATTTGCAATCCGTATGCTGACACAGCACTGTTCCCCTTCCTCCATTTTCCCATTTATATCAAACACTGTGCAGAAAATTCATCCTGCTCAGTGTCAAATGCCAGATTCACTTTGGATATGCATTATTTTTGTTCAAGGTAGGTTTTACTCCCACTGTCTTTCCCATAACCCTCACAACATGGGCACACACACACACACACACACACACACACACTTCCCCATTATTTCCTGACCAGTAAATCAAGAAACTGTCTACTCTTTATACCCTTTAGAGATGGGTGGAAATATTAGATGGTGAAAGCTGGATCACAGTTCAGAGTGAATTAGTGCCCAAAAGCTGGAAAGCATGGAAGCTTATCTGATCAGATTTCTTCCTTTTTTTTTTTTTTTCCTTCCCTGAAACTTATCCCAGCATTTGAATTTGTAAAAGTGAACGAATAATTTGGTGAGAAACAGATTTCTCAAAAGATTTGCATAGTCTCCAGCTTCTCTTTAGGGCTGAATTTTCAACTAAGAACACTCTTTCCTTCCGGCAGTTGGAGAAATCAGGTCCAGAGAAATAGAACGGACTCACAGCTAAAGGGCACACATGTGCTCTTAGAAATATTGAGTCTGTAGTCAGCGTTGTTTGAGTTCAATTGAAGCCTAATACAGAAATCAGTGTTTGCTCTGGTGCTGAATTTAAGTGGACTGAAGATCTAACATGTAAGCTGTGACCTAAACTGTTGAAGAAAACCATCTGTAGAAATAGCCCCACACTCTAACCCCAAAGAAGTAATTCTTTGGGGACACCAATAGTGAAGTGCTTTGGGATGTAATCATTATGTTCCTGTGTCTGTCTACACCTGCTGCAGTCTCTTAGAAAGAAGTTTGTGTGTGTCTTGCCCATACTCCTGACCCCTGAACCCCCAGCACAGAGCACATGGCATGCCCTCAGGAAAGACTGTTTTGAGGCAAGTGGAACTGAGCGGATCTGAGCTAAGCCACGCTTCATGAGTAAAGCACAAGATTAACAGATGAAAGTGTCAAGCTACAACAACAAACCTGTTATCACATTCCACGATGGAGCCCCAGTCAGATCCAACGCAGATCCAGGCTCCACTGAAAGGCAGAGACAGTGGCCAGCGAAAGATTGCCTCTCTCCCAGCCTTTTGTCCTTTTTGTTCTTTGAAACAGTGCTGCACACATTCCACTTATTTGGTGTGTTGTTCCAGTGGATGGTGCGTGCCATGCAGTATCTCCAGGCTGAGATGTGACAGTCAGTGTACGTGCACCCAGAGAGATTCTGGGAAGCGGTCATGTGGCACTGAAACAGTTTTGTCCTGACAGGAGGCCATTACCAATGAGCTCCATCGCTCCCAGGAAGATTTGCCTTTCTAATACCACAAGGCAGTTATTCACTGGAACATCGTTTCTCCTAGAACCCTGGAGTGGGAATCAGGAATTCTGATTCTTCCCACGCTTGGCTTTAGGACCTTGGACAGGCCATGACATCTCTCAAGCTAGAGCCGTCCAATGGTACCTTGAATTTGTGTTTTTATGTGGGTTGTTTCATTTTTCCCTTAATACCTTTCTTTAGGTTGGGTGTTGCTACAGATTCTTTCAACAGCAAATATTTACTGAGCATCAACTTTGTGCCTTGCACTGTACTATGTGCTGGAGATGACCGAATTCATGGCTCAGGGAGGTTTTGTAGTGAGATTTCTTCTAATGATGGCAATCTAAGTGATTTTAATTAACCCTCTTGCTGCAGATAACAAAAAGAAAGGAGGAAATATAAAAGCATCTTCTTAAAAGCACTTAAGAGCTAACAAGACCATAGGAGTCGCTCAGGATCCAAAAAAGGAAGCCCAGCATCCAAAATTGCTGTTGACCCAAGCACACTTGCCTATTTGGAATGAACAGCTGCAGAACCTAGTTGTGGTTCTGGAAGCCTTGAAGGGAGAGAGTGAAAAAATAAAACCTTTGACCTGCCCCATCTGGGGAGTGAAACAATCTTTCCGCATTAAGGTGGGACCCTAAAGGATTTGTCTCAAGAGTGATCCAGAAATAAGCCAACCTTGCTGGACTTGCAGCCTAGGTTTATGGCTACTAGGTCTAGGGAACCTCAAAGCTAAAATTCTGATGAATGTTTTCCAAGATTAGTATTGCCTCAAGTCCCTAGCAAAGGCCAATAAAAATCCTCTTTGAAGAAAAGTATTATTCTATGCCTCCAGTTTTTGAAAATACAATGTCAAGAACAGAAATGCAAACAAACCAAGAAACTGATGTGGCAGGAATATAGAGTGTATGATAAGAGAGGAGGGAAGGTCTGTTGAACACCTAAGATGGCACTAAAATGGAATAAACACCCAATTAAGAAATCTGATTTTATCCTCTAGGCCAATTTTTCTCAGAGGAGTCTATAGGCTTAAGATGGAAGAAATGAGGGCACACTCTTCAGATGCAAACTTTCTCCCAGAAAAGCTTTTTCTTTTCCATTTGGGTGAGAATCCAAACAAAGCAAAGAAAAAGAAAAAACACACAAAAGCCCTAATATGAATACAGATATATTCTGGGTCATCTTGATGACCACCATAGTTGTTGCCCATGGTTACACTGTCACCTTACATCCACTGTAGGAGTTGAATACTCAGTAGAGTCCATTTTGCAGATAAATGATCACAGTGGCTACAAAACACTCAAGAGTGGTAGAGCCTGTGATATATTAGCTCACATGCCCCGTTTATTTTTTTACTTTTACTTAATGCAATTGAACATACCAGTACAAGTCGCAGTCTTTTCAAAAACTTGTATTTTGTTTTGTTCTTGTCTTTTGCAGTTTTATGCCTTTATTTGACAATAAGTGGTTAGTTCTTATCCATATTAACTGTCTGTAGATTTCTGACAGTGGTGACAGTTACCGACATAACCAACCAATATACAGAGTTCGTTTGGTAAATCTTCATCCTCCTACATGTTCTGAGCAACAGCACACCGATATGGTATGGAACACTCCTTTTTCTTCTCGTCCAGACAGCTCCGTTGAGCCTGGTGTTGGTGTGTCCATCTGGAGTTCCCATCTCACTCCATGACAGATTTCTGGATCTCCTTGAGTGCCTAAGGGGCACACTTCTTGAAACCCACTCCATGGATGCACTTGTGAATGTTGATGGTGTATTCTCTGATCACTACCTTGTTGATGGCAGAACAGCCCTCCTTCTTCTGCCACCATTCTGCTGGGCCGAGATCACCG